>NC_133327.1:373487150-373806237 GCF_042186555.1 Aquarana catesbeiana
AGCAACGATGGGACGCTATCCCTCCTACTGACACCAAATACGTGGGAGTTATTCCTCCCATTATTACCAAAGGTGCATTGTTTACTCCCACTGATACCAGGACAATTTCTACTCCCAATGGCCACAGTTTGGCCCCCCTAAAGTATGAAGGACAGTAAACTGGCCCTTTGCTTAGAAAGTTTGAAGACCCCTGGTCTATAGAATCATCAAAGAATTTAAAATGATTTATTGTAAGAACTAGTTTATATCAAAGGATATTATCTATATATAAATAAAAATTATTTCTATAACCAGCACAGAATCTTGCATCGTTAATAACGCAATAAGGGCACATAATGGAAAAGCACATCTTGTATTCAGTAACCAAAACAAGCAAGGTGTTAAAAACCGCAGTAGCACTTTTGGGTGTTCACTTGAATGGGGACTATGTGTTAGCCATAGTGTGAGAATGCATAAAATTTAATGTCTTTGTAGAACAACCAGAGCGTTGATCAAGATCAAACTTGTGGTGTTTGGGTACAAGCACCATATGTTATAGGGCATATATTTAAGGATATAAAACTACCATAAATAACTCAAAATATGAAATTAAAATCAAATCAAGATATGAAATAGATCAGCCATTTTTAACTGGGTTTTGATGGAACCCTATGGTTCCTCCAGAGTTGCTAGAAATTATATGAGCAGTGGCTGTTTGACCTTCGCTTCTAATGATGCCTGTATTGTTCTAGGTTGAACAACACTCAGCAAAGCTAGCTGTATGACACCAATGATCTTTCTGGCTGTCTGTAGGAATGCAGTTTTGACCACCATGGGGCATTCTTCCCTGACCACAAATATAAAGGGCATTCTTCCCCCGAATCTTCGTTTAAAGCAAAACTAAACCCACCGTTTTTACTGTTTCTCAAAACAGTTACATTCAAGAAATGGTTGAATGATAGTTGAAAGTTAACGCTAACCAAACTGTCAAACCATTAAATGGCTGGTGTCATAGCTGATCACATGTGCACCATTATGCCGATCAAAAAGGGTCAAGATGGCTTCCTTGACTGTAAAGAATAGAAGGGTTTAGTCCCACTTTAGTTAATTTTAGAAAGTTCCTTGAGACCTGAAAACTATTTCATGGGCTCTTCTGGAGTAAATAGTTTGAGAAAGGCTGAAACTTCATAAAAAAAACTCTGACTAGTCACTCTTATGAATAAACAGGCAGACTTAGGGAAGATGTATTTATTTGACCTCTTACTTAGCTCTACTTATTCCTTGTAGAGCTGGCTCTTGAGCTTGTGACAGGATGTTACAGGTCACATGAAGTGTCGCAGTTGCTTCAGAAAGTAGAGTGTCTACTTCAGGGGACCTTTGACCCTTGGACACAAACTGAAGTTTTAGCCTTAGATACAAAAGTAAAACTAAATAAGTGGCAAATTATTACTATTATAATATGGTATTTAAATAGCACCAACAGTTTGTGCAGCACTTTACAACATGAGGGCAGACAGTACAGATAAAATACAATTAAATACAGAAAGAATCAGGGGGCCCTGCTCATTAGAGGAAAATATAAATCTTGTATTAGTAAGCCTCATAATAATAGTCATTGAAAGCCACTCAGTACTGGATTGTTAAGGAAAATCAAAGGTCCATTCCTGATGACGTCAGGCCATACGAAACATGTTGGGCGGGGGGTTATACGTTGTGATGTCACTTCCTCATGCATTACTTCCTGTATATGGGACGTACGCCGAAAGGAGGTAACCAATTAATTCCACCCCGGAAAGGTTTAATAATGCATGCTGTCTATGTTTTATTGGTGTGTGCACTTTAGAGGTATGAGGTTTAACCAATAAGAAAAAGGTAATAAACTGTAGTATTTTTATTGTTTTTTTATCTGGGATATTTGAATACTCTGAGGTAATTAGATGGAGGAGAGTGCCTGGCGGTTCTAGAGGAATGATTTAAAGGAGCGCTGCCTACATGCTTGGTTTGACCCATAAAAGGTAAGAAAAATATGATGAGTACATAGTAGTGGTGGTGGCATAAGGAGCACGAGGTGGAATCTGGAGGGCGAAAGATATAGATATATCACACTGGACAAGGAAAAGAAACACAGGAGAATATTTTCACAAGGAACAATTTATTTAAAGGCACAGTACACGAAGATCACTTTAATGTGATTTATTTTGTTTTGCATTTTCGCTTTTTTTGTGGGCATTCACTAACACCGTGGGAATTGGATTCGGAGTGAACAAAGAGCATATGTATATATTTTTTTCACCGTAATATTCATTTGGATTATTGCTAATTTTGCTATGTATTAGGCATTTTATTTTGTGGTGTAAGCATGTTATCACTGTTGTCTTCATCATCTATCATCATATAGGATAGAGCAGCACAAACATTTTTTATGAAATATCAGAACAATGGGATATTAACATATTTTGGGTGTATCAAAGGTCGGTGTTAGCAGCTCCCCATATTTAAAACATAGTCATTGCAAGCCGAGGCAGGAGATACAATAAAAATATTTTGGATACGCATTATAAAATGCCTATTCTTATCTTTTCAACACTACTCACTGCCCAATGCCCACATAGTCCTATGGACCCATCAAATTTCTGAAAATCAAGTTACATAGTGGTCTATTATTAAATGCTTTCACAGAAGTCTTGCACAACTTTCACAAAGTATCCAATGGAATCCAATTAGACATTGTGCAAATTTTGGGTGGAAATTGTGTGAATCTTGTGGGAGAACATTTATAAATAGACTCCATAGTGTTAATCACACAAATTTCTGTGCTCCAAGTGATAGCGCTTAGGCATGACATTCGATCGTTCTAGTACTGAATGCTGAATTGTAGGAGCCAGGAGGAGTATTGCAACCTTAAAGTGATATATTAAACTCTATTTTTTTTCAAATAAAAGAGAGGTCATACTTACCTGCTCTGTGCATCGATACTACACAGAGAACCATCTTCTGCTCTTCTGGTAGTCTTTCACCTTCATGCTCTGGGTGCCTCCTTAGCAAGCCGGGTGCTATGAAGGTACCCATGCATGTGCGCTCCTGAGGTGAGTTTTGTGTGTCCATAAACACATAGTGCCAGTAAGCCATGTTCCCCCACCCCGTCCCTCCTCTAAGGAGTTTGACTAACTGACCTCAGTGACTCCTGTGAGACCAGGAAGTGAGGGGGGCAATGGTGCTGCAGCAGAGACAGCCCTGTAGCTGTGTCAGGAGGCAGTTTAGTGTTTAGGGACAGGGGAGACTAGGAAATATAATTGGGTGTTTTCAACCTTAATGCAGTTAACGCATTAAGGTAAAGAAAGACTTTAGAACCACTTAAGTTAAGTTGTTGGTTGTTATATGTTCACACAATGTCAATTGTGACTGCTTCTTTTTTTAAAGGGTAAGTTCAACTTTTCACAAAAAAAGGTGAACTAACTCCAAATATCCTGGCCACCCCTCTGCACATAGTGGCAATGATGCCGCTATTGTGGTCGGTACACCTTACACTTCAATACCCAGTCCTGGAGTGAGTACCCATCATAATGCCCACAAAGGCAAGCGCTCATTGGTCAATGCAGCTGCATGTCCGTGCTAACCAATAAGAAGCGCATCTGAGACAACTTCTGATAAGTTTTCTCAGAAGAAAGAAGTGCTTTTCATTGGTCGGCACGATCATGTGGTTGCCCTGACCAATGAGCGCATGCCACTGCAAGCATTATGATGGATATTCACTCTGGGGCTGTATACTGCGGTGTACATGGGAAGCACAGGGGGATTATTGCTGCCTTGAGCAGTGGAGTACAGAGGGGTGACCAGGATGTTTGGAGGTAAGTTGGCCATAGACGGTTTGAATCTTGACTGGTTCAGCAGGGACCAGCTGAAATTCGAATGTATGGGCAGGCTGACTGTACCCAAGCTGATCGATCGATCAACTTGGATAATTTTTCATGTGATTATTGCCAGCAGTTATAATCGCTGGCAATAATCACTGTGTGTTCTCCCGGCAGGGACGGCTTCCCCTCCCCGGGAGAACACAATAGCTCCACAGGAGGGATTCCCCCATCAACACAGCAGTCAGTGGGTGCAGGAAAGAAAACCTCTCCATCTATGGCCGGCTTTAGTTCACATTTTCATTTTTGGCGAAAAGGTGAGTTTATGCTTTTTACGCTTTAAAAACTATGATCTTAAAAAAAACAACTTTTCTATGCATTATCATAGCTGAGCTGTTTAAAAATGACAGTGTCTCTGGAAAATAGTTCCATAAAAAAGCTAGAAAAGGTACATTTTAAAGTGACAAGTTTTATTTATTTATGTTTGGTTTACATAAGAAAAAATCTTGATCACGTGTTAACTACTGTATTGTTTTACATACTAACGTAATATTTTCAAACCTAAAAATTAAAATATAACAGAAGACAATACAAAATGACAATCTGCAACAACAAACAATATAAACAAACACATACTTGAATTTTTTTGACAATAGACTGTCAGGAACATACCGACAATATGTTAGTATTTTTTTTTTCAATTTAGGGAAAGGGTTAAATTTGCTCGTAGATGGTAATGCCGCTCCCTGCTGTGAGCGAAGAAACCATTTGCCGCATCAGGCCTTTCTGAACATTTCAGATGGGAATAAAAGAAATAAGAATTTTGCAGTCACATCTGGACAAGGAGGAGCATGCTGTACACTTGGATACACTATGTAAATGCTTGAATTCCGATAATATGCAACGTTCAGTTTATTAGCCCTAAAGCAAAGCATTACAAATGTCTTCACAAATGAAGCATGCTTTATACAAAGGCAAAATTGCAGGAAATAACTACAGATGACCTCATTACTCCAAAGTGTCCACAACGAGTAGTGCAAATCACTGCGTATGTGTTTAAGTAAGAATTGTAGTGTATAGAAAACTTGTAATTGTAATTCCTGGTCCTAATGTAGTACAATCTACCATGAGAAATATCACAGAAAATCGAAATTCTGAGCTGGAAGTCATATACTATGTGGCCAAAGTTTGTGGACGCCTGGCAAAAACGCCTATATAAGTGTGACATTCCATTGCAAAACCATGGGCACTATGGGGTTAATTTACTAAAGGCAAGACTGTGCACGTTTGCGAGTGCAGTTGCACTCTGCAAGGGCAGTTGCTCAAGAACCAATGAATACCCAATCACATGCAAGGAAAATTTTAAAAAACATAATTTTTGCCTTTATTAAATCAGCCCCATAGGGAGCCGGCCACCCCTAGGTTTCCACTAGGGTTGCACAGATACCGATATTGATACTACGCATTTGCACAAGTACTTGTATTCATACAAATGCTCCGATACCTAAAACTGATACTTTTTCGGGGCGATTTGAGCCCATACAAAATGAACAGACTTAAAGCGCGCTGCAAAGAATCGCAAGTGATTTGAACAGAATTGCAGTGCCATTCCTGTCCAAACCACATGCAGTTTCCTCCACCGCTCCTGTGGGAACTCAGGCTTCTCATAGTGAATTCAGCCTGGGTTCACACAGAAGCAGTGTGGGAAACCACAAACAATTCAGACAGGAATCGCACCGCATTCCTGTTTAAATCACATGCGATTCTTTGCAGTGCAATTTGAGCCCATTCATTTTGTATGGGCTCAATTTGCATTGCAAAAGTACCGATACTCGGTATCGGCGAGTACATGCCGTTAAAAGAAAGGTACCGGTTAAACCCTACTTTCCACGAGATTTCGGAGTCTATATGTTGGAAATTGTGTTCACTTTTCCGGGAAGGCTTTCCAGAAGATTTCTGAGTGAGCATGTTGGAGTTTGTGCCCATTTGACCAACAAAGCATTGGTGGGGTCAGGTACTGATGTTCACTGAGAAGACCAGGCTGGCAATTTGTCCCATTAGTTATTATTTTTTTTTTTTTTTTACAAATAGAATCCCAATGGTATTTAATAGGTTTGAGGTCAGAGCTCTGTGCACGCCACTTGAGTTCATGCACAATAACTTATTAAACTATGGGGGTTGATTTACTAAAACTCAATAGTGCAAAATCTGGTGCAGCTGTGCATGGTAGCCAATCAGCTTCTAACTTCAACTGGGCTTTGACAAAAAAAACTGGAAGTTGATTGGATTCTATGCAGAGCTGCACCAGATTTTGCACTCTCCAATGTTAGTAAATCAACCCTAATTCCTTTATGTACCTAGCTTTGTGCAAACAGGTACAGCCATGCTAGAACAGAAAAGGGCATTGCCCAAACCCTTGCTGCATGGTTGGAAGCACACAATTGTTGAAAATGTCTTTGTATGTTGTCCACATAGCTTTGGCCATAGGGGTTGATTTACTAAAGGCAAACAGACTGTGCACTTTGCAAAGTGCAATTGCACGTGCAGTTGGTCCAGAGCTTAGTAAATTAGGTAAGGCTTCACTTTGCCAAGAATACCCAATCACTTGCAAGTAAAATAGAAAAAACTTAATTTTTGCTTGCACATGATTGGATGATGGAAGTCAGCAGAGCTTCTGCTCATTTACTAAGCTCTGGAGCAACTGCACTTGTCCACTTTGCTAAGTGCACAGTCTATTTGCCTTTAGTAAATCAACTCCATAGAGTGTAGTTCTTGCCACACATACAGAATATACTGTATTTTAATTCAATGTATATTTTGAGTTATTATTAGAGGCATGTCCCCATGTTTATGTATTAAACATCTACATTTGTAGATTGGCCACTAGATGGAGCTCTGTATTTCACTGCAGTCATTTAGCCTCCATGTTAAACTAAGAAATTCATTGGGGTTAATTTACTGAAGGCAAATGGACTGTGAACTTTGTAAGAGCAGTTGCTCCAGAGCTTAATAAATGAGCAGAAGCTCTGCCGACCTCCATCATCCAATCATGTGCAAGCAAAAATGCTGTTTTTTTTATTTCTTTTGCATGTGATTGGGTATTCTTTGCAAGGTGAAGCTTTTCCTCATTTACTAAGCTCTGGAGCAACAGCACTCGCAGAGTGCAACTGCACTTTGCGAAGTGCACAGTCTATTTGCCTTTAGTAAATCAACCCCGCTGTTTTTGTGGGTTAGCTGACTCCCAAATTTCTATTGTAGGAGTAGCAAAGCAGAACCACTATGTAGCACTGCAAAGAAGGAAACAGAGCTTTTAAATAGAGATGCACCGAAATATCAGCCTAAAATGGTGTTCGGCATTTTGCAGATAAAGAAAAAGGTGACGATAATGGCACCAAAAACGCAAGCGATTTTAACGAACTTATGGTGTGTTTTTCATAGGTCATGTGACTCAAAAACCCACATCAAAAACATAACACAGGTGCATTATTGATGTGTTCTTGCTGTGTTTTCAATGCATTTCAATGGGAAGTTGTGGTTTTGGTCCTTTTTTTTTTTAACTGACCAAAAATGCAGCTAACAAGATTTTTAACAGCACAGCAGACCAGCGTGAAAACATACATAGAATTTAAAGGGATGCATTTTTCTTCAGCTTTTCTTGCACTAAAGGTGCTGATAAAATTCATATTCATTTTAATTCATGATATTAATTAAAAAAGTCAAATATTATACAATTATATATAAAAATATATATTTTTTTAAAAACTGTCATTTTGGGTTTTGGTTTTCAGCCAAGTGCATCCTGCATTTTCGGTTTCGGCACCAAAATTTCCATTCGGTGTGCCTCTACTTTTAAAAGAATAAAAATGAAACAACTATTATACATTACATTTAATAGTACACACAAAATATAGGCATAAAAAGCATAGTCCACTGTATTTATTTTTTCATTTTCCTGGGATTTTTTGTGTACACCCAGCCAATCTGCTGTGTGCCTCTGCCATTTATCTAGTATCTTCTTACTGCTTTATTTGTTCAACAACAGCTACTTTGCAAAGTAGATTTTCCAACATACTTGGTTAAAAAACACATGGCGTAACCTAAAATTCCCCTTGATATGTTAACAATCCATCTCAATTGATCTAAATGCTCATTCTTCTGTGGATTACATTGCTTTGCAGCCTGGGGTTTTTCTGAACAACAAAATAAGCACTTTGGCTGTGATCTCATGTCCTCCAGCAGGTGGCACTGCATGTGAAATCTGGCACTACATTCCCACTTTTTAAAAGCCAAAAAGCTGTAAATGGTGGACTCCACATCACCAGGGTGGGGTTGTTATATCCTGGAAATTACCTTTAATTATCAAGTCAGTGATTTAATATAGGAGATGGATTTCATTTAAAAAGAATGCCCAAATCATGAAACAAAGTTCTAATTTACAACACAGATGGTGCAGGAAACACTGAAAAACATTTGATCTTGTTTCAGAATTAGTAATTTGGTGGTTTCAGCTACCTATACATATATATTTAGCCTGTCATACACAAATATATGACAACATGACATTTACATTGGAGAGTATACATGCTTTTGTTGTGCTAGACTATACAAGTACGTGTAATAAACAAAAAAAAAATAAATGCAGCTTTCCAAAATAGCAATTATTACCATCTAGGTGCAGACTTGAGGTTCCTTTAAACGTTACAGTGCAACCAAGGAAACCTTCACTGCTTACAGCACAAGTCTCTCTACTTGTTTCTTGTTTTGATCAGGCTGTCATTGAAGAAAACATCTCCCGCTATAAATGCTCACAGACTGTAAGAAATAAAGGCTGTGGTACTTTAAAGGTAATCCATCATCTGTACACGCAAGCATACACAAAACCGAACACGAACATCAAAATAAACCTCTTACAATCATTGTTTTTGCTACTATACATGCTTCCTTATTTATCCTCTCATATGTCTGCATGAATCTGCCATTATGTAGGAAGATATAAATATTCATGAACGTCCAGTATGCAAAGAGCCCATTTACAAAAACAGGGCATGCTCAATTTGCTTCTGTAACTTCTGACAATCCCAGAATGTCTCACAAACTCTCTGAGAATAAAGTGCAGCACAACAAAAGAATAAGGATACGGATATATGGACTTTGCATTGCCAACCATAACCCCAAAGAAGAAAGGAAATAAACACAAATGTCTAAAAACACATAATTGTATTATAATATATGGTAAAAGGGTGGTAAGACATAACATTTAAAAAGCAAGCTTATGAGCAGCACAGTAAATTTCCTGATAGAGCACGAGTCCTATCTGGCCCAGACAATCTTAAACACATATATCATAAAACTAGAAACATAGTAATATACCAATTCAGGGGCCAGTGAAACAGGACAGGGGTGTAGCAGTTTTGATGCATTTTACAACTGGTTTGCTTCACCAGGAGAACATATGAAGACCCCAATATGTCATGTGTAGGCAGCGCTGCAACCAATGAGATAATATTCCAAACAGCCCAGACGGAAATGAAAAAAAAAAGGGAAAAGAACTCTAAACTGGTGAAGCAGGGGATCTTCTCTCTGGATGCCCCTTTTAGTCATGCATTAAGTCCAAAAAAGATCCAGATAAAGGGCAGAAACCAGAGGCACCCTACTGGAGAAGACGGCTAAAGCAGGCCCAAATTGACTGCCTGGACTGTTGTTGGAAATGCTGCTTGGCTCTCGGACTTGCACTATTATCCCCAGTAGTTGGCCTACACAGCAGCACCTGTCCTTGCCTTAAAACAGGCTTCTAATACACTGCATTTTTGTGTGGCACTCTTCATACCAATACTTCTTCTGGATGTCCCCTCAAAGCTTAAAGATGGGATGACTGCTAAAGATATATCTGTGAATAACCTTGCCAAATAGGACTAAGGAGAACATGGTTTACTAAATGGAAAGTATCATTGTAAACGCAAACTACACTATGCCTTACCTTATTTTATCCTCCTCTCTAACCTTCCAAATTCTAACATCCTGGATTTCCCCAAGGCGCTCTGCTTCATAGGAAATCCCCTAACAATACTGCTTGGTGCTCTGCAATCTTGGCAACCTTCAGTTCCCCCATTACATCTCACCTCTTTAGACAAGCAAATCATTTCAGTTTTATCCTCTTCAATAAATCATCTAGCAGGGACCCATGAGCCAAAATCTGACATACGTCATTCCACCACCCTTCCACACGCTGTTCTACACCTTGTGCCTCTATAATGTTAGCTTGTGCTGGAAGGGTCACTCTGGTATTGTTTGTTACTGTAATGTTCTACTATACAAATATTACTGAATCATTTCATATATTATATTTTTAGTATTACCTACCCCATTACATCCAGCAGGAATGCAGTTCCGGTACCTCCAGCACTGAATGAATGTAATGGCAAGGAGTGCTGAGGTCTCCTGGAGGGTCTATTGATGCTGGCTGCTGGGAACCTATTGTTGCTGTGGGGTTAATTGTTGCTGGGAGGGATTTAATGTTGAGGTAGGGGTCTATTGTTGCTGGATAGCCTATTGATATTGGCTGCTGGGAGATCTATTGTTGCTGGCGAGCATCTATTGTTGCTGTGGGGTATCAGTTGCGGGGTTCTATTGTTGCTGGGGAATCTATTGTTGCTGTGGTGTATTTGTTGTGGGGGTCTATTGTTGCTGGCTGTAAGGGATCTATTTTACTGCTTTTCTTGTCATCAACAAATCTCATACAAACACAAACAAGCATACGCTAAGCACCACAAAATGATGCTTGGTTCTGTATTCTCTAAAAGGGGCAGTACTAGGAGATAGGTAGAAGGTGGAACCAAGGGACAGTGCTCAGAGGTGGGTAGGGGGCGGAGACAAGGGGTGACTCGAAAGAGAGGGAGGAAGTACTTGCACCTACTCGCTGAGAAAAAAGCCCTGGTTGCATCCATTATATTTTACAGAGGCACAGGTGATGATGGCACTATATAACTTTCAGTAGTCATTTTTAGACATAAGAGAGCAGATGAAATATTTTGTGTTTTGACTGCTATGTTTCATTGTAGTTCACTATAGAGAAGCCCAAGAACATATGAAGTTTTTATGACAGTAAATGTCCCAAGAGAAATCACCATCCATTCCTCATTTTATTAGTGCTGATGCAATCTGTAATTAGAACACAAGACGAAAACCAAATGCAGTGGATTGAAGGATTGTGTAACCTTTCTTTCTTGTATGTTTATCATACGAACCTGCTGTTAATTTTTCTTTTAATCTGTCATTCCTGATCAGATATTTCATAACCTAACAATCTGGGGGCAATTCAATAAAACATTTGTGCTTCTTTTCTGGCAGTATGGTCCTTTAAAATGTCCTGTGCCCGATTCAAAAAAGCCCTGATGACAGTTTCAGTAGCTTTACTTTTCAGGTAGTTCTTAAAAGCACCACTTTAACAAAGTGTCACTATGAATGGACCATATTCAAAAAGAATTACCTCCAGTTTGTGGATGATGAAACTGTAGGTAAATAGGTCTAACTCTAAATTGTCATACAGGGACAGGCAGAGTGCCTGTATCTGTATGTTGTGTAGCAGCAACAGGTTTGCCACTACCTAACTACCCCTTTCCACCCCCACCTGTCACTGACTGTCCAAGATGCTGTCAACTTCACAGTCGACAGGCTCCTAGCAACCAGTGATGCTGGCAGTAAGCAGAGCCTCATGGAGAAGCAGCTGCCTGCTGTCAATCACAAAGGCAGCAGACCTGATCAGGAATGGAGAATCTCTGCTGTGTCTCCCCACAGCAAAAGTTTCCAAAAGGTACATGAATTTGGGGCAAGCACCAACATTCTAAAGAGCATTATATGCAGTGGCGGCTGGTGCTCAAAATTTGGGGGGGCGCAATCAAAATGAACCCCCCCCCCATCAATTGCAGCCTCACTGTGCCCATCAAATGCAGCCCATGTGCTCATCAAATGCAGCCACTGTGCCCATCAAATGCAGCCATTGTGCCCATCAAATGCAGCCATTTTGCCAATCAAACGCAGCCACTGTGCCTATCATATGCAGCCACTTGTGCCCATCATATGCAGCCACATGTGCCCATCCTATGCAGCCACTGTGCCCCATCATATGGAGCCACTGTGCCCCATCATATGTAGCCACTTGTGCCCCATCATATGCAGCCACTTGTGCCCATCATATGCAGCTACTTGTGTCCATCATATGCAACCACTTGTGCCCATCATATGCAACCACTTGTGCCCATCAAATGCAGACACTTGTGCCCATCAGATGCAGCCACTTGTGCCAATCAAATGCAGCCACTTGTGCCCATCATATGCAGCCATTTGTGCCCATCAAATGCAGCCACTTGTGCCCCATCTTATGCAGCCACTTGTGGCCAGTATATGCAGCCACTTGTGCCAATCAAATGCAGCCACTTGTGCCCATCAAATGCAGCCACTTGTGCCCCATCATATGCAGCCAATTGTGACCATCAAATGCAGCCAGGCACGTCCCCGATTTGGGTGTCACTTCACTGGTACCCCCCCCCCCCCCCGGCCAGTCCGGCAGCACTTACCGCTCATGTGGCAGGACTCTGCTCCTCTCCTAGAGTGACGGGGCTCTCCTCCTCAGAGGGAAGCGGTGGCTCTCCTTCCTGGCAGCTCTCCTCCTCAGCAGAAAGCGGCGGCTCTCCTCCTCGGCGGGAAGCGAAAGCTGTGGCTCCTGTGTCTGCTTGGCTCCTCAGGCTTTCCCTGCCGTGTCTCCTCTTCCGCCAAAGCGTTAGGCATCCAACAGGATCGCCTAATGCTTTGGCCAATCGGGAGACAGGTCTCACTGACCTGCCTGCTGATTGGCAGGGAGGAATGTTAGTGTGAAAATAGCGAAAATTCATTTGCTATGCCACACAACAGGGCGGGATCGGAACTCAGTGCTCTGTGCCCCGAGCCCACACTATTTTGAAGCCTATTAGAGCCTCTCAGACACATAAAGTCCCTACCCTCTGCTCACCAATAAATAAACAGACCAGAAAAGATGCTGCACTTAATTTATACATGTTACTTTGAATTTCTTATGGTTTTCTTGTACCACACAGACAAATATTGAGCTCTTGTTCTTTTTTGCAAATTACAAAAGGTTTCTCTTATAAATTATCCTATCTTTGATATACAAACTAAGAACAGAAGTACATTCTGGACTTTTTCCCTAGTACAGATGCTGTTTTCAAGAACTGCGTCAGGCAATATGAATGATACAGTTATCCCCCGATATAAAGGCCTGTGCCTGCACTATACATTGCTCTGTCGCCCACTGATACAGAATCTCTGAAAAGGCCTGTGCCTGCCATCTTTTCTCTACAGATATCTGAATAAACACCTCCTGTGTACACTGTATGCCTCTCCATGCAGGGTGCAGTAGATGGAGTCCTGTGTAAACAAACTATTAGACAGAGATGTGTCATTATTATAATGGTGAATGCAGTTCTAAAAAAATGTGGTCACCCCTGACAATCTACATTCCACCACAAAGGAAGTTATTATGTCCTGCTCATGGGAAATGTCTTACAGGAAGATGGCTATGTTTTTTTAGACTTTCAGAAACCTCTTCCAAACAGTGCTGATATTGTATAAAAACAAAAACAACGAATTCTACACTTCATGAAATCTGCGCATTGTACCAGCAGTCATGGCTGATGGCAGATGGCACCTTCACATGTAAACCAAATGTGCGCGATTCCCTTATTTTAGGTTGATTTTGGCTCCTGGACCTTGCCATCTCCCCCAACAACAGCAGCTTGATTGGCAGATTTTCGTAGTTTTTCTGCAGTGGGCTTCTACCACTGCTATAAATCCTCTCTTCCACCTCACTGTGTCAGCCTACCTGAACCGCGGCTCCCACCCACCCTCTCTTATTCTGTTTTATTAAATGCTGCATGTCACAGTGGGGTTGATTTACTAAAACTGGAGGGTGCGTGGGGCTGGGCTGCGGCTCCGTGTCTGAATGGACACAGTTAGCTGTCGCTCAGCTCTGGGGTGCCCATAGCAAGCTGCTAAACAATTTTCAAACAATAGCAAGTCTGGTGGTAGTCTAGCCCAGTGTTTCTTAACCTGTTTTTAATCACCCTTTAAAAATATGAAAAATCATGGAAGGAGTTGACACTTATCTCTATATCTCGTGGGGATGTTGCCTAATATATCCATTTTGGCAAGCAATCTCTAAAAACTATCATTTCAAATGTCAAAGCTTGACCCCCCCTTGAAGGTATCATCTCCTCTTGATGATATCTGAACCCATTTTGAAAATCAAAAAAAGTATCCTGCAGCACTGTCTATAGGCTGCCCACGTGCCCATATCCCGCCACCGGAAATCTACTGCCCCTCCTTGCATATTGGAATGGACTCAGATACTCATCGACAATATGTTAGACCCTAGTGTCTGAAGATAAAAATGATCCTAACAAGACTTAATGGACTCAATGTTGTTATATATAGTGATTTATATAGTTTTCAAGCTCTACCTGCTACATTAAGCCAATCTGTTTAAAAATGTATTAACCTCAATGGCTTTTTCTTTCTTTTTTTTTTTTTTTCTACAGTTTCTCAAATGAAAGTTCATTTCTATTTGTAATCATTTCAGTGGTTTTTTAAATCCCCATTTGTTTTTCCCCATAACGGAACACCGTATTCCCTGGAAACCATTTCTTGTTAAAAAATGTTTATTGAGGGTTTTGAAATACTGCATAAGTAAGGTAAGAATAACAAGGTCAATACACTTACAGCCACAACATACGGAGGGTATGTCGAGAGTACATTATCAGGATAAAGAACGACTATGTGTTATTCAATACCAGTGATACAAAGAACATTACTTGTGTTATAAAGCAAGTAGTAACATTAGGCTCAAATAACTGTAGAACTTGGAGATAAGAAGGTGTAGAGAAGAAAGAACTACCCTAGCAAGGAACTCAGAATAGAAGTAAAGAGCACACAAGTAAAAGAAGGGAAGAAAAAAGAAAGGTGGGATGAGAGGGGAGTGGGGGGAAATTCCAAGGGCCGACAGGGCTACGGTTCCTATTGAGGGAGATGTCACATGATATGCCGCTAAGATGTCAAAGCTTCAAAAGAGGTATGTCAAAATTTGGACGTAGAAAGCGATAAGCCCAGGGTCGCCAGATTTTCATGTATATGTGGATCCTATTTTGTAGGGTTGCCTCAACCTTTGCGTGTATCATTGCCTGGTTAATCATATATTTAGTTGCAAGGAGACATAGCATAGGCGCTATCTACTCTCTGGAAATTGTCTGCTTTGAGGACGTGGTGATTTGAAGCAGGAATTGAAATCAGGCCTTGGTCAACTCCGGAGTGTGTACATTTAATAAAGCGACCTGAGGGTTCGGTTGTATAGTAACACCAAACAACTGAGAGATGATTTGAAAGATTTCGATCCAGAAGGAAATCACCTGTAGGCAAGTCCACCAAACATGGAGATGAGTTCCAGGACCTCCAACTGGAAATCATTTCAATTTCCCATACCTTTCCATACCCCTCCCCTCTTTCTACCCTCATGCACTGCATTTCTCTCAATACATTCCTCATTCCTTTTTCATTTATATTCTTCCTATGTTAATAATGTGTTATTAAAGCAGTTGTATACCCGCAAGAAAAAAAAAATGTAAAAAAAAAAAACAAACCCTGTAAGGCAAAGGCCTTATAGGGAAAAAAAATAGACTTTACAATCACTTTAAACTCCAGGCAAATATAAATGCACCAACAAATCAGTTATGTAAGCTTAAAAATGAAATATATTTTTTAGTTTATACTTTTATACACTGACATAAACAACAGAGTGTCTGTGCTCCAATGCTCGAATATATAATGCATAATAAATTAGCAGCAGGCATTAAATGTGTCAAGACACTAGCCTGCATTCACACTTGTGTAGTGTGACATCAAGCATTGCTTCTTGCGCTTTTGATTTGGCACATCACGTCTAGGCAGACAATTCATTTCAATGGGCTGCCCTTCATAATGCGCTAACAGAAACTCATGACCCCTTCACATGTATTTTAAACATGTGTTTTGCGCATGCAAAAATTAGCTTCCTTGCTTGGCATGTTTAGGGTGCCAATAATGGCACCGCGGGCACAATATGTTCACCCTTGCATTCTGCATGAACGCCTGCGATTTGTGAGTGCCTGTGTAGTGCTGCAAATATGAACGGTTATTTTTTTATTAATAAATCCACAAACTGATGACACATCTATAAATTAGCTGTTGTTTTTTTGCTCACAGAAGAAGCTAAAGACCCCTTCAGGGCAAGTTATGCAACATAATAAACCATTTCAGCTCTGGAAGATTTAGCCCCCTTCAAGATCAGGCCATTTTTTGAGATATTGTACTTTTACTTTAACTGACAATTGCGGGATCGTGTGACACTGTACCCAAATAAACTTTTGGTTCTTTTTTTTTCCACAAATGGAGCTTTCTTTTGGTAGTATTTGATCACCTCTGCAGTTTGTTTGTTTTTTGCGCTATAAATCAAAAAACGACTGACAATTTTGAAAAAAAACTATATTTTTTACTTTCTGTTCTAAAACATATCCAATAAAAAAAGATCTTCATCAATTTAGGCCAATATGTATTCTGCTACATATTTTTGGTAAAAAAAAAAAAATCCCCCCCAAAAAATCCCAATAAGAGTATATTGATGGTTTGCGCAAAAGTTATAGCGTCTACAAACTATGGGAAATATTTATTAAATTTGTATTTATCATTATTATTATTATTATTATTATTATACAGGATTTATATAGCGCCGACAGTTTACGCAGCGCTTTACAACATGAGGGCAGACAGTACAATTACAATACAATTCAATACAGGAGGGATCAGAGGGCCCTGCTCGTTAGAGTCTACAATCTAGGAGGGAGGGTCAAGTTATACAAAAGGGTAATAGCTGTGGGGGATGAGCTAATGGAGAAAATAGTGCAGTTGTTAGATGGAGGCAGGATAGGCTTCTCTGATGAGGAAAGTTTTCAGGGATCGCCTAAAAGTGGATACGTTTGGAGACAGTCTGACAGATTGGGGTAGGGAATTCCAGAGGATGGGCGAGGCTCGGGAGAAGTCCTGGAGGTGGATATGGGAGGAGGTGATGTGGGAGCTAGAGAGCAGGGGGTCTTGGGAGGAACGGAGACGGCGATTAGGTTGGTATTTTGAGACTAGGCTAGTGATGTAGCTGGGGGCAGAGTTGTGGATGGCTTTGTTAGTATTTTGAATTTAATATTTTGAATTTAATTTGTTGGGCAAGTGGCAGCCAATGGAGGGATTGGCAGAGGGAGGTAGCAGACACGGAGCGGTTTGTAAGGTGGATGAGTCTGGCAGCAGCATTCATGATGGACTGAAGGTGGGATAGACTATTTAAAGGTAAGCCAATGAGGAGGGAGTTGCAGTAGTTGAGGCGAGAGATGACCAGGGAGTGAATCAGGAGCTTTGTGGTTTCATTTAGTTAGAAAGGGACGTAGTTTAGAGATGTTGCGGAGGTCGATTTTTTTTTACTAGTAATGGCGGTGATCAGCGACTTATAGCAGGACTGCGATATTGCGGCAGACAAATTGGACACCTAACTGACGCATTTTTAGGGAAGCAGCGACCAGTGCTAAAAATATGCAATGTCACTGTACTGACACTGGCTGGGAAGGGGTTAACATCCGGGGCGATCAAAGGGTTAACTGTGTGCCTAGCTGGTGTTTCAGTGTAGTGGGGAGGTGCATTTACTAGTGGAAGGCATAGATCGGTGTTCCTGTTTTACAGGGACACAGAATCTTTGCCTTCTGTACTGACAGAACGTCAATCTGCCTTGTTTACATAGGCAGATCGCCATTCTGCCTGTATAAAGAACAATCAGCGGTTACTGGCGGACATCATGTCTGCGGGACCCGCTGTGTAGATTCAGAGCGGGAGCGAGCCACCGGCAGCACACTTTTGCGCCCGATACCTGGAAGTGAAGGCTAACGTATATATGCGTGATCCTGCACAGAGCAGCCGCCCTGTAGCAGTAATTGTGCTATAGGGCAGTCAGCAAGTGTTCCTGGCTATTTTTTTATATAGAAGGATTTCTCCCAATTAGGTTGCGAAGTCCTCATAGCACCATTATGGACCATAGCCATAGTGTGCAGGGATACTAAGACAATCTGGGGAGAAAGGGGTGTGCTGGAGCATCTGATGACACAGCAGGTTCTATCGCTGCAACTCCTACTGCAACACCACCATTCACTATTTGTTCCCTTATTATGCTGCCTCTGACCAACCCTATTGTATTCTTATGCTTTTGTTGAGTACATGTCGTGCAGTTAACAGCTTTTGTGCGAGCCCTGAGGGTGGTAATTTATTAACAATATACAGAAGTGGTTAACATTCATTTTATTCCTAAACTAAATCTCTTAGAGTTAAGTAAAGTACAGATTGTACAAGGCTGCTTTGCAGTTTTAACACATGCCTTTTTCTTTGTACGTTTGCTTTCTATGAGCTGTTTGTTTCTCATGGATAAAAGGCTCACTTGTACTATACCAAACAAAGATTTGAAAAAAAAGGCTCCTTGAATATTAAAATGACTGGTGCATTCTGCTTGGCAAATGTAAAAGTCACATTAATAATACATTTGTCAGTTACAGGAGAACTGACATGGGAAAATAACTTATGTCTAACTTTATATATTTTTTATTCTGCTTCTTTTGCATTAAAGAGAACCACTCATGTTGTTACTAAACATTGAAGAACACATCGTCTAATGGTCTGTGTACTATAATGGAGCTCAATCTGTCTTCTTGCCCCCCACAACCAAAGCGGGGGGCTGTAAAGGTATTTATGTAAATCAGGTCAGCTTCTAAAGTAGGGGTGTCAAACTCAATTTTATCATGGGCTGTATAAACATCATGGTTGCAATCTTAGGACTGGTTGTATGTGTAAGACTATATGAATGTATCTACTCTTCATCATATTAAAGCGGCGTTCAGACGAAAAAAAATAAATTAAAAGTCAGCAACTAAAAAAAAAGTGTAGCTGCTGACTTTTAATAATTGGATACTCACCTGTCCCACAGTCCAGCGATGCGGGCGTACGAAGCCCCTCTCCTCTCCCCCTCCTCTTCAAGGTACCGGCCTTCTTACGGTGGGCGCCCGGCTGTGGCTTCACAGCCAGGCACGCACTGCCCATGCGTAAGCCGCGCTACACGCTGTGAATGGCTGGGCAATCTGCTGGGACGTGTCCCAGCAGATTGCAGGGAGGGAAGGGGGAGAGGTGATCTTCCTTCCGATGCCACGGAGCCCCGGGAGGAAGTGGGAGCTGGATGCCTTTAAAAAGAGGGTATCGCCCCCCCCCCCCCCCCCCCACAAAATAAATGATATGCCAAATGTGGCATGTCAGGGGGTCACCTGCACCTAAAGCGGAAGTTCCATTTTTGGTTTGTATTACTGGTTTTAGTAAAGACATTAGTTGGTTTTAGTAAAGATCAGCACTCAGCTCATTCACACTTCTGTAGCAGATGATGCAAGTCTGAAAAGGAAGGTTGCACAACGCTGGTATCATCCACAAGAAACATTATTGGAGGCTGATCAGACATGGTTCTGCCATCTGCTGCTGCTGGGTAGAAGCTGGGAAGCAGGAGGTGCAGGGTCTGGAGGAGGACCAGAGCAGGGCTAGAGTCAGCTGCTGTAGTCTGCTGAAATCAGTGGAGGTGGTGATGAGGGGGTGCTGCGGCTGCACAGAGAAGCGTAGGATCTAAAGGAGGAGTTCTGTCCTCTGCTGCTGACTGCTGAGATGGGGCTTGGGTGCTAGAGACAAGCCTCTCCATGGAGAAGCACAGGATTTGGTGGAGAAGTTCTGTCCTCCTCTCGGCTGCAAACTGCTGAGACAAGGTGGGGGCGGTGACGGCGGTGATGGAGCAGTGGAGAATTCATATTTTTCTTCTCAAACTCTGGTGTCCTAAAAGTTATGACATGGGGTACTAGACTAGGTCCTATGTACTTTAAAGTTTTTTGAAGCACCTGACTGGTTCTCTTTATGCGTTTGTACAGACAAATGTGTTCTAATAGAGATGAAGAGATATGGACATGTTTGTAGTCCATATCTGTAATGCAGTCTAAGGTAACATCCATGGCTCCCTCCACAGATACAACGGTGGACTGACGTAGCCATCTAGCGACGTGAATTGTATTATTTGCAGGATTATCAGGTGAAGATAAAGCAAAAGAAGCATGAAAAAGGAAAACAAATGCAGCCAACATATGAAGGACTAGTGAACGGCTATATATTCCATTTTTGGTTTTGGGTTTAGATACACTTAAGCGGAACTTCAGTCATTTTTTCATCTTTCCATCTATTAAATCTTCTGCCCTTGTTGTTTTAACTTTGGATAGTAAAGCATTTTTTTTCTGCCAGTAAATTCCTGTTTTTTGTCTGGTAAAAAGCCTAGGCTTATGACATCATGCACAGCTCTCTCTCTCACTCTTGTGAGAGGTAGCCAGGAGGGGAGGGGGGGATGAGAAATAAGAGGGCCAATGAGAGCTGCAGAGCTGGAGGTGTGCCTCTGTTTGTCTGTGTAAATCCAGGAAGTGAACAGGCAGCAGCTTCAGCTGCCCACAGTTAAAATGGTTAGACTTAGTGGAGGAAGATTTCTGCAGCATATTTGGCGAGTACAGAATCACAGTATATATAAAATGATATGCAAAGTGATTAGAGGGAAGATTCAGAATGGCAAAGATGTTTTCATTACAAATTATGTGAGCAGACTGCAGTTCCTCTTTAAAGCCATCCAGCTCAGTACAAATATAGCAAAGCCTATACAGTGCAGCAACATCTGCTGCAGTATTTCTGGGGAAGGGAATAATCACATGCAGCTTAAACTTAAACTTTTTTTAGGTGCTGAATTACTATAACTTTTTAATTAAAGGCACATTTTAATAAATGTTAATAAATTTAAACAGTGCCAATGAAGAAGCTATAGGGAAAGAAGTTATGGATGCATATACAGTCTTGTGGATCCTATTGGCAATCTCTGTACCCGTTCCTAGTCAATACCATATTCCCAGTTCGAAATTTGTTTATTCAAGAAAAAAATTCCACCCTGCTCCTTTGAATTTTCATGTTACTGCACTGAAAAACAAATATTGATTTGGCCCCACTTGGAAATCAAACGAAGGTTCCAAAAACAAAAAAATCAAACACAATTCTGCTGGTGATTTGCCAGCTTTATTGATCGCCTCTTCATGCAGGAGTTCAATAGGCATAAGTTTGTCAACCAGTCTGAATGAAAACAATTGGATTGGGCAACCGTCTTCCTATGTTGATGGGTGACCTAAATTCTCTAACTATCATCTGCATCTGGGTGTTTTGTTATGAACATCACCTTTTATTCAGCACAAAACCAAGCCTGAATAAACCTTCAGTTAATACACGCAAACACCTACATTTTGAAAGACTGGTCACAAATCGAAGGCAAACATAGAATTCTTTACAAGGGTAGGAACGATCTTTGAATAAGATAATTCGATGTTGATTTTAAGCACAGCTTAATTTGTGAATCTAAGCATTCTTCATCCTATTAGGGAACAATTGATGTTTTCTTCAACCCAGATGTAGGTATCTATGTGTGACAGATGGTATGGCAGCTCTGACATCAGATACAAAAGGCAGTTAAAGGGTGTTTATCTGTGTACTTCGGGGAGTGTTAGATTATACATCAAAAAGGCTTATTTCATGAGTTACTAAAGGAAACTGATTGATGTTATATACCTATCTAGGAGTGTAAGACATTAGTAATGATATGTTTCATTTGTGCCGCTTAAAAACCATGGCCTACCTGTCTTGTTACTGATATTAAAGTTATTATTATTATTATTTCAGGTACTTATATAGCGCTGTCAATTTACACAGCGCTTTACATATACATTGTACATTCACATCAGTCCCTACCCTCAAGGAGCTTACAATCTAAGGTCCCTAACTCACATTTATATACTAGGGCCAATTTTGGACAGAAGCCAATTAACCTACCAGCATGTCTTTGGAGTGTGGGAGGAAACCGAAGTACCTGGAGGAAACCCACGCAGACACAGGGAGAACATGCAAAAGTTAATGTAATATCTGTATCTACATATAAAAAGATGGTTTTAAATAAGCAAAGCCCAACTCGTTGAGGAGTCAGTTTTGTCACTCAACCCACGGGAAGAAAAACTGACTAGATTTCTTCATTCACACACTTGAAGTGGATAGGGGAATCCTCCCCACTAAGCTACTGCTTTCTGACAGTGGAGGCACTTCCCCGCCATCAGAATACACTGATTAGTTTTGGCAGACTATAGCCTGCAGCGCTGACTGAGCTGGGAAAATCCAACAGGGTGATTGTACGGAAGTCGATCTGGAGATTGACTTCTGTACAACTTCTCTACTCATACAAGGATCAAAATTCAGCCGGTCCAGCATTTCAATCTATGTATGGCCGGTGTGGCAGAGCATTGCCCTGCCAGGGTCTAGAAGGAGGTTGTGACCCAGAATTCTCAACCGGACGGGTTGAGGGGCTCCAGGGAGCTTGTAACATGAAGAGGAAACTGGCCTTTCAGTTTCCTCCTTTCTTAGAAAGGTCCACTTTGGGACCTGGAGCTCGGGGATTTCTGAGAGATCCAGGTGGGATGAAGTCCCCAGTCCTGGGTCCTGATTTTGAAAACAGCCAGCATACTGATTGGTCAGGTGTGTGCTGAGCTTTTAGTAACCTGACCGTAGTTCTGGGCTCCACCCCGGCAGATAGGAAGTCTGAGTACCAGGAGTCAGGAGGGCTCCACGGGGGAGCCAGTGTATCAAGAGACTGCTATCTATATGCACCAAAATGGTCAGGGAAGCAGTCTGTACGAGACAGATAAGAGCCTGGAGTGTAAGGCCAGAGAAGCAGTGCTGCAAGTGAGAGCCAACTAGGGTGAATGTCATTTTGTTGATAGAAAAAGGAATGCTGAAAACCCCTGCGAGGGATACCTATGTTTGTTTGCTGAATTTGCTTTTTAATAAAAATGGGCAATCAAAGCCCTTAAAAAGAAGAAACAGCGAGTGGCGGTGTCCTTCAAACTCTACATTTGATGCTAGTCCTTTACACCGGATATAGTGTGGAAAATAGGACTAAAGGGATTAGGAGTAGTGCGGTAGGGACTTGGTCAGCAGACCTGCTGAATATCTTCATTGATTGAAATAAATGTTGTCATAATAGAAACATATCTAAAATTCAATATCCCATTGTTAGGTTAATGTTATTAGATGTTGCCAATACTTGACTGCTGCTAGTCTTATATAAAAGAACATTGCAACTGTTACAGTGTAGGCCTAAAGTAGTTACTGCCTCATTCCTCAAACAGTGCAAGACAGAAAAAAACAAAGAAACAAAAAAAAAAATTAAAAAAAAAAGACATTAGTCAAATAACATTTTGGAACTTGTAGTTAAAACTATGAGGGCTCAAGCCTAGGGTGCAAAATGACACGTGTAGCAGGCTTTCCTATTTCCATTATCCTATCACAAATCAATCTTACACCGCCATGCAAAGGTTAAAACAAGAAGGGATAAAATCCATATTTATTTAAAGCAGAACTTTGCCCATAACAACTTGATAAAAAATAATGTTCTTCAGCAAGGAACATACATTCCACAATAATAATTATGCTACCAACATTAATGTGTGCTGTAAATTGCCTCCAGCATTGTTTTCTTCTTGCTGGAGGCTGCCATTTTGCTGAAGCCCAAAACCCCTGAACAGCAGTAAATCATAAAGCGGAACTAAACCCAAAGATTTAACCGTTTTAAAAAACAGTTACATTTATGGAATGCCAGGATTGCTAACTGTCACATTTGCTTGTGTCCCCAACCAAACCATCAAATGGCTGGTGTCCAGGGACGGACTGACAACTCATGGGGCAATAGGAGATCATGGGGCCCCCTGTGTCCCTGCCACACTCAAGCCACACTGCCCACATTACATACTTTTGTCTCTACTCTCTTTAGCTGCAGAGGCAGCAGCTGAGGATGCACACTTGCTGCGGCAGGAATTACACCCCCTGTTGCTTTTGGTGGTTGATCGCGACCCATTCAAGTGAACAGGGCCACTCTGCAAACACCCTGCAACCATTTGCAATGTACGCAGTTGCAGCATGCTAGTATGGGATCCAAGGGGTTAAAGCAGGTAATGAGGAGGCAATACAATGCCTCCTTATTGCTTGCTTTAACCACCTGGTCGCTGTACTGCACAAGGTTGCACGGCCTTTGCAGTGCAGCCCCATTCACTTGAATGGGTCATGCTTAGCAGGCACTACACCTGCCAAATGTGACAGGGTGTATAATTCCTGCTGCGGCTGCAACATGTGTACACCCCTGGCCACTGCAGGTAAAGTTGGTGTGGTTGGGGTAAAAACAGGGCTAAACTATGAGGTTTTACCACCCCCAAACTCTAAATATAAACAAGCCCCGGTTGGTTTGCAGGGGACCCCTGGGATGAGGACAGAGAGAGACCCCTGGGATGAGGGCAAAGAGGGACCCCTGGGATGAGGACAGCAGGAGGGCCCTGGGATGAGGGCAGAGAGGGGCCCTGGGATAAGGGTAGAGAAAGGGACCCCTGGGATGAGGGCAGAGAGAGGGACCCCTGGGATGAGGACGGGGGGGGGCTTAGAAAGAGGACAGAGAGGGACCCCCAGGATGAGGACAGAGGTGTTCTGAGTGTCCGCACTAACGTGCCCCTGTCAGGCCAGTTACCGGAGCTCAGTGATGGAACTTGTTCCAGCTCTGGGCTCCGTAATAAACACAGATTCCTTGGGACTCAGGTACTCTCATGGGGCCCCCTACTGGCCCCGGGCCCTCTGGCAGTGCCGGAAAGTCCTAATGGTCAGTCCACCCCTGCTTGTGTCACAACTGATCACATGAGCAGCACTATGGCAGTTGCAGATCACTGATGCAGCTTCCTTGGCTGTAAAGGATAGGATGGTTTAATTCCATGTTAAGGCTGTCAGCAGAAGGGCCTCTACAAACTTGGCAGTGTCTAAAAAAGGAGAGCAACTGAGCATGTGCAGAGTGGGGTGAGCCAGTATAATACTGGATTTTAAACAGTATAGGCACGTATTTTTAATGTTTTACATAGCTGTACCTGTAAATGGGGCCAGCCTAAAGTGATCTAGCAGGACTTCATTTTCTGACTATAGTTCCACTTTAAAGTATAACTGAAGAAAAAAGTAAAGGAGGATTATAAACCCTGTCAGGTTTCTTGCCCATCTGTGTCCCATTGGGGAGATTTCCCTTCACTTCCTGCAGCCTAACCAAAACAGGAGGTGAGAGGAAATCCCTCCAAAGTGAGTAATCCCTGGTTGTCACCAGAACTAGTGTCCCCATTGTAAGATTTCCCCCTTTGTTCCTGTTCTGGTGATCAATATTTGGATTTTTCTTTCATTTTAACATTCAGGGAGAGGACCTCATGCACACTGTATGTTTTGCCAACTGTGCTAGATGCCTTTCCTCCTGGGAGTAGCGTTTTGGCAGAAAAAACGCTTAACGGTTGTAAACACGTGTAAGGTGTTTAGACGCGTCAAGCCCTTGGACGTTACATTCACTTCACTGGCCACAAAAATAATTTATCCTGACCACTAAAATAAATGAATGCTCAAGTGCTGCATGTGCCTAGCGTTAACAAGCGCTGGCAGTAGGGGTTTTTTTTCTGCCTCTAAATGCCCCTTGTCTCCAAACTTCTCTAAATGCCTATGTGTGCATGGACACATAGGCCAAACAAGCAGGGGAATTTAGAGAAAAAAATGCCAGACGCCCCTAAAGCCCCCTACACATGGGCAGAATGTCAGGAGACATTTGCCGGTTAAAAAAAAAAAAATAGGCTGACATTGTGCCCGCGTGTATGTCAGTCTGTCCAAGAGAAGCAGGCCGGCGTCTGTTGGACGTGCATGCTGGAAAACCAGCAGCTGACCGCCTCCCGATCAGCACTCTTAGCCAATGCCAGAGGGCACTGAACGGAGTGTTCTGGCGGGGGGGGGCGTCCCCCTGTCAGAGCACAACAGCTCAGCCGGGGGAGATCACTGGACTAACCTTGCATGGTTAATACAGTGTCTACGACCGAAATTGACAGTTTTTTTCCGTGCAACCCAGCTGTTAGACCCCTTTCACAATGAGGCATTTTACAGGCGTTTTTGCGCTAAAAATAGCACCTGAAAAGCGTCTGTAAACTGCCTCTTCTGCAGCCCCAGTGTGAACGCCTGAGTGCTTTCACACTGGGGCGGTGCGCTTGCAGGACAGGAAAGAAAGTCCTGCAAGCAGCATCTTTGAGGCGGTGTGGGAGTGGTGTATACACTGCTCCTCCACTGCCCCTGCCCATTGAAATGAATGGGCACCACTGCCGAAGCGCCTGCAAAACACTTCGGCAGCTGCACTTTTCGGACGCTATTAACTCTTTCCTCGGCCGCTAGCGGGGGTTAAAAGCGCCCCACTATCGGCTGAAAAGTGCCGCTATAACTAGCGGCGCTTTACCGCTAACGCCCCTCCCCCCCGCCCCAGTGTGAAAGGGGTCTTAGTGTGTACCCGGCTTAACAGCCACGTTAAAAATGTCCAGTGTGCGTGAGGCCTAATGGTCACCAGGACCAGTAGAGAGGGTAAATCTCTCTAACGGCTCTATGGTGTTCTAATCCATCTCCACTCTATCAGACTAGAAAAAACAAAACAAAACAAAACAAAAAAGTTTGCTTTTAGTTATACTTTAATATTAATAATCTGAATGTCTAAAACTTTGGTCACAAAGAATGATACTGGTGACCTAAGGACTCCCAAAAGTGAAAGCTGTCCCTGATCACATGCCATGTTGCTTATCATTGAGGGGTGGAGAACACAATGTCAGGGTCATACACCAAGATACATCTCATCATTTCAGGAAACAAGACAATCTTTATTTTCCCAATAAGGTGACAAGCTGGAATAAAAATGAACCAATATTCGGCTTGTGCTTGCTTAACAGAAAATAAGAATAGTAGCAGTGTCTTAAAAATGATCCTTACGTACAGGAAATTGCCTCAAGGCTTAAATAACTTGAATTTATATCCAATGTTCATACCAGCAAGAGTAGACCGCCAGTAAGGCAGCTAAATTGAATACTGTTTCTAAAAGTTGTTAATTGCTATGTATAGTCATTTTTTGCATTTATTAGTTAATATCGTAAGGATTTATTTCTTCATTTTGTTCGGTAAATACTGTATAGCATATGAACAATTTGTAACACCATTTTAAGTCAGCTGTTGCAATTGTGGGCACATTTTCACAAATTTTCCAGGCTACTTTTAACAGACTCATTTCTCTCCATTCCCCTTTTGCTCTGCAAGGTTTCATAGAGACTTTCAATTACAGAGGGACGAACTGAAAGCAAACAAGCTAATGCTGTGCTTTATAGATGTCCTATAATGCTCGGAGAAACCTGCATTAAAGGTGCACCAGTGTTCATTTATAAAATACAGATTTTACAGTTGAATGACTTTTCATTCAGAAAAATATAAGAAATACAAAAAAAATAAAGGTCAAAGCACCACATCAGTACAATATGTGTTAATGACAATGTAGACTGGGGGTCAGCAACATCTGACAAGATCATGACCAGGTGACTGGTAGATCGCGGTTCCGGACAATCAAACAGAGCGCAATGCAGATGGACTACTTGTAAAGATGGAGCTGTAATAGGGAGCAAGAGCCGAATAAACTGCACTCAGCTAGCTGTCTCCAGAGTGGTACCAGCAACAAGAAAGAAGAGATCTTCAGGTCAGCGTGAAGCAATACACTGGGCATAAGACCCCTTTCAAACCGAGCCGCCTAGGGCGTCAGCGGTAAAGCGGCTCTAAAAATAGCGCCGCTTTACCGCTGTCGTTTCAGCAGCGATATTCAGCCGCTAGTGGGGCGATCTTAACCCCCGCTAGCGGCCGAAAAGGGGTTAAATCCGCCCGCAAAATGCAGCTGCAGCGGCGTTTTGTTGGAGTTCACCGCTCCTAATGCGCTGCAAAGAAGCTGCTTGCAGGACTTTTTCTGATGCCCTGCTAGCGCAGCGCCCCAGTGTGGAAGCACTAGGGCTTTCCCACTGGGTTTGCAGCTGAGGCTTCTTTCAGGCGCTTTACAGGTGCTATTTTTAGCGCTAAAGCGCCTGAAAAATGCCTCAGTGTGAAAGGGGTCTTATAGTATAAGGCTGCTTTCACACTGATAAGCTGCGCTTTACCCACACTGTGGGTGCAGTGCAGTGTACCTGCAGCTTTCCTGCAGGTTTGCTGCGCATAGCCATAGACTTCTATTACTCTATATGCTGCGGGTTTGATGCACTTTCTGAAAGCGCACCAAAACTTCTGAATGCAGGAGTTATGGTGCCCTTTCAGAAAGTGCACCACACCTGCAGGATATAATAGACGTCTGTGGCAAAGTGCAGCTAACCCAGGAAAGTTGCAAATGCACTGTGCTGCACCCGCAGCACAGGTAAACTGCAGCACATCAGTGTGAAAGCAGCCTTATAGGGGGCTCAGAACAGTAAGGTAAGGGTTAATTTACCCTGGGGGGGGGGGGATGATAAAACCCTTTAGGTAAGACATGTTTTTACCATCCCCACCCCAACTACACCCCCTTTAGCTGCAGTGGCCAGGGGTGTACACATGTCGCAGCCGCAGCAGGAGTTATACGCCCTGTCATGGATGGTGGGTGTAGCACCTGCCAAGCATGACCAATTCAAGTAAAAAGGGGCACACTTCAAGTGCCCTGCAACCTTGTGCAGTACAGCAAACAAGGGGTTAAATAAGGAAACGTTGTGTTGCATTCTCACCACCTACTTTAACCCCTTGGACCCCACAGAAGCATGCAGTTGTGGGGCGCTTGCAGAGTCGCCAACTTTACTTGAATAGGTTATGACTGGCAGGTGGTAGCACCCACCAAATTAATAGGGGGGGTAATTCCTGTTGTGACATGTGAACGCCTTTGGCTGCTGCCTCAACAGCTAAAGGGGGTAGGGATTGGGGGTGGTAAACTCAACCCCAGGGTTTTGCCCCCCCCCAACTTTATGTGTGAATGAGCCCTAAGGATGCTGCTCTTTCGGAATGCAGTTAAGGGCTCATTCACAAGTGCAGAAGGCACTGCTGCACCTTTGAAAAGTGATCTGAATGTGTTTGACAGGTGGTGAGGAGGAGATGTGTTACCTCAGGCGACCCAGGACACGACTTCTGTATAGAAGTCAATGCAAGTCGCCCCCAAAGTCGTACAGAAACCTTTTTCTAAGTCGGAGCGACTTGCGTTGCTCCGATTAGAACGGTTCCATTGCAGAGAACGGGACGCTACTTGTCAGGCGACTAGCAGTTTTCTCTACTGGCTAATAAAAAAAAATGCTGTATAAAAATGCGCAAGTCACGCATAAAAATGCTTATGCCCTGTACACACGGTCTGATTTTCCGAAGGAAAATGTGTGATAGGACCTTGTTGTCGGAAATTCCGACCGTGTGTAGTCTCCATCACACATTTTCCATCAGATTTTCTGACACACAAAGTTTGAGAGCAGGCTATAAAATTTTATGACAACAAAATCCGTTGTCGGAATTTCCGATCGTGTGTACACAAATCCGACGCACAAAGTGCCACGCATGCTCAGAATAAATAAAGAGATGAAAGCTATTGGCTACTGCCCCGTTTATAGTCCCGACGTACGTGTTTTACGTCACTGTGTTCAGAATGATCGGATTTTCCGACAACTTTGTGTGACCGTGTGTATGCAAGACAAGTTTGAGCCAACATCTGTTGGAAAAAATCCTAGGATTTTGTTGTCGGAATGTCCGATCAATGTCCGACCGTGTGTACGGGGCATCAGAGCTCTAATGTTGCTGAGGTTGATCTGTTGTTGTGGAGGGTCTAGCTTTGCAAAGTAGAGTCTATTGTTACTGGTGGGGTCTTATATTGCTGGGTTGTCAAATGTTGCTGCTGGGGGATCTATTATTGCTGGTGGGGATCAATTGTTGCTGGGGTCTACTGTTTAATTAGGGGTCTATTGTTGCTGACTACTGGGAGATCTATTGTTGCTGGGGTGGATCTGTTGTCGCGGGGGGGGGGGAGGTCTAGCGTTGCAAAGCAGAGTCTATAGTTGCTGCTGGGGGATCTATTGTTGCTGTGGGGGTTGTCAATCTACTGTTGAATTTGGGGTCTATTGTTGCTGGGGTGGACCTATTGTTGCAGGGGGTCTATCATTGCAAAGTAGAGTCTATTGTTGCTGGTGGTGTCTTATATATGCTGGGGTGTCAATTGTTGCTGGGGATCTACTGTTGAGGTTGCGTCTATTATTGCTGGCTGCTGGGAGATCTATTGTTGCTGGGGTGGATCTTTTGTTGCTAGGGGGGTGTATTGTTGCTGGGAGGGCATTCATTGTTACAGTGGGTCTAATGTTCCTGGGGGGGTCTTTTGTTGCTGCCTGCAGGGGATCTATTTTACTGCTTTTATTGTAATCATTATCAAATTTCATAACACCACAGAAATATACTTGGCCCTGTATTCTCTAAAAGGGGCAGTACTGGAAGGTGGGTGGAACCATGGGACGGTGCTCAGAGGTAGGTAGGGTGTGGAACCAAGGGACAGTGCTCAGAGGTGGGTAGGGGGTGGAACCAAGGGACGGTGCTCAGAGGTGGGTAGGGGGCGGAGACAAGGAGTGACTCAGAAGGGCGGAGTACCTGCATTTATTCTCTGAGAAAAAAAGCCCTGATTTGATGTACAGTTTCTGTTGGTACTTCTAAGTATTACATATATTGAACATTACGTGCGGCCCTTTGGCAATGTCAGCGGTCACATTTGAGGTCCCCTTTAGCTCATAGGTTCACAATCACGGATGTACAGTCTGATCACTGGGGGAGGGGAGACTGAGGAAATGCTTCCTCCTGCCTGCAGCAAACCGATGACATCATCTCAGACTAGACAAAGTCACTGACTGGAGCTCAAGGACACTTTTTAAAGATAAAAGGTGGAACAATGATCCTGTTTCTGTATATTGTGACATGTCAGGAATTTTCTCATACAGACTTGTGAAGTTACTGACAGATCCACTTTAACCACTAGACGGCTACAGCGCGGACTTCAATTGCCGGGAGGGCGTCCCTGGACGTCCTCCTGTTTACTTCCGCGTTGCGCGCTACCGCGGGCGCGCATCGGGGAAGTTTTGTGCTGGCCGTGTCCCTTGGACACAGCCAGTCACAGATCGCTGAAAACGGCCAATCATAGTGGCCGTTTTCAGCGCGATCGGCGGTGCCAATGAGAGACGATCTCATATGTAAACGTATGAGATCATCTCTCATTGCCGGCTCTCCCTCCTCACACAGAGACAGCGTGTGAGGAGGGAGAGCGAACCGCTGCGGCAGGAAGTGAAAAGAAAAAAAAAAAAAAAACGAAAAAAAAAGTGTCCCCACTGCTATCTGTCCCTGCCATCTGTCCCTGCTGTCATGTCCCTGCCATCTGTCCTGCCATCTGTCCCTGCTGTCATGTCCCTGCCATCTTTTCCTGCTGTCATGTCCCTGCCATCTGTCCCCAGTGCCATCTGTCCCCACTGCCATGTATAAGTGCATCTGTCATCAGTGCCACATAGTGCCATGTGTCATCAGTGCCACCTGTCAGTGTCACATGCCATCTGTCATCAGTGTCACGTGTCATCAGTGCCACGTATCAGTGCCATCTGTCGTCAGTGTCATCAGTGCCACGTATCAGTGCCATCTGTCATCAGTGCCACGTATTAGTGCCATCTGTCATCAGTGCCATGTATTAGTGCCATCTGTCATCAGTGCCACGTATTAGTGCCATCTGTCATCAGTGCCACGTGTCATCAGTGCCACGTATTAGTGCCATCTGTCATCAGTGTCACGTGTCATCACTGCCACGTATTAGTGCCATCTGTCATCAGTGCCACGTATTAGTGCCATCTGTCATCAGTGCCACGTATTAGTGCCATCTGTCATCAGTGCCATGTATTAGTGCCATCTGTCATCAGTGCCACATCAGTTTCAGTGCCACGTATCAGTGCCACATCAGTGCCACGTATCAGTGCCATTTGTCATCAGTGCCACGTTCGTGTCACATGTCATTGTCCTGGTTCTCCAGGGCCTTCAAAAGTGTTATAGGTAGCCAACAAATTAGATGTGTAATTTATGCTCCTAGAACACGTGATGGTGCTCCCTGCATGTTGGGGCTCTCTATGTGGCCAGGCTGTGAAAAAGTCCCACACATGTGGTATCCCCATACTCAGGAGGAGTAGCAGAATGTATTTTGGGGCGTTATTTGTGGTATACACATGCCATGTGAGAGAAATAACCTATTACAATGACAATTTTGTGGGGAAAAAAAAAAATCTTCATTTTGCAAAGAATTGTGGGAAAAAATGACAACATCAAAAACCTCACCATGCATCTAACTAAATACCTTGGAATGTCTAATTTCAAAAAAGGGGTCATTTGGGGGGTATTTGTACTTTCCTGACTTGTTCGGGTCGCAAGAAATTAGATAGGCCGTCAGTACATCAGGTGTGATCAATTTTTTATAATTTGCACCATAACTTGTAGACTCTCTAACTTTCACACGGACCAAATAATATCCACTAATTTGGGTTATTTTTACCAAAGATATGTAGCATTATAAATTGTGGCCAAAATTTATGAAGAAAAATTACTAATTTGCAAAATTTTATCACAGAAACAAAGAAAAATGCGGGTTTTTTTCAAAATTTTTGGTCTTTTTTCATTTATAGCGCAAAAAATAAAAAACCCAGAGGTGATCAAATACCACCAAAAGAAAGCTCTATTTGCATGAAAAAAAGGACAAAAAATTCATTTGGGTACAGTATTACATGACTGAGTAATTGTCATTCAAAGTGTGAGAGTGCTGAAAGCTGAAAATTGGTCTGGTCACGAGGGGGGTTTAAGTGCCCAGTTGTCAAGTGGTTAAACTAGACCCAAGTGTTCCTTTAACCCCTTAAGGACCGCCCCCACGTACATATACTGTGGCAGGGCGGCACTTTAGCACAAAATCACCTACCTGTACATGATTTTTTTCTTCCCCTGTTAGCACACCAACTCTGGGCGGCTCAGGTGGACAGACACCATATCAACCCCCCACCCCCCACCCCCCACTTATCACAGCCGCTCACCTCGGGTTTGGGCAGCAGAGGACACCCCCATTGCACTTTGTATTGGCACACTAATAGCGCCCCCTACCTTCTATTTAAATATAACCTTGCTATACCTAGTTCAATAACACCATCACAATCAGAGAAGTCCAGGATTCAAATGGATTGAAGGGACTGACTCTGCAGCACCCAAGTATAAACTCCTCTCTTTGCCTTCATGTAATACCCATCAGCAGCACTCGCAAAGCTCCCAACTGTTCCTGATTTCGAGGGACTGTCCCTGATTTGGAATAAAGTCCCTCTGTCCCTCTTTCCTCCTCATTTGTCCCTCATTTTGCTCTGATCTATGCAGTTATATATAACAGGTACCTTTTTTTCTTTCAAAACGTGTTTCCCAGTGCTAAACCTTTCATCCAATTTCAAAATTGCTGCATTTGTACATTTCAGAAGCCAAAATAAAGGAATAGTAGAGGGGGAAAAAAAGCACTTGTGGGTTTAACTAATATTTTTTTTGTATAATTCTCCTTTAAGGGGGTGTGGCAGGGGGTGTGTCCTATGCCTAAATACTTTTGCTAACAGTTGTCCCTCGTTCCCATCTCAAGAGGTATGAGCACTTGTTGTATAAAGTGACATTTACTTTAAAGCCGACTCCGACTACGTTCCATTCGCTTGGATATGGCATTCGTTATTTCGGGTAAATTTGTATTTGTTATGTTCACTAACAGCCAAATTTGAAAGGAAATCACAATACCTATAATTTAATAGTTAGTAATAGTTAAGTTATTATTAGTTAATTATTATTTCAGATTAACGCATTTCCGAATTTACAAATTTCCGATTTTACAAATTTACAAATTTACGAATGTATGAATTTACGAATGTGCAAATGTACGAATTTAGGAATGTGCAAAATGTACGAATTTACGAATGTACGAATTGACAAATTTTTGCATATTCGAATTTACGAATATTCGGAAAAATTTGTTAAATGGGTTTTCGTTAATTCGGATATTTCCGAATTAACGGATTTGTCGATATTCGTTAAAAGACGAATTCGAAACAAAACGAATTGCACATGTCTATTCTCCTCTCTCCACAAAGAAACACTGGAGCTCTGTCAGAGTGGCTATTGGTCACCTCCCAGACTAAGGCCCTTCTCTCCCGATCGCTCAGCTTTGCCGGTCGGCTTGCTCTAGGAGTCCTGGTGGTTCCAAACTTCTTCCATTTATGGATGATGGAAGCCACTGTGCTCATTGGGACCTTCAATGCTGCGGAAATTGCCTCCATACAATCCTGTCTCGGAGGTCTACAGACAATTCCTTGGACTTCATGGCTTGGTTTGTGCTCTGACATGCACTGTTACCTGTGGGACCTTATATAGACAGGTGTCTATATCTCAAGAATGGTCAGTGAAAACAGGATGCACCTGAGCTTAATTGTAAGTGTCAAGGCAAAGGCTGTGAATACTCAATAAATAAATTTTCAAATATATAGAGTATATACCATAGATTGCAGATGCTATAACTAAGAAACCAATTAATGTACTTTTTTTTATTTACCAAAGACATGTAGCAGAATACATTTTGGCCCCAATTAATTTGAATTAAATTGTTTTAATTATCAATTAATATACGCTTATTGGGATTATTTTATTACCAAAAATATGTAGCAGAATACATATTGACCTAAATTGATGAAAACATTAGATTGTTTAAATCATTTTATTGGATATGTTTTCTAACTGAAAATAAAAAATATTCCTTTTTTTAAAATTTTTGGTGTTTCATTATTTTATTTTTTTTACCAAAAAGATTGTAGACGCTATAACAAAAAAAACCAATTAATATAAACTGTTTTTTTTTTTTTTTACCAAAGACATGTACCAGTATACATTTTGCCTAAATTTATGTAGAAATTAGATTTTTTTAAATTATTTTATTGGATATGTTTTATAACTGAAAATAAAAAATATTCCTTTTTTTTTAATTTTTGGTGTTGTTTTTATTAATATATATATATATATATATATATATATTTTTTTTTTTTTACCAAAAAGATTCTAGACGCTATAACAAAGAAACCAATTAATGTAAACTTTTTTTTTTTTTTTTTTTTACCAAAGACATGTACCAGAATACATTTTGGCCTAAATTTATGTAGAAGTTAGATTTTTTTAAAAATTATTTTATTGGATATGTTTTATAACATTGTTTTTTTTTTTCATTTTTGGTCTTTTTTTCATTTATTTTATTTTTTTTTTTCGAACAAAAAGATTGTAAACGCTATAAGAAAACAATTAATATACACTTTTTTTTAGCGAGGACATGTAGCAGAATACATTTTGGTCTAAATTTATGAAGATTTTTTTAAAAATATTTTACTAGATATGTTTTATAACTGAAAAAAATGTTTTGGTCTTTTTTACGTTTATTTGAATCTTCTGTTTTTTATTTATATAATAAAAAATAAAAAATCCCAGTGGATATCAAATACCACCAAAAGAAAGCTCTATTTGTGGGGAAAAAAACTGTAAATTTCATTTGAATACAGTGTTGCATAATGACGCGATTGCCAACTGAAGTAGCACAGTGCTAAATAGCAAAAATGTTCTGGTCATGAAAGGGTTAAAACCCCCTGGAACTAACATGGTAAAACAAATAAATAAATAAATAAAAGGATCCTTATTCTGGTGTGTTATCTTTGTGAAATTTGTCAATATGAGGACGGCACATTTCATGGATGGGGTCGTGTTTCTTGTAATTTGCCACACATCTGAATTTGACATTTATCAATGGGAAGTAAAACAGGAATGAACTTGTTTATTCCAGAAATTGAAATCTCAACAGTCATCTCATCCTCCCCTCCCCTCCCCCACAGAATAGAGAAAATTTGAAATTTGACAGTTGAAATCCACAAATGTACTGGCTGAGGTCATGTGACCCAGCAGCCTCACATCTCTGACATGAGAATATACAGCCTGATTTGTTTACAACTTAGGGGAGGAGTCATGTAACTAGCACTGTGATGTGATCGGGCAGTGCAGCTATGAATAGTATCCTGGCTTGTTGCCAACTTAGGGGAGTTGCCATGGTGACCAGCCCTGTGATGTGATTGGCCAGTTTGAATATTGGCAGTTAGTGAGCTATAAACTGCTCAGTCACACCTGTGAGGAGCTCAGAAGAGTCTGACTTCTCTTGGAGTAAAGATCTGTTTTTCTGAGCTCCTGAGATTTCTTCTTCTCTGACAGTTTCTGTGATTTTCTCTGTGTTTTTAACCAGTGAAATGAGGAAACTGATGATGGAAAATATGATTCCAAAAATAAGACCTGAGCCATTTAATGGCTTTCTGAAAAAAAATAGGGATGCAGTCCACACAATATCATCTGTAGTGACTCCCCCAAGCTGTGACACTAAAAACACCATGAATGTTGCAGCTATTAGAAAGATCATGAAAAATGCCGCACCAGCAAGAAAGCCCATGAAGAATGCAGCAGCAGCAGAAGTCCCACCTATTGTCACTCCCCCGAGCTGTGACACTAGAAACAGCAGGGAAAATGTTGCAGCTATTAGAAACATCATGAAAAATGCCGCACCAGCTAGAAAGCCTCTGAGAAATGCAGCAGCAGAAGTCCCACCTCTTGTCACACCCCCGGGCTGTGACACTAGAAAGAGCAGGGAACATGTTGCATCTATTAGAAAGATCATGAAAAATGCCGCACCAGCTAGAAAGCCTATGAGCAATGCAGCATCACAAGTTCCACCTCTTGTCACACCCCTGAGCTGTGACACTAAAAAGAGCATAGAACTTGTCAATGCAGGATCTCTACGCTGGGACAGCCAGTCAACCTTCATATTACACCGTCTGCTCGGAGAAGGAGGATACGGACAGGTAAGTTCAAATTTTCTCACCTATAACTAGATTAGTAGCTCCACCCACAAAACAAATCCCTCCCCAGTAACTAGCCAATGTGTACCAGCCACCCAAAACTGATTCAGCTACTGGTAGACTTAATTATGTCACTCTGCCTTATGGAGGGGAGGAGCCAGGAAAACAAAATTAGGAAAGCTCTCTAGAGCTGCACGATTCTGGCCAAAATGAGAATCACGATTTTTTTGCTTAGAATAAAAAGATCACGATTCTCTGACGATTCTCGCGATGTAAAATCTTTCACATTATACAAAAAAAAATGGGCTAACTTTACTGGTTAGATTTTTTTTTTCATTTTTTTAATTTATTGCATTTGAAAGACCGCTGCGCAAATACAGTGTGACATAAAATATTGCAACAACCACCATTTTATTCTCTAGGGCAGTGATGGCAACCCTTGGCACCCCAGATGTTTTGGAACTACAATTCCTATGATGCTCATGCACTCTGCAGTGTAGTGGAGCATCATGGGAAATGTAGTTCCGAAACCTCTGGAGGGCCAAGGTTCGCCTTCACTGCTCTAGGGTGTCTACTAAAAAAAATATATATAATGTTTGGGGGTTCTAAATAATTTTCTAGCAAAAAAAAAATGATTTTAACTTGAAACCAACAAATGTCAGAAAAAGGTTTAGTGTTTAAGTGGTTAAACTTTTTTCACTTACACACAGTCTATTCCATTGATTCTATTCCAAATTGTTACTTCCTTTCTTTTGAGGGCTGTGGCTTCAGAAGAGCAGAGAGAATTCTTTGCATAGAAAGAATTGTGAAACACTTTAGTAAAAATCGCGATAACGATTCTTGATGATTAATTGTGCAGCTCTAAAGCTCTCCCTGTCATAGATATCAGAAGACAGTCCGTCATCGAGCCTCGCAGCCTTCATCAATAACTACTTCTGATTCCTCCCCAATGCTAGTTACATCCTTTCCCAATAATGAAGAACTGTTCTTTCCTATAACACAAATGATTTTTGTCTTTTCTGTCATTCAGGTCTTTCTGGGAACACATTGTGCAACCAAGAAGATCATTGCCATCAAGTCAGTTGCGAAGACTTCAGATCAACGTGACGACATTGAAACAGAGCTGAAGGTCATGAAGATGGCGGCAGGGTGTCCATTCCTCATCCAGCTTTACACCGCTTTTCAGACCCGCCATTCTGCCTGTTTCGGTATGGAGTACATCTCTGGAGGGGATCTGTTTGATTTCACCAGAAACTATTCCCCTCTTCCAATTTCCGTCATAAGGTAAGTCTCATCACCACAATGATAATAGAATAGAAAGCAATCTTTATAAGATATGTCGTTTTACAATCCAGGCTTTTAGGAGTTTAGAATTACATTGGACTCCATTAGAATGTGTAGCTACATCAGTCCACCCAGATCTGACGTAGATACTTTAGAGTAATGTCACTCCATCCCCCATAAATTGGGGACAACGCACCTCTCCCAAGCTTAGATACTCTATATTATCATAGTAGGGTTGGGGTTCAAAGTAGACTGTTCATACACATGCCATTCTGCAATCCCTGTTTCCCCAAAGCGGGCAGTGATTGCACCATGTGGGGAAGGAGAAGGAGACAGTCCAGAGTCACCTAGTAACGTTCTTTAAGAGGTTTCTGATGCCGGGAGGCAGAGCGGGGTTTATTACCATGTGACCGCCATGATTGGCTGTCACAGTGGTCACATGATCAGAGAGCTCCTAATCGCATGTAGCGATTGGGGGCTTTCCTTTAGCCACCGGTAACTGTGCCAGGAGTGCATTCTCAGGACAGCTCTGTTTACATTCTGGTACCCATATATGCGGCCTCTCAGCGTTAAGACCCACCCACCTAGAGGCCACATATATGCATACCACCAGCATGAAGGGGCTAACACTTCTGGACCAGTGATGTACCGGTACCTCATTACCCTGGTACTGTTTTTTAGAGGTGGCGGTCCAACTAACCGCTGGATTCATTTTATATGCAGCAGATGGGGACTTCCTCCACTCCCGGCACCTACCACAGCTTTCTCAAGCTCTCTCATCCTACCGGGAGACCCAGACGACCAGCCGGCACGTCTACTGGCTGGTCAGACAGCTGAACAAAGCTGTGATCGACTTTGATCGGCTCTCCGCTATAGTAACCCGGATGTGATGACATTGTGACCTGACATTTTTAAGGAATCAAAATCATTCAAAAACACAGATCTCAGTGTTGTGAATGCTTTTAAGGGCAGAGGAGAGACTTGGGGTCTTATAATACCGGTCACATGCCTATTGCTGTGACAAGCATGTTTACGGCCTGGATCCTACCAATGGGTTCTCCAAGGAGACTCCAGAATCTGGGATCTGATAAAACCAGAAATGGTGAGCAGGTGCCATACCCAGAACTCTGACCGTACGGTCATCTAACTAACCTCAAAGGTGTGACCGGTAATGGGATAGAGCCAGGTACTCCCTCCCCCTGCCCATGGATAATGTTTCTACTTAAGTCTAATGACTCTAAAATATAATTCCTTCATAATCTAATTTTTTTCTCTTTTATAGATTTATTGCGGCGGAAATATCCTGCGGATTGGAGTTCCTCCACAAGCGTGGCATCGTCCATAGAGACATCAAGTTAGGCAACATCCTAATGGACAACAAAGGTCATGTCCGTATTGCAGACTATGGATTAGCAGTAATGGATCTGTTCAGTGATACGAAGGTGACGGGTGTAGTCGGAACACGTGGATACATGGCGCCAGAAGTAAGTCACGCTCTGTTTACCCATCATTAGGCCTCATCTATTCAGTAGATCACAATACAATCACTATCCCTCTGACACTTGTAATATGAACATTTTAGATTGCATACAGAACACTGCAATGTAAATCACCTGATTGGTAATCATTAAGCTCTTAAAATCTTTTTAATAATTTGTTAACCACTTGCCGATCGCCGCACGAACATATACGTCGACACAATGACACGGTCAGGCAAATGGGCGTACAGGTATGTCCCTTTAAATTTGCCGCTGTGTGGTCACGCGCGAGCTCTGTGATCGTGCCCGCGGGACCCGCAAACTCGATGTCCGCCGGTGTCCCGCGATCGTGTCACGGAGCTGAAGAACGGGGAGATGTCAGTGTAAACACAACATCTCCCCATTCTATCTAGTGACATGTCACTGTTCGTCTGCTCCCTCTCATCGGGAGCAGCGATCAGTGACATGTCGCTTGTAGCCACGCCCCCTAACAGTTAGAACACTATCCTAGGACACACTTAACCCCTTCCTAGCCCCCTAGTGGTTAACCCCTTCACTGCCAGTCACATTTAAGTGCATTTTTATAGCACTGATCGCTGTATAAATGTGAATGGTCCCAAAATAGTGCCAAAAGTGTCTGATGTGTCTGCCATAATATCGCAAAATTATTAATAAAAATGCCATAAAACTATCCCCTATTTTGTAGACGGTATAACTTTTGCGCAAACCAATCAATAAACGCTTATTGCGTTTTTTTTACCAAAAATATGTAGAAGAATACATATCGGCCTAAACTGAGGAAAAAATTTGTTTTTTTATATATTTTTTGGGGATATTTATTATAGCAAAAAGTAAAAAATATTGCTTTTTTTTTTTTCAAAATTGTCGCTCTTTTTTTGTTTATAGCGCAAAAAATAAAAACCGCAGAGGTGATCAAATACCACCAAAAGAAAGCTCTATTTGTGGGGAAAAAAAGACGTCAATTTTGTTTGGGAGCCACGTCGCACAACAGTCAGTTAAAATGACGCAGTGCCAAATCGCAAAAAGTGCTCTGGTCTTTGGCCAGCCAAATGGTCCGGGGCTTAAGTGGTTAATATATGTCCATGGGGGGGGCAGCCATTGCGTATGCCGGCTCTGCCTCCTGGTTTAGCTGTTGAGCACAGTGGTTGTTCTTTGCCATTTCTCTTGCTTAACCACTTGAGCCCCGGACCATTATGCTGCCTAAGGACCAGAGGTCTTTTTCCAATTTGGCACTGCGTCGCTTTAACTGCTAATTGCGCGGTTATGCAATGCTGTACCCAAACGAAATTTGCGTCCTTTTCTTCCCACAAATAGAGCTTTCTTTTGATGGTATTTGATCACTTCTGCAGTTTTTATTTTTTGCGCTATAAACGGAAAAAGACCGAAAATTTTGAAAAAAAATGATATTTTCTACTTTTTGTTATAAAAAAAATCCAATAAACTCAATTTTAGTCATACATTTAGGCCAAAATGTATTCGGCCACATGTCTTTGGTAAAAAAAATGTCAATAAGCGTATATTTATTGGTTTGCGCAAAAGTTATAGCGTCTACAAACTAGGGTACATTTTCTGGAATTTACACAGCTTTTAGTTTATGACTGCCTATGTCATTTCTTGAGGTGCTAAAATGGCAGGGCAGTACAAAACCCCCCCAAATGACCCCATTTTGGAAAGTAGACACCCCAAGGAAATTGCTGATAGGCATGTTGAACCCATTGAATATTTATTTTTTTTGTCCCAAGTGATTGAATAATGACAAAAAAAAAAAAAAAAAAAATATTTACAAAAAGTTGTCACTAAATGATATATTGCTCACACAGGCCATGGGCCTATGTGGAATTGCACCCCAAAATATATTCAGCTACTTCTCCTGAGTACGGGGATACCACATGTGTGGGACTTTTTGGGAGCCTAGCCGCGTATGGGACCCCGAAAACCAATCACCGCCTTCAGGATTTCTAAGGGTGTAACTTTTTGATTTCACTCTTCACTGCCTATCACAGTTTCGGAGGCCATGGAATGCCCAGGTGGCACAACCCCCCCCCAAATGACCCCATTTTGGAAAGTAGACACCCCAAGCTATTTGCTGAGAGGCATATTGAGTCCATGGAATATTTTATATTTTGACACAAGTTGCGGGAAAGTGACACTTTTTTTTTTTTTTTTTTTTTTTTTGCACAAAGTTGTCACTAAATGATATATTGCTCACACAGGCCATGGGCCTATGTGGAATTGCACCCCAAAATACATTTAGCTGCTTCTCCTGAGTATGGGGATACCACATGTGTGGGACTTTTTGGGAGCCTAGCCGCGTACGGGGCCCCGAAAACCAATCACCGCCTTCAGCGTTTTTAAGGGCGTGAATTTTTGATTTTACTCTTCACTGCCTAACACCGTTTCGGAGGCCATGGAATGCCCAGGTGGCACAAAACCCCCCCAAATGACCCCATTTTGGAAAGTAGACACCCCAAGCTATTTGCTGAGAGGCATGGTGAGTATTTTGCAGCTCTCATTTGTTTTTGAAAATGAAGAAAGACAAGAAAAAACTTTTTTTTTTTTTCTTTTTTCAAATTTCAAAACTTTGTGACAAAAAGTGAGGTCTGCAAAATACTCACTATACCTCTCAGCAAATAGCTTGGGGTGTCTACTTTCCAAAATGGGGTCATTTGGGGGGGTTTTGTGCCACCTGGGCATTCCATGGCCTCCGAAACTGTGATAGGCAGTGAAGAGTGAAATCAAAAATTCACGCCCCTTAGAAAGCCTGAAGGCGGTGCTTGGTTTTCGGGGTCCCGTACACGGCTAGGCTCCCAAAAAGTCTCACACATATGGTATCCCCGTACTCAGGAGAAGCAGCAGAATGTATTTTGGGGTGTAATTTCACATATTCCCATGGCATGTTTGAGCAATATATCATTTAGTGACAACTTTGTGCAAAAAAAAAAAAAAAAAAAAAAAAATTTGTCTCTTTCCCGCAACTTGTGTCGCAATATAAAATATTCCATGGACTCGACATGCCTCTCAGCAAATAGCTTGGGGTGTCTACTTTCCAAAATGGGGTCATTTGGGGGGGTTTTGAACTGTCCTGGCATTTTATGCACAACATTTAGAAGCTTATGTCACACATCACCCACTCTTCTAACCACTTGAAGACAAAGCCCTTTCTGACACTTATTTTTTACATGAAAAAGTTTTTTTTTTTTTGCAAGAAAATTACTTTGAACCCCCAAACATTATATATTTTTTTAAAGCAAATGCCCTACAGATTAAAATGGTGGGTGTTTCATTTTTTTTTTTCACACAGTATTTGCGCAGCGATTTTTCAAACGCATTTTTTGGGGAAAAAACACACTTTTTTAAATTTTAATGCACTAAAACACACTATATTGCCCAAATGTTTGATGAAATAAAAAAGATGATCTTAGACCGAGTACATGGATACCAAACATGACATGCTTTACAATTGCGCACAAACGTGCAGTGGCAACAAAATAAATACATTTTTAAAAGCCTTTAAAAGCCTTTACAGGTTACCACTTTAGATCTACAGAGGAGGTCTACTGCAAAAATTACTGCCCTCGATCTGACCTTCGCGGCGATACCTCACATGCATGGTGCAATTGCTGTTTACGTTTGACGACAGACCGCCGCTTGCGTTCGCCTTAGCGCAAGAGCAGGGGGCGACAGGGGTGCTTTTTTTTTTTTTTTTTTTTTTTCTTTATTATTTTTTTGCTTTTTTATCTTATTTTTAAACTGTTCCTTTCATTTTTTTTTTTTTTAAATCATTTTTATTGTTATCTCGGGGAATGTAAATATCCCCTATGATAGCAATAGGTAGTGACAGGTACTCTTTTTTGAAAAAATTGGGGTCTATTAGACCCTAGATCTCTCCTCTGCCCTCAAAGCATCTGACCACACCAAGATCGGTGTGATAAAATGCTTCCCCAATTTCCCAATGGCGCTATTTACATCCGGCGAAATCTAAGTCATAAAATGCTCGTAGCTTCCGGTTTCTTAGGCCATAGAGATGTTTGGAGCCACTCTGGTCTCTGATCAGCTCTATGGTCAGCTGGCTGAATCACCGGCTGCATTCTCAGGTTCCCTGTTGAGACAGGAGAGCCAGAGAAAAACACGGAAGACGGTGGGGGGGGGGGCATTCCCTCCCACGGCTTGTAAAGGCAGTCTAGAGGCTAATTAGCCGCTAGGATTGCTTTTACATGAAAGCCGACCGCTGGCTGAAAAGAATGATACCAAGATGATACCTAAACCTGCAGGCATCATTCTGGTATAACCACTCAAAGTTGTGAATGGCGTACCTGAAGACAAAAAAATGGTTAACAATAAAGCACAGTAAACAATAAAGTATAAATAATTACATACCTGAAAAACAAACATGATAAAACATAATAACAATAACAATAACAATAACAATAACAATAAAACACTGCAGAATAGAATACAGTAAAAAAAGAGCAGAACAATAGAGAGAGAGAATAGAGAGAGAGAACAATAAAACGACAACTATTTTTTTTTATTATATATATATTTTTTTTTTTTTACACTTTTTTTGTAACTAACTTTTATAACTGTAACCGGTTCCAGGTTCGGGTCTCTCAAAATGCGATGGCATCTTGGGAGACCCTGTGAAAGTGTGCCTAGTCTGTGCAATGCTGTACCCTACGCTAATACTCAACTAGTGTATGGTAGCGTTCAAAACATTCACCAATGCAAAGACCAGGATTGTCAGGACAGGAGGGACAATAATAGCGGGTGTCACGCCTATATCCGCGTTTGCTGCAGACACAACATCTTTTTGGGGGGGGTTCGTTGGGTAGGGGTACTCGGGAGCACATAAAAATGCCTCTCATGCAGCCGACTGCATTTCGTTGGGGGATGTGAATGGGGGAAGTACGGGCGCTGCAGAAGTGGTGGGTTCCCAATTAGGATTGGCGAATGCAGCAGGAAGGGCACTATGGGCACGACGGGCCTGTGTTTGTCTTTTTGGTGGCAGCGGGACACTACTTGTGCTTGTCACCTCACCAGCTTGAACTGCACTTATGGGACTCGCCACGTCACCAAGTGTTACTGCAGTGCTGGTTTGACTACGACCGGGGTGTACTAGGCCGCTGGTGCTTGCCAGTTCAATAAAAAGCTTCCAAAAAAACTGTTAGCGATCGCAGGGATCAGGCCTGACTCTGCGAACGCTGCAGTTATGCGTTTAGTGTTTTGTAAGTGACAGTGATCGATCGATACTGCACTTGGGTGGGCTGGACTGGGCCGGGCGGAGGGGCAAAACGCAGGTGCTAGCAGGTATCTGGGTTGATCCCGCTAACACTGCGTTTTTGGGAACCCTAAACTGCTGGGGACGCTAGTATAGATCTGATCTGATCGGATCAGATATTGATCCGTTCAGATACTATACCACTAAAGGAGGCGTATGCTGCGTGCGTGGGTGTTAGTGGTACTGGCGCTAACCTGACGCTGCCTGGGGCCGGTGCTTGCTAGTTCACCAAAATGCTACCAAAAAAACTGTTAGCGATCGCAGGGATCAGGCCTGACTCTGCGAACGCTGCAGTTATGCGTTTAGTGCCTTGTAAGTGTCAGTGATCGATCGATACTGCACTTGGGTGGGCTGGGCTGGGCCGGGCGGAGGGGCACAACGCAGGTGCTAGCAGGTATCTGGGCTGATCCCGCTAACACTGCGTTTTTGGGAACCCTAAACTGCTGGGGACGCTAGTATAGATCTGATCGGATCAGATATTGATCCGATCAGATACTATACCACTAAGGGAGGTGTACGGTGCGTGCGTGGGTGTTAGCGGTACTGGCGCTAACCTGACGCTGCCTGGTGCTTGCTTGCCAGTTCACCAAAATGCTACCAAAAAAACTGTTAGCGATCACAGGGATCAGGCCTGACTCTGCGAACGCTGCAGTTATGCGTTTAGTGTTTTGTAAGTGACAGTGATCGATCGATACTGCACTTGGGTGGGCTGGGCGGAGGGGCAAAACGCAGGTGCTAGCGGGTATCTGGGCTGATCCCGCTAACACTGTGTTTTTGGGAACCCTAAACTGCTGGGGACGCTAGTATAGATCTGATCAGATCAGATATTGATCCGATCAGATACTATACCACTAAGGGAGGCGCATGCTGCGTGCGTGGGTGTTAGCGGTACTGGCGCTAATCTGACGCTGCCTGGGGCGACGCATATCACCGCCGGGCGATCAGGGGGCTAAACCTTTATTAGGTAATAAACGGCGGGTGCCCTGACACTATAAAAAATAAACGAACTAACCTGCGTCACCCGTAACGGTTATACGGTGATCAGTGGTGAAAGGGTTAACTAGGGGGCAATCAAGGGGTTAAAACATTTATTAGGTAGTATATGGGGGTCCCTGTCACTATAAAACGCTGACGGCGAACCTAAATATTTACCTCACTAACTAGCGTCACCAGCGACACTAATACAGCGATCAGAAAAATGATCGCTTAGCGACACTGGTGACAGGGGGTGATCAAGGGGTTAAAACTTTATTAGGGGGGGTTAGGGGGGTACCCTAGACCTAAAGGGGGGTAATACTCACTGTCCCAACACTGTAACTGTCACAAACTGACACTATGCAGTAATCAGAAAAAAAAAAAAAAAAAAAAAAAAAAAAACCTGCTGGTGTCAGTTTGTGACGGGGGGGGGTGATTGGGGGGGGATCGGGGGGCGATCGGGGGGGGGATCGGGGTGTTTTGTATGCCTGGCATGTTCTACTGTGTGTGTGTGTGTTGTGCACTCACATTGATGTCTTCTCCCCTCGGCGCTGGAACGGAAACTACCGAGCCGAGGGGAGATGACATCATTTCCTTTGCTGCTGTTTAGCATACAGCAGCAAAGGAGTGTTCCCATTGGCCGGCGGCGATCGCGAGGGGGGGGCCACGAACGGATGGCCTCCCCCTCATCTCGGATCGCCGGGGAACAGAACGGGACCGCTTCGGGCACCGGGGGGGGGTCCGATCGGACCCCCCACCCACGAGAGGCAAATCACGTACATGTACGTGATTTTGCCTGCCCGTGCCGCCTTGCCGACGTAAATCGGCGTTAGGCGGTCCTTAAGTGGTTAAAGCAAGCCTAGCTACAATATCTATAATAATGGACATATGAAATAGTAAACATATAAAAATGTAAAAAGCTACATCAAGGTTAATGTTGCAATGATTTCTACTGGAGAGCAGATATCACTACCTGCTCTCTTTTTCTTTTTATGGCCCATTCATTAAATGCATGCCACTGTGTAGAGCCTGTGGTATCCTCTGAAGTTCTATATACTTAGCATAACAAAGAGAACTCTGATTTGATTAGGGTGAGTCACATGACTAGGCTCTCGCTCAAGTTTTTTTTAATGTTTACACCCATTCCCTGTAATAGCACTCAAAGTCCCAATTCCATCGTTGTGCTTTATAAATGTAATTTTTATTAAAATAGCGCTATTGCCACAGTAAGGACATACTGATGCTTTGTAAATGCCTCCCTTAGAATACACGTTCAATGAATACATATTATTATTTCCCCTATAAAAGGATGGTAAGTTTGTAGGAACTAAGTAACTGATTTCTTTTCTCTGATTGGCAGGTTATCAATGGCGACTTCTACCAGTTTGAACCCGACTGGTTTTCAATGGGGGTTGTCATATACGAGATGGCTACCGGCACTGTGCCATTCCGTGCCCCTAACAGGGAGGCATATAGGAAGGTTGTGAATTATGAAGATCCTGTTTACCCCCCGGACTTGGATCCACACCTGAAGGACTTCATAGACGGAGTAAGTACAAGACATTTTCTGATTTTGAAGAGGCACAGGGAAGGTTTCTAGGCCTACTACTGTTGCTTTAGGGGTATAATGTAGGAGTGTTGCAAATTCTGGTTGTCAGCTGGATTGTTGGGTAGTTTGGCTTCTTCATCCCATGGTGAAGATCCAATGGGAATACTTCATCCTGGGGCTGAGGGCTCAGAAGATGATGCCACATGGGGTCAATCACTGATGTGCACATTGTATGAGGTTATTAAAGCAGAACTCCCCCCATGTATTATTGTTTTGAATATAGTGGGGAGGATTAGATCACCTGCCGTCATTTTAATCTTGTCTGTGTCCCTGTTGTGGACATTTTGTTTCATATCCTGTCCTGGGGACACGGAAATCTCAGCAAGGGGGGACACAGAAAGCAACCACAACAGAGAGGTTCTAATACCTTTCCAACTCCATTCATCAAACTGCTTTTATCGCCCTGTGCTGATAAATTATGTTAATGAGAAGAAAAAAAAATCTTTAAAAATATCCAATCTCATCCCTTTGCTTGTGGCTGTAATTCTACTTTAAGTATCACCGCCAATCTAAAGAGCTCAGGCAGTTAGAAGTGATCTAATGGCGGCACATCATAATGTGTACTCATTTGTTGTGCTGGAATATAATATGAATTCCATCCATGTCAGTAGACATGCAGCACCTATATATATGTCTTCACATGCTATGATCCTCCAATGGGTGAAAGGACTGCCCAGGAGGAGACGCAGTGTAATCAAAGTTTTTTTTTTTTTTTTCTTTTCTAAAAAGTGCAAAATTAACTCAAAATAACTTAATTTCTCTTTTATAGCTGCTATGCAAATGTCCGAAAAAGAGGCTTGGAGTCGGCAGAGACATAAGACAGCATTCATTCATGAGGCGTATTGATTGGAAGTCGCTGGAACAAGGGAAAGGACGGCCCCCTTTCTCAGTATGCCAGGTAAGTACACAAATCTTTATAGGATGAGGATTCAAAAAGAAGATTGTTACACACTGTAGGGAGCATTGCTGTGTCCTTGCAGCTAATGTAGGGGGGTACAGACATATCCCAGCCTGTAGGAAAACCTCACAGATTAATCAGTCAATATTTCATTTTCTACAGGAGAAGTAAATAAGATTGAAACTTTCTATGCATCAGACACAATGGGGATGATTTACTAAAACTGGAGAGTGAAAAATCTGATGCAGCTGTGTATGGTAGCCAATCAGCTTCTAACTTTCCGCTTGTTCAATAAAGCTTTGACAAAAAAAATGTCAGCTGATTGGTTACCATGCAGAGCTGCACCAGGTTTTGCACTCTCCAGTTTTAGTAAATAAACCCCAATGGTGCACAGCTGGGAGTGATAGTTGAAGTGAGAAGGTGCAATGGTTCATAATACAACGTCTGGGGTGTCTAGGACATTCGGCTTCGACCATCATGATGTGGTGGAAGGCATGGGACCAGACATGTTGTTTGTTTCTAGATTTGTATCCTATCTGCTCCTCCACTGCATGGAAAGAGGAAGAAGGTTCTAGGTTGTATTCAAGAAGTTGTTTGATGTTAAAGCCCAACTCAAAAAATAAATCAATTGCGCAGTAGGCAACCACCACCCCCACCCCACCCTGCACTCTAATGCTTTATTGCTTGTAAACTCTAGGGGCAGAGAAAGAGGGACCTAGCCCTAACCCCTCTGCGTCATCATGTACAATACAGGCCTATCAGTCCTACGTTGCATGTGAGGGGGTAAAAATGTGACCGTTTCTGGGAAGGCTTTAGAGAGGGTCTGTGAGGGATCTGTTGCATAGATTAAGGCCGTCCAAAGCAAGGAATAAATTATTAAGCCTTATTCCTCTACCCCTAGGCAAACCCCCCCCCCACACACACACACACACAAATACTGCAAGGGTAATTTATACTTGTTTCTGGAATTGGGCTTTAAGCAATATTCTGATAATTACTCAGGTCAGAGATTTATGAATACAGAATCTCATATTTGTTTTTTCATTTTGCAGCCCTTGGACATGGAAACAAACTGTCGACTTCCTCAATCAGAGATAGATGTAAAGGCATTGGAGATTCCAGGAAAGAAAATATACATTCCTGGATTCTTAAACATCGACTGGTCCTGAGGACGCCTGTCAACATATAGTGTGTAGTGTGTGTGGTGTGTAGTGTGTTGTGTGTAGTGTGTGTTTTGTGTGTATTCTTTAGTGTTTAGTGTTTAGTTGACAGTGTGTGCCAGCAGGGTGCCAGCCAGCAAGCCACCCACATCAGTGTACCAGCCCGCAAGCCACACATATCAGGGTGCCAATCAGCAAGCACACCCACAGCAGGGTGCCAGCCAAAAAGCCCACCCACATCATGGTCCCAACCAGCAAGCCACCCACAGCAGGATGCCAACCAGCAAGCCCACCAACAGCAGGGTGCTGTCAGCTTATGTTACGCTATGGGGACGGAGCAGCCGGGCAGCCGGGGAACACAGGTCCTAATTTGTGTGCATTCAGGGCCACTCACCCACTCCAGCACACCTGTCAAATTAGGGCTGTGTTTGTCCAGCCGCTGCGTCCCCTTAAAGGAGTGGATGGACATGATGATGAAGATTCCTCATATTTGGACAATAGTTCTTGATGTGACATAATACCCGGATTTGACCTATATACCGATATATTCATGAGAAAATTGGAGAGGACAGTTCATCTGTAAAGATATTGATATCATCTTCAGAAGATCCAGATGAACAAAGATTCAAAATCAAACAAAAAAAAACTGCACTGTACAGAGGAGCCACCCACAGCAGATTGCCAACCAGCAAGCCCACCAACAGCAGGGTGCTGTCAGCCTATGTTACGCTATGGGGACAGAGCAGCCGGGCAGCCGGGGAACACAGGTCCTAATTTGCGTGCATTCAGGGCCACTCACCCACTCCTGCACACCTGTCAAATTAGGGCTGTGTTTGTCCAGCTGCTGCGTCTCCTTAAAGGGGTGGATGGACATGATGATGAAGATTCCTCATATTTGGACAATAGTTCTTGATGTGACCTACTACCTGGATTGGACTTATATACCGATATATTCATGAGAAATTTGGAGAGGACAGTTCATCTGTAAAGACATTGATATCATCTTCAGAAAATCTAGATGACCAAAGATTGAAAATCAAACTAAAAAAAAACCTGCACTGTACAGAGGAGCCACCCACAGCAGAGTGCCAGCCAGCAAGCCAGCCACAGCAGAGTGCCAGCCTTAAGATGCACACCCACAGCAGGGTGCCAGCCACAAAGTCCACCCACAGCAGGGTGCCAGCCACAAAGTCCACCCACATGAGGGTGCCAGCCAGCTAGCCACCCACATCAGAGTGCCAGCCAGCAAGCCCACCAACAGCAGGGTGCTGTCAGCCTATGTTACACTATGGGGATGGAGCAGCCGGGCAGCCGGGGAACACAGGTCCTAATTTGTGTGCATTCAGGGTCACTCACCCACTCCTGCACACCTGTCAAATTAGGGCTGTGTTTGTCCAGCTGCTGCGTCCCCTTAAAGGGGTGGATGTACATGATGATGACGATTCCTCATATTTGGACAATAGTTCTTGATGTGACAAAATACCTGGATTTGACCTATATACCGATATATTCGTGAGAAATTTGGAGAGGACAGTTCATCTGTAAAGATATTGATATCATCTTCAGAAGATCCAGATGAACAAAGATTCAAAAAAAAAAAAAAAAAACTGCACTGTACAGAGGAGCCACCCACAGCAGAGTGCCAGCCAGCAAGCCCACCAACAGCAGGGTGCTGTCAGCCTATGTTACGCTATGGGGATGGAGCAGCCGGGCAGCCGGGGAACACAGGTCCTAATTTGTGTGCATTCAGGGTCACTCACCCACTCCTGCACACCTGTCAAATTAGGGCTGTGTTTGTCCAGCCGCTGCGTCCCCTTAAAGGGGTGGATGGACATGATGATGAAGATTCCTCATATTTGGACAATAGTTCTTGATGTGACCTACTACCTGGATTGGACTTATATACCGATATATTCATGAGAAATTTGGAGAGGACAGTTCATCTGTAAAGACATTGATATCATCTTCAGAAAATCTAGATGAACAAAGATTGAAAATCAAACAAAAAAAACCCTGCACTGTACAGAGCAGCCACCCACAGCAGAGTGCCAGCCAGCAAGCCAGCCACAGCAGAGTGCCAGCCATAAGATGCCCACCCACAGCAGGGTGCCAGCCACAAAGTCCACCCACAGCAGGGTGCCAGCCACAAAGTCCACCCACATGAGGGTGCCAGCCAGCTAGCCACCCACATCAGGGTGCCAGCCAGCAAGCCCACCTGCAGCAGGGTGCCAGTCAGCAAGCCAGCCACAGCAGAGTGTCAGCCACAAAGTCCACCCACGGCAGGGTGCCAGCCACAAAGTCCACCCACAGCAGGGTGCCAGCCAGAAAACCCACCCACATCAGGGTGACAGCAAGCAAGCCACCTACATCAGGGTGCCAGCCAGCAAGCCCACCCACATCAGGGTGCCAGCCAGCAAGCCACCCACATCAGGGTGCCAGCAAGAAAGCCTACTCACAGCAGGGTGCCAGCCAGCAAGCCCACCCACATCAGGGTGCCAGCTAGCAAGCCCATGCACAGCATGGTGCAAGCCAGCAAGCCAGCCACAGCAGGGTGCCAGCCAGCAAGCCATCCGCAGCAGGGTGCCAAAGTTCACCCACAGCAGGGTGCCAGCCAGCAAACCCACCCACATCAGGGTGACAGCAAGCAAGCCACCTACATCAGGGTGCCAGCCAGCAAGCCCACCCACAGCAGGGTGTTGTCAGCCTATGTTACGCTATGGGGACGGAGCAGCCAGGCAGCCGGGGAACACAGGTCCTAATTTGTGTGCATTCAGGGCCACTCACCCACTCCTGCACACCTGTCAAATTAGGGCTGTGTTTGTCCAGCCGCTGCGTCCCCTTAAAGGGGTGGATGGACATGATGATGAAGATTCCTCATATTTGGACAATAGTTCTTGATGTGACATACTACCTGTATTGGACATATATACCGATATATTCATGAGAAATTTGGAGAGGACAGTTCATCTGTAAAGACATTGATATCATCTTCAGAAGATCCAGATGAAGAAAGATTCCTCATTTTTGGACTTTACTTCTTGATATTCATCAAACAAGCAGTTTTAAACTGAAAACCATCAAAAGCTATTGTGATGTCCACCCACAGATGTATAATCCAGGGAGTAATCTGATCGCCTTCGGGGGTCAGGAAGGAATTTTTTCCCTGTTGGAGCAAATTACACCATGCTTCATCAGGGTTTTTTTCGCCTTCCTCTACATCAACTGTGGGGTCTGGATAATCATACAAAAAAAAAAAACTGCACTGTACAGAGGAGCCTTGACGAGGCAGTGCAGCTTCCACATACATTTGCAAATGTGTGCAATGTGACTGCCTGTATGGGGGATGCACGGAGCGCCTGTACCCACCGCCCTCACACGGGGTACGGATTCATATGCCTTGTGTGAACGAGGCCTTAGGACCGCACTTTACAGAGGAGCCTTGGTGAAGAAGTGCGGCTTCCCCATATGCAAATGTATGCAACTAAGACCTCTGTTTTTAATGCCAAGTGTTAGATTGTGCCTTTTTGATTTATTTGGAGGTTAGCTGGTAAGTGTGCTGGGAAATCTTTTGTTTTTATGCTGTGCAAAGCCCTTCCATGTGCACCTTACTTCAAAAGCTAGTTATAAACTGCTGTAGCTGCCCTGCTTTGTACATTATTTTTAGATACAACTTTAATAAAAACTACATTTGTAAAACAAAAACTGGATTAGTTGTCCGGTTTTGTATACTGTTTTTAAATAAAGCTTTAATAAAAACTACAATTTATAAAAAAAAACTCTGGTAGTTGTCCTGTTTTGTATACTGTTTTTACACAAAACTTTAATAAAAACTGCAATTATAAAAAAAAAAAAATTGTGGGGTAGTTGTCTTGTATTGTATACTGTTTTTGGATGAAACTTTAATACAAACTACAATTATATATATATAAAAAAAAACTTGGGTAGTTGTCATTCTTGTAAAGACAGTCTTAATGCATTGTATCGATATTATACATATACAATTTTTCTGTTGTCAATAGACATCAAATAGATGTCAAGAAAATAAATTCCCAGAGCACTATGGGTTATCTAAAGAGGCAGGCAGCAAAGCAGACAAATCCTGAATTTGGGAAGATTTGTGTGACTGAATCCTCAGAGGGGAGCCGTAGAAAGAAGGAGGAGACACGGCTGTAAATGTAGGCCTGCTAAAAGGAGATGTTTCAATACACTGCATAGCAGGCCGCTGTTGTAGAAGCCTTTTCCTCAGAGGATGGACACCAAGCAAATAGAAGAATGTCATTACTCTTTACTCTGTGGGCCATTCCACTCCTGAGTGCTCAGGAGGAGCTGGTAATACCAAGAGGATTATAAAGGTAAAAGGAGAATACTAAGGTCGAAAAATAAAGAACGAAAGCCAACGGAAACTGCCATGAAAATCAGAATAGATGGGGTTGATCTGTGACCCTCAATGAAGTGCTCGTGAAGTGCTAACTGTGCAAGAAAAAAAGATGGGAGGCCGAAACAAAGAGGAATAGGCCAAGAAATAGACTGACTCACCAAGGAAATAAATGCGTGAATATCTCAATTTCCTCTGAAATATGCAAACAAGGAGAAGGATCATTCCTACACATCCAACAAAACCCATAGGTAGTGATGGTAACAACCGCCTCAGCTCAGACTCCATCCAGGCCTTGCCCACCCTGACATGTTTCGCCCTGTCCACTGGACTCAGCCTTGGAGGACCTCTATGACACAGCCCCGCGGGCAGGCGAAACGAGTTGGGGGGGCATGGCCTGGATGGAGTCTGTTCTGAGGCTGCTCTGACCATAGATTTTGTTGGATGTGCGGCAACTAAAATGATCCTTCTTCTTGTTTGCATTCACTGAGCTGAGACAAGCCCAGTGGCGTCACTAGGTTTGGTGTCACCTGGTGCGTAAAATCATGGTGTCACCCCCCCTTATCAGACCAGCTCAGGGTTGGCGGTTCAGCTACTGTACATATATATATTATAGCTGTGTCCAGCAGCACCCCCGTTATCAGACCAGCTCAGTTACTATGTGTATATTATATCTAAAATAGATATGTCCAGCTGCACCCCCACCCCACCCCCCATTTAGAAGACCAGCTCAGGTTGGGCAGCTCAGCTACTAAATATATATATATATATATATATATATATATATATATATATATATATATATAAATATATATATATATATAAATATATATATATATATATATATATATATATATATATATATATATATATATATATATATAATAGCTGTGTCCAGCTGCACCCCCATCCTCCCCCCTTCCAACCCTCCCATTAGTAGACCAGCTTAGGGTGGGCAGCCCAGCTACTATATATACATATATTATAGCTGTGTTCAGCAACACCCCCTTACTGGGGCGCGCACGCTCGCCGCCGGCGACCCGCTCCCGCTGTGATTGGACCTGGTCTCTGTCGTTCCCAAGGCGGACAGAATGGCAGTTTGCCTATGTAAACCAGGCAGATCGCCGTTGTGTGACAGGAGAAAACAGAGATCCTGTGTTTCTGCTAAGCAGGAACACGGATCGCCGTCTTCTTACAGTACAAGCCTCTCCCCCACACAGTTAGCAAGCACTCCCTAGGAACAAATGTAACCCCTTGATCGCCCCCTGATGTTAAACCCTTCCCTGCCAGTGTAATTAGAACAGTGACAGTGCATATTGTTTAGAACGGATCACTGTATTGGTGTCACAGGTCCCCAAAAAAGTGTCACTTAGTGTCTTATTTGTCCGCCTCAATATCGCAGTCATTATAAGAATATGTAAAAAAGTCTAATTTCTTCATCAGTTTAGGCCAATATGTATTCTGCTACATATTTTTGGTAATACAAATCTCAATAAATGTGTATCGATCGGTTTGCGCAAAAGTTATAACGTCTACAAACTATGGGATAGATTTATGGAACTTTTATTGATTGTTTTATTGATATTTCTTTTTAGTAATGGTGGCGATCAGCGACTTATAGTGGTATAAGTTGCTGATTGCCGCCATTACTAAAAAGAAAAATCAATAAATCAATCAATAAAAATTGCATAAATATATCCCATAGTTTGTAGACATTATAACTTTTGCGCAAACCAATCACTACACATTTATTGGAATTTGTATTACCAAAAATATGTAGCAGAATACATATTGGCCTAAACTGATGAAGAAATTAGATTTTTTACATTTTTTTTATTGGATGTGTTTTATAGCAGAAAGTAAAAAAATAGTGTTTTTTTGTTTTGTTTATAGCGCAAAAAATAAAAAAACGCAGAGGTGATCAAGTACCACCAAAAGAAAATTCTATTTGTGGGAAAAAAGGACATCAATTTTGTTTGGGTACAGCGTCGCACGACCGCGCAATTGTCAGTTGCAATTAGCAGTGCTGTATCACAAAAAATGGCCTGGTTATGAAGGGGGGGGGGGGGTAAAACCTTCCAGAGCTGAAGAGGTTAATGTAGTTCAGGATTCTAGTGCTAAGAGATCATTCGTCATGCGCCGCATGTGAAGATGGTGGCAGCCGCGCCCTGTTTATAATAATTACAGCAGAGATGAAGCGAGCGCATTATAGCGAGTGACGCTGTTCCCTGGGAATTCAGAGACGGCGGGGAGATGAGATTGCGCAGCAGATAGGTGTTCAGATTTAATGATGAGAACAGCAGATAGCAAAAGACAACAAAAACGTTCTCTGTACGCCGAGTCACTCGCAGGCGAGCTCGTCACATCTCCGACTGCGCGTTCTCATTGTGCAATGTTATATGTGCGCGGCGCATATGGAATTATACTGCGAGGGAGGTGCGCTCGCACCCCTCACAACTGTTGCATTGTGTCTTTTCTTCCCTTTCTGATTGTGATGTTGGAAAATCAGCCGGGATATGTTTGAATCCGAGGGGAAAAAAAAAACACAACAAGATGACAAACTGCGCTATTTATAACTAGCTATGGAGGATTACATGGGGGGGGGGGGGGGGCACTACAGGATGTCAAACTCCCCCAGAACCTGTACTTGCCAGCAACAGGGGAGCTAATAAAACCCACTCCTAGTATATTAAAGTGATTGATATATATATATATATATATATATATATATATATATATATATATATATATATATAGTGATATAAAGTGATATACCCGTATTTATTGGCGTATAACACGCACTTTTTTCCCCTTAAAATCAGGGGGAAAACGTGGGTGCGTGTTATACGCCGATACCCCGCTGATTGTGAGCGGAGGAGCGAGCCGCCGAGATACACATAACCGAGTGTACTCAGCTAGGCTCGGCTTTGCTCCGCTCACAGTCACGCCCAGCCCCGCCCCTATGATGGACATAACACAGAAACTGGGCGTGACTGTGAGTGGAGCCAAGCCTAGCCGAGGACACTCGGCTATGTGTATCTCGGCGGCACTCGGCTCCTCTCGGCTCTGCTCACAGTCACGCCCAGTCCCACCCTTGGACCTGTGTTATGTCCATCATAGGGCGGGACTGCGAGAGGAGTTGAGAGCCGCCGAGCGCCGCCGAGATACACAGGACATCCGGCTCTGTATCTCGGCTACGCCATTTTTAAACTGGAAGGCTGCAATAACAATGCTGCAATGACACTGGAGCAAGGCTGCAATGACAAGGCTACACTGACAAGGCTGCAATGATACTGACAAGGCTGCAATGACACTGACAAGGCTGCAATGACACTGACAAGGCTGCAATGACAAGGCTACACTGACAAGGCTGCAATGATACTGACAAGGCTGCAATGACACTGACAAGGCTGCAATGACAAGGCTACACTGACACGGCTGCAATGACACTGACAAGGCTGCAAAAAAGCTACACTGACAAGGCTGCAATGACACTGACAAGGCTGCAATAACAAGGCTACACTGACAAGGCTGCAATGACACTGACAAGGCTGCAATGACACTGACAAGGCTGCAATGAGAAGGCTGCAATGACACTGACAAGGCTGCAATGAGAAGGCTGCAATGACACTGACAAGGCTGCAATGACAAGGCTGCAATGACACTGACAAGGATGCAATGACACTGACAAGGATGCAATGACATGGCTACACTGACAAGGCTACACTGACAAGGCTGCAATGACACTGACAAGGCTGCAATGACAAGGCTACACTGACAAGGCTGCAATGACACTGACAAGGCTGCAATGACACTGACAAGGCTGCAATGACAAGGCTACACTGACAAGGCTGCAATGACACTGACAAGGCTGCAATGACAAGGCTGCAATGACACTGACAAGCCTACACTAACAAGGCTGCAATGACACTGACAAGGCTGCAATGACAAGGCTACACTGTCAAGGCTGCAATGACACTGACAAGGCTGCAATGACACTGACAAGGCTGCAGATGGACACTGATAAGGCTGCATTGATGGGCATTTAAATGTAAGTTTTTTTCCTTAAAATTCCCTCCTAAACTTGGGGTGCGTGTTATATGCCGATAAATACGATATATCAGTAACTTAGGGCGTGTTCGCGCCACAAAAACGCACTACAGATCTGTTCCGGGTGCGTTTCTGCACGCGTGTTCTTAATGCGTTTTTGCAAAAAGCAAAGATTTTTTCCTCTTGTGGGACTTTAAAAGGCAGGAGTCTTCAAGCAGTAATTAATTCAAAAATATAAATTTATTACAAAAAGTTAAAACATGACAATAATAAAAGAGATGGATGCAGGTAGAGTCGGATGTTAGCAAACAAGATGTGTATATAGATCTGATACAACAATACTAAAAAGGCACCACACACAGCTGTCCAAGCAATGGGCTGGGACAGAAAGCCCGACGCGTTTCAAGGTTGTAAGTAGTTAGACCTCTTCTTCAGGGGATGATGGGGAAATATGTATTTATATGAAAGTATTTACAAAAATTACAGAGTAAGCGGACATAACTGTTACAGAGCAATTTTATGGTCGTATACATTAAACATGCAAAAAACCTAGTTTAGCACATTTGAAATATTCTGACCATATCACTTTTGAGCCAACATCAAGGTAGCATCCAGCTTCAGGAAAAATGGGAATGAACAGTTTGCCGCCAGTGATCGGATCCACAGGCCAGAGCTTCACATCAGGGGACACACAGGACCAACACCAGGACTGAACACAAAGGGCGTCCCAGGGCCGATCCTAGGGTCACAGACGCCTGGGTGCAGAAATATTTCTGGCGCCACCCCACAAAAGGGGAGTGGTCATCTTACCAACCCCTCCCCTTTACAAATGTTTCTATGGCAACGACTCAAACACAGAGATGCTCCCCTTAGAAGTCTTCGTTACCTTGGGATCCTCCCATGATCTCTTAACAATAAAGAAAATACAGAAAGAGGAGTACACTAATGAGACCTGGAGGGGAGTCTCTCTGATGCACACACAGAGGGCTGTCTGTTAGAAAGAGCCCCTAGACATAATACGGTCAAAGACTGCAGACATGGTACAAGAGATGGTCAGAGACTGCAGACATAATACAGGAGATGGTCAGAGACTGCAAACATGATACAAGAGATGGTCAGAGACTGCAGACATAATACAGGAGATGGTCAGAGACTGCAGACATGATACAGGAGATGGTCAGAGACTGCAGATATAATACAGGAGATGGTCAGAGACTGCAGACATGATACAAGAGACGGTCAGAGACTGCAGACATAATATAGAAGGTCAGAGACTGTAGACATGATACAAGAGACAGTCAGAGACTGTAGACATGATACAGGAGATGGTCAGAGACTGCAGACATAATACAGGAGATGGTCAGAGACTGCAGACATGATACAAGAGACGGTCAGAGACTGCAGACATATTATGGGAGAAGGTCAGAGACTGTAGACATGATGCAAGAGACAGTCAGAGACTGTAGACATTATACAGGAGATGGTCAGAGACTGCAGACATAATACAGGAGATGGTCAGAGAATGCAGACATGATACAAGAGACGGTCAGAGACTGCAATCATAGTACAGGAGATGGTCAGAGACTGCAGACATGGTACAGGAGATGGTCAGAGACTGCAGACATAATATAGGAGAAGGTCAGAGACTGTAGACATGATACAAGGGACAGTCAGAGACTGTAGACATGATACAGGAGATGGTCAGAGACTGCAGACATAATACAGGAGATGATCAGAGAATGCAGACATGATACAAGAGACGGTCAGAGACTGCAATCATAGTACAGGAGATGGTCAGAGACTGCAGACATAATACAGGAGATGGTCAGAGACTGCGGACATAATACAAGAGATGGTCAGAGACTGCAGACATAATATAGGAGAAGGTCAGAGACTGTAGACATGATACAGGAGATGGTCAGAGACTGCAGACATAATACAAGAGACAGTCAGAGACTGTAGACATGATACAAGAGATGGTCAGAGACTGCAGACATAATACAGGAGATGGTCAGAGAATGCAGACATGATACAAGAGACGGTCAGAGACTGCAATAATGGTACAGGAGATGGTCAGAGACTGCAGACATGGTACAGGAGCTGGTCAGAGACTGCAAACATGATACAAGAGATGGTCAGAGACTGCAATCATAGTAGAGGAGATGGTCAGAGACTGCAGACATAATACAGGAGATGGTCAGAGACTGCAGACATAATACAGGAGATGGTCAGAGACTGCAGACATGGTACAGGAGATGGTCAGAGACTGCAGACATAGTACAGGAGATGGTCAGAGACTGCAGATATAATACAGGAGATACAGAGACTGCAGTTCCTATGGACGTTAGTAGATAATGGCCGATCGGCCCTCTCACCTGACCCAGCGATACAGCAATGGTTCCTCTGATCAGGAGTCAGCTCACTCTAAATTGCCCGTGGTGACTCCGCTGGGTAGCACCCAGATCTGTATTCCTGCAATGACTCCATTCCTTTCTCCACCAGGGATGGCGCTAGGCTGTGTGGCTTTCCCTCTGGTGTTGCAGGGCAGCGGGGTTCTCTCTCTGATGGTGTTCTCCCAGCACTGCCCTCTCCCTCTGGGGTCCTGGGTGTACTTTCCTGGGTGTAGACCCATCCCAGGACAAACCACCCCCCCTGACAGGAGGAGTTAGGGGGGGACGGGTTGCCGCTTGAGCCTCGAAAACTACAGCGGCGGCTGTGACCTGCGGAGGGAGCCGCCTCTGGACACAGAGAGGAGGAGGAGGATGGAGGGGAGCACTCTGGCGCTTCAGCACCCCAACCTCTCTGGCGCCCGGGTGCCCTGCACCCCGTACACCCCGTCTGGGATCGGCCCTGGGGCATCCTACCACTGAGGAATATCACCGTTGGTTCAAAAGGCCCCTTGCCCCTTGGTCATCTGAGAAAATGGTACTAAAAACTAGTAAATAAATAATTAAATTTATCCCGTAAGGTGTGATATGATGGGCACAAATGGCTGCATTTTAGGGGTACAAGTGGCTGCGTACGACGGGTACAAGTGGCTGCATATGGTGGGCACAGTTGCAGCGTTTGATGGGCACAGTTGCGTTTGAAGGGCACAGTGGCAGATGGGCACAGTTGCAGCGTTTGATGGGCACAGTTGCAGCATTTGATGGGCACAGTGGCAGATGGGCACAGTTGCAGCGTTTGATGGGCACAGTTGCAGCATTTGATGGGCACAGTGGGAGATGGGCACATTTGCAGCGTTTGATGACAATACAATGTATACAGACAGTGCTATGCACGGAGGTCCCGCCCCCTCTCCAAGCTTCGCTTTATCTCCCCCTCCCACCAACTCTCCGCCTTTGACCGCCCACTTGAGTCCATACATTTTCTCGACCATAAACATAAACTTTGCGCATGCGCGATTCGGGGCGTGTTAGAGGGGTGGGGTGGGTGGGGCTGGTGATGATGTTCTAACCATCTCTCCGCCTCCGCCCGCCCGCTCGTGACCATAATATTTTTGGACTGCGAATATCTCCAGCGCATGCGCGATTAAGGCCAGTGAAGTCGCGCTTGCGCGCTAATGCCCCGCCGTCAGCTGTGTGAGTGACGGAGAAATTTTTACAACCCCGGCTTCCGTGTCTTTTGCGTTCCATGCCTCGCTGAGCCCGCTCCTGCCCTGGAACGCACGCGGCCCGTGATTGGCTGGAGAGGGGAGCGCGGGGGAAAAAAAGAGCTTTTTGTGCGATGGACGCCTGCGAGGTGGAGTTCCTGGCGGAGAAGGAGGTGACCGTCATCCCCAACTTCAGCCTGGACAAGGTCTACCTCATCGGGGTGAGCTTCACCGGATGGGATTTGATGGGATGAGACGGAGCAGGACAGGCGCTACGGACAGTGTTGGTGCTATATAAAGCAAAACTATTATAATGGAAGCCCCCCATAGACCTGCATGTCCTCACTTTGTACAACGCTATGGACTGTGCAGGTGCTATAGGGGGCGTGCCTAATCATTAGAAAGAACACGACTTCCCAATTACTGTGTGACCCCCCCCCCCCCCCCTTTGTACAGCGCTGTGGTCTATGCAGGTGTTATAGAGGTCAGTAATAACCAGAAGCAATGATATTCTAATGATCTCATCACCTCTGTAGGGTCTCGCTTTGTACTGCGCTATGGAGAGTGTCGGCGCTATAGAAGGCGGCAGGGAGCGATGATATGGAGCGATGATATACTGGGAGGTCACATAGACCTGTATGTCCTCTAATTGTACAACGCTATGGTGTATGTTGGTGCCATGGGAGCCAGTGGTAACCAGGAGCAATGATATTTTAATGGAGGACCTGTAGTTCCTCACTTTGAACAGCGCTATGGACTATGTGTGTGTTATAGATGCCTGTAACATCTATACAGAATGGTCTGTGCCTGTTCAACCCCTCCCCCCCACATATCCCTTTCATGCCTAAAGGCTATTTCTGACACTTGTTGCTTACAAGTTAAAATCTGTATTTTTTTTTTTTTTTGCTATAATAAAAAAAAAATATTATATATATATATATATATATATATATATATATATTTTTTTTTTAGCAGTGACCCTAGAGAATATAATAGCGATCATTGCATTATTTTATGTCACATGGTATTTGTGCAGCGGTCTTTCAAATGCACTTTTTTTTTGGGGGGGGGGGGACTTTCATGAAAATAAAACAGTAAAGTTAGCCCAATTTTTTTCTTTTTGTAAAATGTGAAAGATGGATGTTACGTCGAGTAAACAGATACCTAACATGTCACGCTTTTGAAATTGCGTACACTCGTGGAATGGAGACAAACTACGGTACTTAAAAAATCTCCATAGGCGACGCTTTAAAAACATTTAACGGTTACCAGGTTAGAGGTACAGAGAAGGTCTGGTGCTAGAATTATTGTTCTAGCGATCGCGGCGATACCTCAAGTGTGGTTTGAACACTGTTTACATATGCGAGCGCGACTTACGCATGCGTTTTCTTTGCTGTCTGAGCACGCGGGGGCGCTTTAAAAAACTTTCTTTTTTTTTGTTCCTTTTTTTTTTTTTTTACATTGTCACTTTAAAAAAAAAAAAATTCTGATCGATTTTATTGCTGTTACAAGGAATGTAAACATCCCTTGTGACAGTAATAGGCAGTGACAAGTACTCTTTTTATGGAGGGATCGGGGGTCTAAAAGACCCCAAATCCCTCCTATACACTTTAACCACTTGCCAACCGCTTCACGCCGATGTACGTCAGCAGAATGGCACGGGCAGGCAGAATCACGTGCCCGAGGCGGTCGGCTTCTGTCTGGGAGCGATGAGAGGTGAGGGGTAGGCCATCCATTCGTGGCCCCCCCCTCGCGATCGCTCCCAGCCAATCAGATCATTCCCCTGCCTCTGTATAGTACACAGAGGCAGAGGAAATGATGTCATCTCTCCTCGGCTCGGTATTTTCCATTCCGGCGCCGAGGAGAGAAGACATCGATGTGAGTGCACAACACACACAGTAGAACATGCCAGGCACACATTACACCCCCGATCACCCCTCCCCCCTCCCCGTCACACTGACACCAAGCAGTTTTTTTTTCTGATTACTGCATTGGTGTCAGTTTGTGACAGTTAGTGTGGTAGGGCAGTTAGTGTTAGCCCCCTTTAGATCTAGGGTACCCCCCTAACCCCCCCTAATAAAGTTTTAACCCCTTGATCACCCCCCTTTGCCAGTGTCACTAAGCGATCATTTTTCTGATCGCTGTATTAGTGTCACTGGTGACGCTAGTTAGGGAGGTAAATAATTAGGTTCGCTATCAGCGTTTTATAACATCAGGGACCCCCATATACTACCTAATAAATGTTTTAACCCCTTGATTGCCCCCTAGTTAACCCTTTCACCAGTAATCACCGTATAACCGTTACGGGTGACGCTGGTTAGTTCGTTTATTTTTTATAGTGTCAGGGCACCCGCCGTTTATTACCTAATAAAGGTTTAGCCCCCTGATCGTCTGGCGGTGATATGCCTTGCCCCAGGCAGCGTCAGATTAGCGCCAGTACCGCTAACACCCACGCACGCAGCATACGCCTCCCTTAGTGGTATAGTATCTGAACGGATCAATATCTGATCCGATCAGATCTATACTAGCGTCCCCAGCAGTTTAGGGTTCCCAAAAACGCAGTGTTATCGGGATCAGCCCAGCTACCTGCTAGCACCTGCGTTTTGCCCCTCCGCCCGGCCCAGCCCAGCCCACCCAAGTGCAGTATCGATCGATCACTGTCACTTACAAAACGCATAACTGCAGCGTTCGCAGAGTCAGGCCTGATCCCTGTGATCGCTAACAGTTTTTTTGGTAGCATTTTGGTGAACTGGAAAGCACCAGCCCCAGGCAGCGTCAGGTTAGCGCCAGTACCGCTAACACCCACGCACGCACCGTACACCTCCCTTAGTGGTATAGTATCTGAATGGATCAATATCTGATCCGATCAGATCTATACTAGCGTGCCCAGCAGTTTAGGGTTCCCAAAAACGCAGTGTTAGCGGGATCAGCCCAGATACCTGCTAGCACCTGCGTTTTGCCCCTCCGCCTGGCCCAGCCCAGCCCACCCAAGTGCAGTATCGATCGATCACTGTCACTTACAAAACACTAAACACATAACTGCAGCATTCGCAGAGTCAGGCCTGATCCCTGCGATTGCTAACAGTTTTTTTGGTAGCGTTTTGGTGAACTGCCAAGCACCAGCGGCCTAGTACACCCCGGTCATAGTCAAACCAGCACTGCAGTAACACTTGGTGACGTGGCGAGTCCCATAAGTGCAGTTCAAGCTGGTGAGGTGGCAAGCACAAGTAGTGTCCCGCTGCCACCAAGAAGAAGACAAACAGGCCCGTCGTGCCCATAATGCCCTTCCTGCTGCATTCGGCAATCCTAATTGGGAACCCACCACTTCTGCAGCGCCCGTACTTCCCCCATTCACATCCCCAACCAAATGCAGTCGGCTGCATGAGAGGCATTTTTATGTCCTCCCGAGTACCCCTACCCAACAAACCCCCCCAAAAAAGATGTCGTGTCTGCAGCAAGCGCGGTTATAGGCGTGACACCCGCTATTATTGTCCCTCCTGTCCTGACAATCCTGGTCTTTGCATTGGTGAATGTTTTGAACGCTACCATTCACTAGTTGAGTATTAGCGTAGGGTACAGCATTGCACAGACTATGCACACTTTCACAGGGTCTCCCAAGATGCCATCACATTTTGAGAGACCCGAACCTGGAACCAGTTACAGTTATAAAAGTTAGTTACAAAAAAAAGTGTAAAAAATATATATATATATATATATATATATATATATATATATATATATATAAAATTTTTAAAAATAGTTGTCGTTTTATTGTTCTCTCTCTCTCTATTCTCTCTCTATTGTTCTGCTCTTTTTTACTGTATTCTATTCTGCAATGTTTTATTGTTATTATGTTTTATCATGTTTGCTTTTCAGGTATGCAATTTTTTATACTTTACCGTTTACTGTGTTTTATTGCTAACCATTTTTTTGTGTTCAGATACGCCATTCACGACTTTGAGTGGTTATACCAGAATGATGCCTGCAGGTTTAGGTATCATCCTGGTATTCTTTTCAGACAGCGGTCGGCTTTCATGTAAAAGCAATCCTAGGTGATTCAGCCAGCTGACCATAGAGCTGATCAGAGACCAGAGTGGCTCCAAACATCTCTATGGCCTAAGAAACCGGAAGCTACGAGCATTTCATGACTTAAATTTAAACAGCGCCATTGGGAAATTGGGAAAGCATTTTATCACACCGATCTTGGTGTGGTCAGATGCTTTGAGGGCAGAGGAGAGATCTAGGGTCTAATAGACCCCAATTTTTTCAAAAAAGAGTACCTGTCACTACTTATTGCTATCATAGGGGATATTTACATTCCCTGAGATAATAAGAAAAATGATTAAAAAAAAAGAGGCAAGCCACCCGGATCAGCAGAGAGCGGGATTGCCCGCTGTAATAGCTTTCATTTGAATTTCCTGTCTTCCCGGGGCTCATTGTCACATAGCCCCACCTCATGGCCCAACGCTTTTGATGACGTTACATGTCCCGCATTGGATCGGCGTTCTGTCTATCAAAGGCACCGGGCCAAAAGGTGGAGCTATGTGACGTGAGCCCCGGGAACACTGGAAGTTCTAATGAAAGCTCTTACATCGGGCAATTCAGCTCTCTGCTGATGCGGACAGCTCGCCTCTTCCTTTCCTCTCTCTTCCCCTGGCTGGGAGACTGTGCCGGCAGTGCTCTTATCCTCACTGGGCCCCACTCGGCTGCGGGCCCCATAGCGCCCGCATGGGTCGCTATGGTGGTAGTTACGCCCCTGCTCCTCACCACCTGATTTAAACCCCTGATTGCTGTGCAATGCATGTGATTGCCACATATTAGTACGGCAATTAGAGGTTTAAGTCAGGTGGTAGGAGGCAACACCGTGCCCGGTGATCTTTGACTTCTCCCATGTTGTTCAGATAGATCTCCACCTCTTTAAGGTTACCTACCCCTTATGTAGATTATGAGACATGAACAAATAAAATCCAAGAGATAGGGATCCTATGAATCAGAAAGGTGTAAGGTTTGAGGGGTTCCAACATATATGGGGAGTCTTGTAAAAGCGACCAAGTTGTTAGGTCTGTTAGGGCTTTAGCAGCTCCTTGGCTGTGCCTTTGTGTTAACAGGTAACGGCGGGGTGTGGAAAATACTAAATATCGTCATAAGAAGATGAATTAGACTTTTACATTTTTACAAAGTAACCAATGTTGCTTTCAAATACGTAAGCAACATATTTGCTACTTCCCCCTAACTAACCATTCACAACCATTTAAGCTAATCCTCATAGTTTGATGGTTGGCCCTAATTTTACTTTTTACAGCCACTGCCATCTCTCATAGCCTGGCCTCCTGGCCTGTGTGTCTGTAAACATCAGCAAGAGAGAGCTACGAGGAGGAAAAGCCAGTAATGGACCCGTTGGTGCTGTAGCCTCAGCCTATGTCCATAAAGCTGACCTGATGGCCAATGGGACAGCAGGCAGCAGTTACAGCTCACTGATAAATAATAATAAAACAAAGACACCACAACAGGCTTGATAAAATTGACTGCGGCCGTTTTATTATTGGTTTTAAAAATCTGTTAAAAGGATAAAAAAAACTCTTAATAATTTATTCTAAATATTAAATACCCCACATACCGGCTTAGCCATTATGGCTCAAGCCGGATACTCAACAGCTTAAAATATCCATAATATTTAACCATAAATAAACTTTTTCTCCACATTAAATACTTAAAGTGGAGTTCCACCCACTTTTACAACTCTTCAGCATCCTTCACTAAACTGTGCACTGTAAACAAATTGGATATATATATATTTTTTTCCTCAGCACCTACTGTATATCTGCTGTATTCATTTTTCACTTCCTCCTCCCTGGCCGCGGCCCATGGCATCATTTCCTGTTTGCAATGCCTTCTGGGAAGGGGCAGCAACTTCCTTTGAAACTTCCATTGCTATGGAAACCTGACCTGAAACCTATTACACTGCTTGTGCTGCACTGAGCATGTGCGAGATCTGCAAGGATGAGATCCAGGAAGAAATACAGTCTGGCTTCAGATGCCCACACTTAAGATGGCCACGGCCTGCTGTAAGTTTATAAAATAATAAACTACTGCTATAAACTAACAAAACAGACCTTAGTTTACAGACTAACTTTACTAGAATACATTAAGCTTGTGTATTATAGAGGTATTTCTATTTACAAAGTATAATTTCGGCCGGTACACCACTTTACATTAAAAAATTCAGCCACTTCAGCTCAGGCTTTAGCGAAACTGTCATCCTTTAACTTTAAGGGCACTTTCACACTGAGGCGCTGGGGCGTCTGCAGTAAAGCACTGCTATTTTTAGCGGCGCCTTACCATAGTTATAGTGGCAGTTTTTCGGCCGCTAGCGGGGTGCTTTTAACCCCCGCTAACTACCGGAAAAGGGTAAAAGCACTGGCGCTGCCGGCCCTGCCTACTGATTTCAAAGGGCAGGGGCGCTGCTTTGAGGCACTGCTCCTAAAGCGCCTCAAAGATGCGGCGTGCAAGACTTTTTTAGCGTCCTGCCAGTTTTTAGCATCCTGCCACTGTTTAAAACACATAGGGGTTGATTTACTAAAACTGAAGAGTGCAAAATCTGTTGCAGCTCTGCAGATAAACCAATTCGCTTCCAGGTTTTTTTGTCAAAGCTTAATTGAACAAGCTGAAGTTAGAAGTTGATTGGCTATCATGCACAGTTGCATCAGATTTAGCACTCTCCAATTTTAGTAAATCAACCGCATAGTGTGTGTTTTTAAAACCCTCCAATGTGCCTACTTTTTGGGTAATATTGCTCTTCACAGCTTTTATACCCAAAGTTTTGTAAATTAAAGAGACCCTGTTGCCAAACCATTTATTTCAACAAAAAATCTTAAGATATGATTACACTGTATGTACAATTAAGCAGTTTTATGCACGTTAATAGCCTGTAAAAGCCTCCTTTGTGTAAACCCTGAGACTGCTACTGGGTGCTACCATCTTGGATATGATGTCAGCAGTCTCAGTAGACTCAGAGCTCTCACTTAAAGTGCCAGTAAAACCCAGACTATAAAAATAATCTTAATACATGCTATATAACAGAATGGGCATACTCACAAAGCTTCTACAGCATTCATTTATGTAGAGTAAAATACACCTGGTTGATCCTGCTTTCAGTTGCCCCTCCCATGTTTTCTGTCTCCCCACTGCAGGTTGAGATTGTGTAGGCCAGCTGGTGTCCTCTACCGAGCATGCTCCAATTTCAGTTCCTTTCTAAGCTCTTTTTCCTCCTTTTTCTTATCTGTGCAGCCAACATGACTGTAGAGTTACACATGTCGGCATATACAAATTGGAAAATGAGACTCCCCTCCCTCCTCCTCCATGGGGGATATATTATGCTGATTGATTTCATTCACTAAGAAACTTGTAAACAAAGCTTAGTCTTTATATAAATCAGTATTAAGTAAATCTAATGTAATTGCTAATACCTGTAAAGTAAAAAGAGCACTGGAGGCAGATGCCATCTGAACAAACCAAAAGCTAGCATCATTCATCAATCAATATACACCATATTAATGCACAAAAATACATATTTGATGTTCAATAAAGATTTCTTAGAAGCTGTAAAACAGTTATTTGATATTTATAATATAATATGAATTACTCTTCTGAAACTGTTTTTTAGTCATGTGACTAACACAGCACCAATCAGGGATGGCCAGACAGAGACTCACACTGTAGAGAGCATACATCAGCAAAGTAATAAAAGCCCTTTCAAAGGAAATTTCCCTGCATATGCCAAAGAAAATGAAAAGATCATGTGACCACACAACAGTGCTGAAAGAATAAGGTAATTTGAGGATTAAAAAAAACAAAAAAAAAAAAACAATGGTACAATATATATGATTTGTGTAATGAAATGTGGCAATTAACACTTCTCTGTTTAGTATCACTATAAATGACTCTCTATAGTAATTTCCTTAATCTTTACTCCAGCAGCTACATAACAGGCTAAATAGGGATGTGGTGAAGGATAGAGGAGCTGGATCAGCACAGTAATTAGAGAAGAGGAAAGGGCTCTGATGTTCAAGGGAGTTTTGCTAGGGGTTCGGGAATACAAAATCATGTATGGAAAGGAAAAAACTGCATGTAAGCACTTAAAATACTTGATGTCTGTGCTTTTACCTGTGTGACAGGGCCTCTTTAAGATAGCAGGGAGAAATGTAGGAGCTGAGATTTTTGCACCTTCTAGAATGCGTCAAATTGCAGCGTCTGCTGTGTGAAGGCATAACTACTTGGAAGCAACTTGCTTCCTTTTACAGGAAGGAACATTTTAGTAGGCAGCATGACTTAAAGCACGCCTGAAGGTTGCTATGGAAAAACTATAGAACTAAAATGAGCTGCATACTCAGAATTTTTGTGCCTGTCAAAAAAACGTCTGTTGTAGAAGAAACGGCTTCCATTTCAAAATCCTCATAAATTCTTTCAAAGCTGATCTGCAGACAAATTCCATATTCTTAGGGTGCCAATTATGCATGCCCCATATAAATGTCCTCCTACTCTTCAAGCAATAGGAAGCCTTCATGTGCACAGTCCTGCTCACTGACGCTGAAGTTCATTGATTTATTTTTGTTTAACAGCACCAGGGACGGTGCTTACCATGAATGAAGAGTGTCCCATGTGGTGGTGGCTGTTGTGGTACGTTGCTTTACTTTAGCATTGCTCCTACATACTAGTTTTTCAGGCTGACCCGATCGGACCAACCATTGCTCTCTATGGTGCAGCAAGTGTCAACGAACATGTGGCTGCTGACACCCGATTCGATACGGTCCGCTAAAAACAGACAAAGTGGGGATATGTTACCCGTCCGTCTGGTGGAATGGATCAGGTGACATTTGGATGGAAACAGACAGAAGGTTCCTTTCCATCCGAAAGCCCATGGAGGACATTGTCCGTGTTTTGCTCTGCATCAGTGGAGCGGACACGGACACGGACCTGTCATCTGCCTGCTCAGCGGGGATCAGCAGAGAGATCCTGAGCAGGAGGATCTGCTGGCAAACTCTGCCAGTGTGAAAGGGTTCTTAAAGTGGAGTTCCACCCAAAAATGGAACTTCCACTTTTTGGATTCCTCCTCCCCTCCGGTACCTTTCAGGAGGGGGGAGGAGGGAGCAGATACCTGTCTAATACAGGTATTTGCTCCCACTTCCTGGTATAGATCACCGCGGCGCTTGCGATGACCTACGCCACTTCCGGCGCCTACACTCTCCTCCACCGCTGTATTCTGTGAGACACAGAACACAGCAGCGACCAGAGAGGACGCGCAGTGTGACTCGCGCATGCGCAGTAGGGAACCAGGAAGTGAAGCCGCACGGCTTCACTTCCTTATTCCCTTACCGAGGATGGCGGCGGCAGCAGCCGAGAGCCGACGGACGGATCAACTTCGGCTGCCGACATTGCGGGCTCCCTGGACAGGTAAGTGTCCATATATTAAAAGTCAGCAGCTGCAGTATTTGTAGTTGCTGGCTTTTAATTTTTTTTTTCAGCGAACCTCCGCTTTAAAGTGGTTGTAAACCTCAGACATGAAATATGAACAAAGCATATCCCTCTATAGTGTGTACTGCTGCTTCATTCCTCTGCTATCAGCAAGAGAAAAAAGGTGACAGGGGAGGTACCTCCAGCTGATTGACAGCCTCAGCCCTGGTTCTGTGTGAAGGAGGGTGTGTCTCTTCCCTCCAATAAGCATTCACTAAGCTCTGCAGTGTGTGACTTCAGCTCTCCGCTCCCTTTTTTTCTGACAGCTCAGAGAAGCTTTATAAATTTTGGACTCTGAACAGATGTAGACAAGAAACCACTAAAGATAAACAATTATAACTTATGAAGAAGGATTTGTTGCATCTGTTTATCACCTGAGGATAGTCACTTCACTGAGTATATGTAAGGATTTCCAACCACTTTAATGTGACCGGCTGCAGCAGTGACAGACACTCGTCAAAAGTGTCTATCATGCTCACCCACGCCTTCGTGCTCCATTCACAGAAGCCCTACTTTTGGTTCCCGCAATGTAAAGTGCTCTATGAATGAAGGAGGCCGACTTTTCATTGATTCACACGTCCTTCATTTATAGAGCACTTTTTAGCACTTTTTCTTCCTTATAAAAAGAGAGGAAGCCCTTCTTAAAGCAGAGTTCCACCTGGGTAAAAAAATAAATACCGCAGCTGCTGACTTTTAATATATGGACACATACCTGTCCAGGGAGCCTGCAATGTTGGCACCCGAAGCTGACCCATCCCTCCGCTCCGGGTGCAGGCGACGGCATCCTTACTAAGGGAAACAGCCTGTTTCCTACTGTGCATGCGCAATTAGCGCTGCACTTTCTGAATTGTTCCTGCTGTCTTCCGGGACCTGTGTGTCTCCCAGAAGGCAGCGTGGGGGAGGGAGGAGGGGCCGGACATTGTGCAGTTCGCTTTTTGCGTTGATCTTTCCCCGGAAGTGGGAGCAGATACCTGGATTTGACAGCTATCCGCTCTCCCCTCCCCCCTGAAAGGTGCCAAATGTGGCACCGGAGGGGGGAGGAATCTGATTTCTGGGTGGAACTCTGCTTTATGCTCAAAGTTGCCACTTGGAGCCTACACAGGGCTAAAGACCCTCTCTCCACCCCATGTGACACAGGGGTTGATTTATTAAAACTGGAGAGTGCAAAATCTGGTGCAACTCTGCATAGAAAACAATCGGCTTCCAGGTTTTTTTTTTTTTGTCAAAGCTTAAAGGGGTTGTAAAGGTTCACGTTTTTTCACCTTAATGCATTCTATGCATTAAGGTGAAAAAACATCCGACAATACCGTCCCCCCCAGCCCCCAATTTTACTTACCTGAGCTAGTTCACCTGCTGCGCTCGCCCCCGATTTCCTCTTCGCCGTTGAGCCTGGATGTTGATTGGCTAGAGTGGATGGATTGAAAGCAGCGCAGACATTGGCTCGTGCTGCTGTCAATCACATCCAATGATGCGGCGCGCGTTGGGGGGCAGGGCCGAGTGATACAGTCGGCGGCTATAGAAGACCAGGTTCGGGGCCATTCTGTGCAAAATGAGCTGCACAGTAGAGGTAAGTATGACATGTTTGTTATTTAAAAAAAAAAAAATACCTTTACAACCCCTTTAATTGACCAAGCTGAAGTAAGAAACTTACTGGTTTCTATGCACAGCTGTACCAGGATTGTGCACTCTCCAGTATTAGTAAATCAACCCCAAGAAGGAAAAGGAGCCAATCACCAAGAAGGAAAAGGAGTGAGCCACATGCTTCCCCATACCCAGAGGCACGTGGAGCTGGGGTCCAAGGCAGTAAAGTGAACCTGTTGCTTTGCCCTGTATGCCCTGCAATATTCTGACAGCAAATATTAGCAACCTTCCATCACCCACCTAATGTTCTGCATGTGTTGATACTTTCACAATTACTCATGTGTGGTATGTGTGTGGCATACTGCCAGGCCAATTTATAATGTGTTTACCATATGCCAGTGTTGATAAGTACATTTACACATTTTTTAAAAATCATTTCAGTATAACGCCTAAAGGTTGGCACAATTCAAATGTCTACATTTTAACATAAAAATATTTAAAAAGAGTGCAATATTCATCCAGCTTTGATCAACACTAATGTCCTGTTCTAGAAACCCTCCCCATCCTAGGGTAGTGATTTTCCAACCCGGCTCATCAAAGAATGTATTTACTGTAATCACGTACAATCTTGATCATTTACAAAGAAAGTATTCACTTCCTTTCTTCATCCCTAAGGGAAGCCAGTGAGAGACATACAGATCTGTGCAAGTAAGGTAGCTTTGCAAAGTGAATTTTCTTAGTGAATTAGGTCAAATAAAATGAAAAATCACTTTGCAAAGAATACCCCATTATGTGCATGGAGAATAATATATAAAAAAAAAATTTCCTTGCACCTAATTGGATGATTGACGTCAGCACAGCTTCATCTCATTCACTAAGCTAAGTGAATTTTCTCTTTGCAAAGAAATCTTTCACCTACCTTATTAAATGAGGGAACCCTGTACTGAGTTTAATCATCCAGTTATGTGCAAGTGAAAATACGTTATTTTTAAAATTGTCCTTGCTTAGGTAATGTGTCTCACTGCTACCTGCCAAGAGAGCCGGGTGCTTAAAATCCCACAAGAGTGCATTCCTTCACTATGCTGGGGCACATTTTCTGTGCTCTACACCAGGGGTCTCCAAACGTTCTAAATAAAGGGCCAGTTTACTGTCCTTCAGACTTTAGGGGGGCTGGATTGTGGACATTTAGAGTAGAAAAGGTCCCGAAATCAGTTGGGAAAACATAATGCCTCATTGTTTGTTTCAGTGGGAGTAAATGTGCCTCATCATTGGTGTCATTGGGAGAAATTGTGACCCATTGTTGGTGTCATTGGGCTCCATTGTTGATCTCATTGGGAGGAATAGTGCCTCATCTTTGGTGTCAATGGGCCCCATTGATGGTGTCCAGGGTGGATAAAAATCAATGATTTAAAAAAAAAAAAATATATATTTTATTTAAATCAGACTTTTTTTTTTTTTTTTTTTTTTTTTTTATTTCAATCAGATTTTTTTGATTTTTATCAAATTTATTTTAATAACATGCTTTTGGAGTAAAAATCTATGTAAAGATAGTTTTCTATATATATTCATAATTGTGTTTATTCAACATGAAATGTATTTATTTATTTTATTAATTTCAGGTGCAATAGAGCTTAGTTATGTAGCATGAGGCTATATATTCTGCAATATTTACATTTTTGGTAAACTCATTCAATGAATCCAAGCTCTGCAAGCGGAGATAACATGCACTACATTGATGCATCCACACAATTTCACAGTAACCATGAAATAAAAACAAAGTTCAGGAATATTTCTTTATCCCATTGTTTTGCAAATCTATGTACACTACAAACTGTATGACTGAGTCGGTTCTGATATCGCTGTTTTAATAACCTGACAGCATATCATTCTAAATGGGAAACCTTCATTTTGTTTGTAAATATTAACAACTTCCCGCCCAGGCCATAGCAGATGACGGCCGGACGGTGGTTCAGTTATCCTGACTGAGTGTCATATGACGTCCAGCAGGATAACATGCCGCCGCGCGCCCGCGGGGGCACGCATCGCGGCGATCGGTGGATCCGTGTGTCACTCTGACACACCGCTACACCGATCTTGGTAAAGAGCCTCCGCCGGAGGCTCTTTACCACGTGATCAGTCGTGTCCAATCACGGCTGATCACGATGTCAATAGGAAGAGCCGTTGATCGGCTCTTCCTCACTCGCGTCTGACAGACGCGAGTAGAGGAGAGCCGATCGGCGGCTCTCCTGGCAGGGGGGGTCTGCGCTGATTGTTTATCAGCGCAGCCCCCCCTCAGATCACCACACTGGACCATCAGGGATCGCCACTAGGACCATCAGGGAAGGGGCAACATGTGGATGGCCATGTATGTACCCCATGGCCATCCACATGTGCCTAGTCAGTGCCCAATCTGTGCCAATCAGTGACCACAAATGGCACCATTATGTTGCAGTGATGCCCAGCAATGCCACCCTTAGGGGCATCACTGCAAACAATCAGTGTCATCAGTGCCACCCATCAGTGTCCATCGGTGCCACCTGTCAGTGCCCATCTGTGCCCATCAGTGCCCACCTATCAGTGCCCATCCATGCCCATCTGTGTCAACTATCAGTGCCACCCATAACTACCCATCAATGCCACCTACGAGTGCCCATCAATGCCACCTACGAGTGCCCATCAGTGCCGCCTATGAGTGCCCATCGGTGCCACCTATGAGTGCCCATCAGTGCCGCATACCAGTGCCACCTATCAGTGCCCATCAGTGCCACCTATCAGTGCCCATCAGTGCCGCCTATCAGTGCCCATCATCAGTGCCACCTCATCAGTGCCACCTCATTGGTGCCACTCATCGGTGCCCATCAGTGCCGCCGTATCAGTGCCCGTCAGTGCAGCCATATCAGTGCCCGTCATTGAAGAAGAAAACGTACTTATTTACAAAACTCTTTAACAGAAACAAAGAGAAACTTGTTTTTTTTCAAAATTTTCTGTCTTTTTTTATTTTTTGCGCAAAAAATAAAAACCGCAGAGGTGATCAAATACCACCAAAAGAAAGCTCTATTTGTGGGAACAAAATGATAAAAAAATTTGTTTGGATACAGTGTTGCATGACCGCGCAATTGTCATTCAAATTGCGACAGTGCTGAAAGCTGGAAATTGGCCTGGGCGGGAAGGTGTCTAAGTGCCTGGTATTGAAGTGGTTAAAGATTCTAACTACCAGCAAGAAAAAGTCCTTATATTTAAAGAGCACCTGTCATTTCAGATCCATCATGGCAGCGTCTGTTAGTGGGCATCCACTCACCTGCTGCCGCCACGTCCCTCACCTTGTTGTGTCACTGCCGCATCACCAGCCGTCCCATTAAAGTAAATGGGACAGTCGGTGAGTCAATAGCAGGTCAGAGGAGGCGCCGCTGCAGAACAGAGATGACAGTTGCTCTTTAAAAATGATGATTTAAATCGAGTTGATTTAAATCAAGCCTTTTTACTAGTGATTTAAATCATCTTCACTTAAATCAAATCTGCCCTGTTGGTGTCATTAGGAGAAATTGTGCCCCATCACTGGTATAAGTGGGAGGAATTGTGCCCCTTCATTGGTGTCAGTTGGGGGAATTATGGCCCCAGGGCCGGATAAAAAACAGCCGCAAGGGCCTGCAAGGGTTAAATGCTTGTTTAGGTCTAGGCAGTCGCAAAAGAGCAGTTTTATTTACCCAGATTTGTACTCGGCCAACAGACAGCGCTCTCCTCTTTGCCCCTACAGCAGAAGATTGTTCCTTGGCATCATCACATCTAGTGCTGGGCTATCAGCTTTGCATTGGACTTGATGATGTCAGAGGAGCTGCAAGCGCTGGAGTGTAGGGGAGAAAGGGCTGCAGGGACCGGTCTAAGAACACAAATGAAGCCTGCCCCTGGGCCCCTAGATCGAAATGAGAATGTAACCTTTGTAGTGTGGAGGCAGCCCCACTGCAAGGAAGGATTTTTCCTTTCTCTGGGGTTCAGCTTTAAACCTAAGGCGCCGTGATCTCCCTCCTTTCCTCCATGCACATTGATTGACTCCTGCTTTTTACTCAGCCTTATCAAAAAGGGTGATTAAAGGGTTAGGAATAGCATAGGAAAAAACTCAGCCAGTATCTAGTTCACTGTGATAGGCACTCTCTATACACATTTCATTTGCATAAACATCAGCATGCCCTAGATTTCTCCTTACTTACTGATCTTATTAGGGATGTCCTTTACCTGTGCTAATGACAGAAAAATTGTGAGTTCAATGTAAAATAAAGTTTAATTAATCCTTTATGTCAAGCTTTATTCTTTGGTGACAATACGTACAAACGTTAGTGTCTTTTAGAGGTAATTTGTATTAGAAATGTGCACTTATAGCAGATCTTAATTTAAATTTAATTTCCAAATTGCCTTTCCGCCCAGTTTATACTATCGTACTTCAGTAACGGTAACGTGCATTAAAAGACTTGATACTGCAATGCATGCTAACACATGTGGTGTGGTGCAATTCATTCACAGGAATGGCACCCCAAGGCACCTTCTCAATGCACTTGGGCTTCCGCACAGTGCAACAAGCGGCAACTCATTATCATGTCTAGCGACACACTGCGCTGCTGAAATTGCTGTAATGTAACCTTAGGTCTGCTACTGCCTTAGAAATGTAACAGTTATGCTGGCAATACACTATAAGAAAAATCATTCAAACTTGTTTTCCAATACTGAACACTCGGCCGTGGGAGCAAATGATTTTGCCATCGTGTAATGACCGAATTTTGAACGATAAATCGTTCAATGGCCACCAATGAATCAGTTTTTCATTCAGTTTGTCACATATGCCTAGTGCAAATAGTTCAGGCAAGAAACGCATTAACCTTTCAATTTATTGTTCGTTTGGCAGAATTTTCCAATCTGTTTTTTCCATTTTTTGGCACTGAAAAGTTAAAACCAATTTTCTATTTGTGTCCAAATGACAGATTTTTGAATGATTTTTCGTCTAGTGTATGGCCAGCATTAGACTCCCAAACACTTAAAGCAGAGTTCCACCCAAAAGTGGAACTTCCGCTCATCTGATTCCTCCCCCCTTCCGGTGCCACAACTGGCACCTTTCGGGGGAGAGGGGGGACAGGATAACTGTCTTTGACCCACTTCCAGGAGCCTTAGCTATGGCTATTGACGTCACGGCTTGAGCTCCTCCATCCTCCTTCCCCTGTCGCCGGGCCAGTAGGAGAGAGGAGCAGGCCTCGGGCATGCGCAGTAGGGTTACCGGCATGAAGCCAAAAGGCTACACTGCTAGGTTCCCTTACCCGCAATGGCGGTGGCAGCACTCGACAGCTGTTGGAAACATCAGCTGCGGTGCCGACATCACTGGACTCCAGGACAGGTAAGTGTCCTATTATTAAAAGCCAACAGCTGCAGTATGTGTAGATGCTGGTTTTTATCTTTTTATTTTATTTTTTTTGGGAGGACCTCCGCTTTAACTGTCACCTGGAGCAGGGTCCTTCCAGGTTCAACCAATTGCTGCCTCACTGACATTTTTGCTTCTTTGCTTTGTTAAGAGGCGGTGGCCAGCCCTGGATAAAGTAGAGAAAGGCTAGAACCTCTCTCTCAGGTTTTCATTGCTATAATTGACCCTGATGGGAAGGCTGCCCCTCACCTTCTGTTCCAAATAAAGAGGATGTGAAGAACAGGAAATCATGGGGCACAAGTAGCAACAAAAACATTTGTTTCAGCAGAGTGATGAAGAGCTAGATCCTCTGTGGTTTCATTACTTTCTGTGCCTTCCTGACACCCATAGGTGTGCACGGGGGTGTGTCAGGTGTGCCTGGGCACACCCTAATCACTACGTACGGTGCCAATTCCCCCTACTGCCCAGCCCCCCATCCCACAGTGCTGCTGGATCCCCCTTTACTATTCTTCAGTCTGTGAATAAACACAAAGACGCTCAGCACAGAGCACTTCCCATTCATTCACTGTCCTGTGTAGCTGAGGCTACAAAGAAAGGCATGTGTGTTTGAACTTTGGGGTGCGCACCCTAATGCAGGGGTCTCAAACTGGTGGCCCTCCAGCTGTTGCTATACTACAAGTTCCATCATGCCTCTGCCTGAGGGAGTCTTGCTTGTAACTGTCAGCCTTGCAATGCCTCATGGGACTTGTAGTTTCGCAATAGCTGGAGGGCCACCAGTTTGAGACCCCTGCACACACCTACGCTGCCATCCTCTTAAAAAATCCCATTCCGTTCAAAACTGAAAAGTAAAGTTAACTGGGGCTGGACTTTAATTAGGAAATCCACCTAGATTTTGCAACTGTAGTGAAAAGCATCCCACTGAAATTGCAGGTTACAATTGTTGTTACACATGCTAACCTATGAGCACAGACATAACATTGGTATTGGACAACCTTCTGTCTGTTGGTGCAAGTAAGGGGCTAGATTCACACTGCTGCATTATAAAACAGCTGGTTTCAAGGCAATGGAATACGTCAAACCAAATAAAATGCAAACTAAAATGCAGCACTTCCAGCAAAACCAGCAAGCATCGATCCATAGAAAAACTGCACTTGTTTTCCAAAAGTAAATCAAGGACTCCTGTCTACATCTGGCAGACTAGACTACTTTGGTATACTAATGGAAAACAAGAGACAATTAATGGAACAAGGAAAATAGGAAACACGGAAATCTTTCGGTATGGAACACTTTTGCTGTTTAAAGTGAAGACTTGCTCTATTATAGAGAACAGCAATTTGAATCCCAACCATGACACTACCTGCCTGGTGTTTGCATGTTCTCCCTGTGCTTGCGTGGGTTTCCTCCGTGTACTCCAGTTTCCTCCCACACTCCAAAGACATGCTGGTAGGTTAATTGGCTCCTGTCTACAGCGGCCCTAGTATGTGTATGTATATATGTGAGTTAGGGAACTTAGATTTGAAGCTCCTTGAGGGCAGGGACTGATGTTAATGTACAATATATATATATATATATATATATATATATATATATATATATATATATATATATATATATATATATAAACATTTACATTTTACATATGTCACTTGTGCCTAAGCAGTACCCTGAAAAACATACCATTTGTCTGGAATTCCTCCAAAAAATAGCACATCCTGATATGTTAGTGTGCTTAGTCCTGTTCCTACAGCGCCATAGCTGTATATCAGCAGTTTGAGATCTATGGCACTACTGCCTGCAACTGCTAGTCTCAGTAGATTTGGTATATCCTTTTTGTGTTGCTCATTGCTCTCCTTGCTGGAGGCTCTGAAATGAGGAATAAAAATCCCTGTCCTCACCAAGATGACTGCTTCCACAGAGACACACCGTAGGAGATTTACTAAAACTGGGGTATGCAAAATCAGTTGCAGCTCTGCACAGCAACCAATCAGCTTTCAGGTTTTATTGTCAAAGCCTAAACGAACAAGCAGAATTTGGAAGCTGATTGGCTACCATGCACAGCTGCACCAGATTCAAAGTGCTCTGGTTTCTGGAATTCTCTCCCACTGTGGGGTTGATTTACTGAAACTGGAGAGTGTAAAATTTGGTGCAGCTCTGTATAGTAACCAATCAGCTTACAGTTTTTTTTTTTTGTCAAAGCTTAATTGAACAGGCTTAAATTAGAAGCTGATTGGCTACCATGTACAGCTGCACCAGATTTGCACGCTACAGTTTTAGTAAATCAACCCTACAGTGCAGAAGTAGGCATAATGCTGGCCATTTATGTGGCGAATTCCAAATTTTTTTTTAAAAAAAACGAACAAATTACTAATCACTGATGGGAGAATCATGCGAGAAATATAATCAACAAAGAAATGTGCATGAGCTATGATCTGAAAGACCTAAAGATTACCGGCTCTGAATTTTCAACATGAGGTGAAACTGAGGGCTTGGTTGTTTGAAGTTTGAAATCAGTGGTGGCATCATCGGATTACAAAAAGCACAAATTTTTGATTTCCGATCGACAAATCACTCTGAATTCCACACATGTATGGCCTGTATTAGTCAGTAAGGCTTCATGTAAACTGGCAGCTCCTAAACTTGAGTTTAGGAGCTTTTGGCATTTTTTTGCCAAAGCTCCTAAACTCAACCCCATAAAAGCCTATGTGTAATGTATACATAGGCTTTTATCAGAGTTTAGGAACTGCTGTGTTTAGGTGAGGTTAAACCTCCCTCTTCTGAATGCAGAAAAATCGCAGGATAGGAACGTTTTGACCGTGGGCTGCAGGAAACCACAAAAAGCGGCAAAATGCAGCAAAAACGCAGTTTGCGGTTTTGCTGCGTTTTGTGTTTTCCCGTGGCCGTGGTCAAGGTAGGCTAGTGTACATGTAGCCTAATGGGGAAAAGATCAGCTGCAGACAATCCCTTTTCATCACCCATTCTCGCCCCTAGGACTTTTCCTGAGCCTCTCTCACCCTATGGAACTCCCTACCCCAATCTTTCCGATTATCTCCTACTCTGTTTGCTTTTAGACGATCCCTGAAAACCCTCCTCTCCAGAGACGCCTATCCTACCTTCACCTTACAACTGTACTTTTCTCCATCAGCTCATCTCCACAGTTATTACCTTTTGCATCACTTGACCCTTTCTCCTAGATTGTAAGCTCTAATGAACAGGGCCCTCTTATTCCTGTATTGAATTTTATTATAACTGTATTGTCTGCCCTTATGTTGTAAGGCGCTGCGCAAACAGCTTGTGCTGCATATAAATCATGTATAATAATAATAACAATATTGGTGATAAGTCCTTTGCCCTCTACCTGCCTTTTTAGGGTACAACTTCCAGAGTTTTGTTCACCTTTAAATAGCATTTAAAGCGAGAAAAAGGAACATTTCAGTCAACAAGAAAAAATATTTCCAGGCAACAAGTGACATCAATCAGAGAGTTATTATTGCTATTCAGCAAATACTGCAACATTGGTCAACCCAGAATGTCCATTTACTTTTATCAGAGTTTGTGTAACCCACTACAGTTACAATTCAGGGAACACCTTACAGGTTGATAGGGAAAATTCCGACTGAAGTCTATGTTGTCATATTTCTCCACTTCCAATGACACCAATTATTAACACTTTTGAAAAAGATTTGAGTCTGATTGTCAGAGACTTCTTGGTACTGGCAATTTTCCTATTAGGCCTTTTGTGTATGATAGACAGCCAGCAGTGGGTGTGATTGAGCATTACAAGCAGGATCTGTCGGATTGCCACCAGGTTATTGACAAAAAGAAGCTGGCTGTTACAGTACTGCAATGCTGGGTGAAAAACTGAAGCACTAAACTAGTACGCTGTGCTATCTGTATGCATCTGAATGTTGAATTGTCAGCGTTGCCTGGAGTGATCTAAATACTGCATTCTGTAACCTATGATGATACGAGGATTGATTTACTAAAGGCAAATAGGCTATTCACTTTGCATGGGTGAATGAGTAAAAACGATGTTGACTTCCATCATTCAATTTTGTGCAAGCAAAATATATATACTCGAGTATAAGCTGATCCGAATATAAGCCGAGGCACCTAATTTTACCACAAAAAACTGGAAAAAATTATTGACTCGAGTATAAGCCTAGGGTGGGAAATGCAGCAGCTACTGGGTAAACAATGCCCATCTGCAGCCTCACTGTGCCCATTTGCAGCCTCACTGTGCCCATTGCCCATCTGCAGCCTCACTGTGCCCACCTGTATCATCAGTGCCCATCTGAAGCCTTACTGTGCCCATCTGCAGCCTCATTGTGCCCATCTGCAGCCTCACTGTGCCCATTTGCAGTCTCACTGTGGCCACCTGTATCATCAGTGCCCATCTGCAGCCTCACTGTGCCCATCTGCAGCCTCACTGTGCCCATTTGCGGCCTCATTGTACCCATTTGCAGCCTCACTGTGCCCATCTGCAGCCTCATTATGCCCATCTGCAGCCTCACTGTGCCCATTTGCAGCCTCACTGTGCCCATCTGCTGCCTCACTGTGCCCATTTGCAGCCTCATTGTGCCCATTTGCAGCCTCACTGTGCCCACCTGTACCTTTGATAACCAAAACAGCGGGTGTCTCCCGCTGTGTCATGCAATCTTAACTGTTCAGCGGCCATCCACTGTAACAAAGCCCCGCCTCCTCCTCGTCCGGACGGAACACTGATTCAGTTTCCCGGCATTGTATCAGTGTTCAGTGTTCTGTCTATCATGGACAAGGAGGAGGTGGGGCTTTGTTACAGTGGACAGCTACCGAACAGTTAAGATTGCATGACACAGCGGGAGACCCTCACTCGAGTATAAGCCAAGGGGGGCTTTTTCAGCATAAAAAATGTGCTGAAAAAGTTGGTTTAGATTCGAGTATATACGGTATATATATATATTTTTTTTTCCTTGCACGCAAACATGTATTCTTTTTAAAGCAAATTTAAAAAGCAAAATCAAAACTTGCCTGCAAAGTGAACAAACTGCCTTTAGTAAATCAACCCCACTGTCACCTTATCCAGGTATCCTTACCTTACCAGCGCTCCCTTGCAGCTCCTGCCTCTGCTGTCAGCAGTGAAATTCAAGGTGTCAGCTGGTGTTAGATGCAAAGGTGAATGATGATGTCACGCCCTCCGATCATGTGTCAGTGCTCAGGCCTGGCCATTGGCTTCTAGAACTGGGCATTGTCAAATGGGAGGTGGTCACATAAAAAAATCTTATTATATATTATTATTATATTGAATTCCCTTCATCCTGAAGCTTATACCACTCTGTCAGTTGCAAATTACAAGATCTACAAGTTTTTGTTTTCCCAACCTGGTTTCATGCTTATTCCCAGTACGCAGCCTTTTTTTCTTGGTATAAATATGTTTATTAAAATGTTTGAGAAAAAGAACAATGCATCATATTTGAGATCAAAACACTCAAGCCTGAGGAGATGGCAAGCACACCAACAACAAATCAATTGCAGCATATCTTACTGTACTAAAATTAAAACATTATTTTTTGTCATTGAGAAAATCCTATAATACAGGTTGGACTGTTTTGAGGAACCATGAAGCCCAAAGAAAAACGAAAACAAAAAAAAAACTGGTAGAGAGAAATAGAAAAAAGAAAAGAGGGACAGAGCATGGTACATTCTAAAGTGGTGGTCATCAGCAAGTGACAGGTAGGTTGCGACTCCGTCGTGCTGCCCCTCCATCAGAAATTATCGCCACCTCTCAGACCTCATATCAAAGCGCCAAACAGACATTACAGGACGAAGTGAAGTCCTAGGCTCCTCCTCGGTTCTGACATGTCATATGACACAACCGAGGAGAGAAGAAGTCCTGCCAGGTGCTTCTGAGGTCTGGTGAGTGAATTTTACAGGAAAGGCGAGCATTTGTGCTGTGGGGGGTTTTAGCTTAGTGGAGTAGATGTTTGTACTGGAAAGTGAGTATTTTAGCTTGCGGGGGAGGTATATGTGTTCTCCTGACCTCTGCACTGTGTGTTATGTACTACTGGCCTCTGCACTGTGTTATGTACTACTGACCTCTGCACTGTGTTATGTACTACTGACCTCTGCACTGTGTTATGTACTACTGGCCTCTGCACTGTGTTATGTACTACTGACCTCTGCACTGTGTTATGTACTACTGACCTCTGCACTGTGTTATGTACTACTGGCCTCTGCACTGTGTTATGTACTACTGACCTCTGCACTGTGTTATATACTACTGACCTCTGTACTGTGTTATGTACTACTGACCTCTGCACTGTGTTATATACTACTGACCTCTGTACTGTGTTATGTACTACTGACCTCTGCACTGTGTTATGTACTACTGACCTCTGCACTGTGTTATGTACTACTGACCTCTGCACTGTGTTATGTACTACTGACCTCTGCACTGTGTTATGTACTACTGACTTCTGCACTGTGTTATATACTACTGACCTCTGTACTGTGGTATGCACTACTGACCTCTGCAATGTGTTATGTACTACTGACCTCTGCACTGTGTTATGTACTCTTGATCTCTGCACTGTGTTATGTACTACTGATCTCTGCACTGTGTTATGTACTACTGATCTCTGCACTGTGTTATGTACTACTGATCTCTGTACTGTATTATGTACTACTGACTTCTGCACTGTGTTATGTACTACTGACCTCTGCAATGTGTTATGTACTACTGACCTCTGTACTGCATTATGTACTACTGACCTCTGCACTGTGTTATGTACTACTGACCTCTGTACCGTGATATGTACTACTAACCTCTGCACTGTGTTATGTACTACTGACCTCTGCACTGTGTTATGTACTACTGACCTCTGTACCGTGATATGTACTACTAACCTCTGCACTGTGTTATGTACTACTGACTTCTGCACTGTGTTATGTACTACTGACCTCTGCACTGTATTATGTACTACTGACCTCTGCACTGTGTTATGTACTACTGATCTCTGCACTGTGTTATGTACTACTGACCTCTGTATTATGTACTACTGACCTCTGCACCGTGTTATGTACTATGACTTCTGCACTGTGTTATGTACTACTGACCTCTGCAATGTGTTATGTACTACTGACCTCTGTACTGTATTATGTACTACTGACTTCTGCACTGTGTTATGTACTACTGACCTCTGCAATGTGTTATGTACTATTGACCTCTGTACTGTTTTATGTACTACTGACCTCTGTACTGCATTATGTACTACTGACCTCCGCACTGTGTTATGTACTACTGACCTCTGTACCGTGTTATGTACTACTGACCTCTGTACTGTGTTATATACTACTGACCTCTGCACTGTATTATGTACTACTGACCTCTGCACAGTGTTATGTACTACTGATCTCTGCACTGTGTTATGTACTACTGACCTCTGTACTGTATTATGTACTACTGACCTCTGCACCTTGTTATGTACTACTGACTTCTGCACTGTGTTATGTACTACTGACCTCTGCAATGTGTTATGTACTACTGACCTCTGTACTGTATTATGTACTACTGACTTCTGCACTGTGTTATGTACTACTGACCTCTGCAATGTGTTATGTACTACTGACCTCTGTACTGTTTTATGTACAACTGACCTCTGCATTGTGTTATGTACTACTGACCTCTGTACTGCATTATGTACTACTGACCTCCGCACTGTGTTATGTACTACTGACCTCTGTACTGCATTATGTACTACTGACCTCCGCACTGTGTTATGTACTACTGACCTCCGCACTGTGTTATGTACTACTGACCTCTGTACCGTGTTATGTACTACTGACCTCTGCACTGTTTTTAAAAAAACAAAAACCTGTACCCTGTGTGCTACATACCACCAACCCCTGTACTCTGTGTTACATACTACTGAAAATAGTTTAAAAAATCTATAATATTAAAAAAAATTAAATAGTGATGACCTGAAACCATAATATTTTATGGGCCTCTGATATTCACCTACTACCTATACCTAAAGATTCTAATAATCAGCGCTTACATTTCTCAATTAACGTAATTTTTCCGACTGTATCTAGCACTGTAATCCGAACACATTATGAAAATGTAATAAAAAGTGTCATCAACATAGAAAAGTAAAGTGACAAATTACCTTATATGGTGTAATGAAGGATTCAGTGGGCGAATGTTCCCCGTTAGGCCCTCACGTTTGCGAATTCAGATGTCAGCATCCCACACTGATGACATGATATTCCCACCTCTTACGAACCTTTCATGAATGAAGAATAACATGAATTTTTTTACTATATTTTAAAAAGCAAACTGATCAAAAATAAACCGATGTTAAACTGCAAAATAAATGCACAATAAAAAAATAAAAAGCTGTACATTGGGAACGAATGAGTCACAGTTAAATATCTGCAATGATTTGATAAACCATCTGTACTCATTTTTTGAGACTAGAAATATAAACAATGTACTTTTTATAATGTAGTTTATTATAGTGTATTGCTTTGGCGTTTACCTATAAGTAGGATATACTTTCTCTAGAGAACAGTGGACCTGTAAGCGGATTACATATGACCCTAGAAAAGTGACACATACAGCTAATATAATATTGTCTTAGATGAAACCCACCTATGACAGCCAATTATACACAAACCATTTATATTCAATTATTAATTAAAAAGCTTTCAGCAACATCCATGTTCCAAAATAAATGACGTTAAATTATGGCAGGAAATAGAATAGCCAAACTAGCTAAACAGGATTTCTGCCTGTTACTATTTTCCACTAAGCCCCTGTTTAATAAAGATGAATTCTATGTATGGATTTTATTGCATTTTACATTGGCCCCGCTTGGAGTAATGTAAGTATGCATATGCCATATCTGTGGGACTGCACCATAGTAGGCACTGCTGCAGTCTTCCAGGTCCTGTGCCATCTGGCTGCCCTGCCACCTAGTAACCACAGGGGGTCGCTTCAATGCCATTCACAGAAAGTCTTGCATTCTTTTCAATGAATACAAAGCATTTTCTGATTGGACGAGGTAGAGATGCTGAAATTCAGCTTTAAGACCACGTCGACATGCTCACAGGCCACCTGCATTAAACAAAAAAATGTAAGCCCCACTCACATGTGCGTTTAGGCACAGACTATGAATTCCTGTGGGTAACTCAGTGGGAAGACCCACACGAAGCTATAAAAGGCTGACAGCCCCCATGGCTATTCATGGCTAATTGGATGCAATCGGACATGCAGTGATCAACAGTGGATGATAGGCCCAGGACACAAACTGTCTGCCTTCAGGGTCGATAATCCACAGGTAATCGCTGCATGTTCGATTACACGGGAATGGCTGCTGGCGCTGTCAGCATCTCCTTACTTTGTATTGGGTTTCCCATCCACAGCTGTTTGCATAAATCCCACTGATTCTCCCACAGGAATTATAGTATTTCCCTAAACACGTGTGAGTAGGAGGCCTTATGTTTCCCAGATCACTTTTTCCTGTGTTTAAATGTTCCTGGGTTCAGCTGCAATTACTTATTTATTTAGCCACGTTAAACCAGCCCACAGAAATTTCTAATTTTCTGTAGCTAGACTGAATGTACCTAAATGCAGCTCTGAATGTCTAGGTGTGCATTCAGCCACAGCAAGGCATTTACGATAGGAGTACTTTACTGTTTAGTCTTACAAAAAAAAAAAAAAACAACAAAATCACAACTGTATCGTTTTGAATTGTCTTACATACGCTGAATAATTGTAATTGTTCACACAAGATATACCATAACCTTAAAGGAAACAAAGTTTATGCTCTTTGTATATATATATATATATATATATATATATATATATATATATATATATATATATATAAAATATATATATATCATACATTTTAGATTTTTAGGGTAATACATATTTTCTGGTGGATTAATGTAAAAGTAAAACACAAGTAAAGCATTCATTAAACAAAGCACTCATAATAGCAAATTTTGCCCACCAGCCAACATACATGAGTAACTTTAGAAGAGAAGGAGACCTCTACCATGTCAGATACAGAGGAGTATGGTAGTCCCATCACTGATGCACTTAAACAAAAAGAAATATCCCCTAACTGGGACTCTGAAAGACCACCAACTCTGATATAAAAATGGATGACTTTAATAATACCACATATTCAATACAAATGGGTAAAAAGAAGTATAGAGTCTACACAGTACATACATAATACACAAAAACAAAACACAAAGAAAATCATACCCTGTTTCCCCGAAAATAAGACCTACCTTGATTGTTGGTGATGGCTGCAATAAAAGCCCTACCCCCCAAATAAGCCTTAGTTAAAGTCCTTGTAGGTCTTATTTTCAGGGTAGGGCTTATTTTCAGGGAAACAGGGTAGGGCTTATTTGGAGGGTAGGGCTTATTTGGAGGGTAGGGCTTATATTGTAGCCATCACTGACAATCACGCTAGGTCTTATTTTCGGGGAAACAGGGTAGTATACAAAGGAACATCAGTACTCTCCAATGGGTAGTGTACCCTGATACCCGACGCGTTTGCAGTCTTTATAAAACACCTTCATCAGGGGTAGAGAGTGAAGTATACTCAAATAAATGTTAATTCATTTTGAATGACTCCATGTTCAAAACAGGTGGCAGCTGTTTCAGTAACCACAAAGGCGGACGCCAGACCAGGACAGCTGGATGCATAAAATATAATGCGTTTCCAAAGTGTGTACAGCAGTAAGTGTGCTTGGCAGCGATCAGACTCCACCCGTGGACGGTAGTAGCATATATAGTATCACCAGGACAGGATATCACTAAAGCTAAAGCTAAATGTAGTTATTCAATAAGCGAATAGGATTCATGAGTCCCTGGTCTCATATGTCCTGTGGAAGACGAGATCCTGCGTGAAGCATTCTGTCTCTGTATTAGTGCCTGCCGTGAGTAACTTCAGCCAATTCACATAGAACCCCCACTCTTTGAACATGAGTACCCAAGCCAATGCAAATCAGTAACCTCAGCCAAGGTACTTGAGTGCATCAACCAAGGCACATGAGTAACTTCAAACCAATGCACACGTGTACCCTCATGCAATGCACATGAGTAACTTTAAACAAAGCACATGCATAGCCTGAGAGTACCCTAGCCAATGCATATAAGTAACCCCAGTAAATGAACATGAGTACCCCTATCCAACGTACTGGAGTAAGTACATCCAATTCACATAGGTACCCCCAGTCAATGAACATGGGTGACCCACGCCAACATATATGATTAACTTCAGCCAGCTTACATGAATAACCCCAGTCAACGAACCTGAAAACCCAAGCCAATGCAAATGAGTAAACCCAAGCCATTGCAAATGAGTAGCCTAAAGGCACAAATGTGCACCCATCCAAGGTACATGAGCAACTTCAAGCAATGCACACGGGTGCTCTCAGTCACTGCACATGAGTAACTTTAAGGATGTGCGACTTGTCATGCGACTTTGGACATCAAAGTCGCATGACAAATCATAAACCATTCTTTTCAATGGCACCCATTCAAATTGGTGCAACTTAAAGTCACAGCAACCTTGAAAAGGTGCCCGTACTACTTTGATGCAACTCTTGATGTGACTTGGATCCAGAGAGTTTAAAGTAGGATCAAAATTTCACTCAAAGTTGCATCAAAGTCACACTGGAAATCGTGCGACTTTGGAGTCACACTAGTGTGAAAGGAGCCTAAACAAAGCATATGCATACCCTGGGCCAATGCACAGGAGTACTCTTACCAATGCACACGAGTACCCTATCCAATGAATATGAGTAACTACAGCCAATGTACATGAGTTACCCCAGATAATGAACATGAACAAACCCAGCTAATGCAAGAGAAACCTTATCTAATGCAAGAGTAACCCCAGCTAATGCACATAAGTAACCCCAGCCAATGCCCACGAGTACTGCCACCAATGCACATGAGTAGCCTAGCCAATTCATATGAGTGACTACAGCCAATGCACATAAGTTATCACAGATAATGCACATGAGTAACCCCAGATAATGCAAGAAAAACCCATCTAAAGCAAGAGTAACCCCAGCTAATGCACATAAGTAAGCCCAGCCAATGCCCAAGAGTACTGCCACCAATGCACATGAGTACCCTAGCCAATGTATACAAGTAACTACAGCCAATGTACATGAGTAACCCCAGCCAACGTGCACAAATAACCCAGATAATGCATATGGGTTACCCCAGCTAATGCACATGTAACCCCCAACTAATGCACAAGAGTAACTGCAGCCAATGCAAATGACTGACCCCCAACTAATGGGGAATCGAATTCTCTTTTAATCGCTTCTTTTTCACGTTTTTGTTATTGTTCTATACTGGCACAGCACTACCAATGTCTTTGCATATGCTAATACAAAAAAGGAATAAAAGTCATTTTGCGTAAAAATCATAATCGGAATAGTAGGAATACTTACTGTGAAGTCTGTTACGGTTTGCATTGCCATGAACCAAATATAGAACACAAGATATCTAATAAAAGGATCTGATGCTGCAGTTCCATAGGCACATGTAATAAATCAGATCCATTATTAGAATGCAGGAGTGGCAAAAATGCATTAAATCGTATTAGTGTACAAAGACAAACGCTGTTGTTCCTATAAAGCAATCCAGATCCTCTTGTGGTATAGGGTAAGCTAGCGGTAAAAGCGATGAAAATGGTCTTTCCTTTTAACTTAGAAAATAGTCAGTAGAATACCACTTAGATTATAGGAACCAAGGGAACATAACTCATTAGCACCTCAGTGACCTATGCAAGGTAATTTCAGATCTCATTAGTCCATAAAGCACAATCAAAATCACATCCCATTATCACGGCCGCCAGTAGCTATCACCGTCTCCTTTTCTGCGGCAGGAAAATAAATAGCTTTATTTATATGTGAACAAATGACATTTGCTTTGTCATCCTCACTTCATACATCACAGTGGCATCCACCCAGCATTCTTTCATGTAGCGAGAAAATGATAAAAACCCATCAAATCACCACATTTCATTAACTTTCCCCCGACCACTTCAGCCTGTGTTCATTGGACACTGTTTCAATAGGAAAAAACACATCACCTCACCTTGTAATGCTTCATGCCAGAGGAGATTTGTGTATTGTAATCCGTCATTCAAATCAGAGCCGAGTAGCCTGCTCCTATGTACAGATAATAAAAGATGCAGGACATGTCTTCACTTCCTGTTCCTTTCATCAGACACTCGCTATTTCCTACAATAGAATTCCCTCCGTATTTAAGGGAAACCTGGCTTCATGTTGAACGCCATCGCAGCCTACTAGGGGGTGCCATGTGTCAGGAGGGAAAAAAAAAAAACAACGAATTAGCAGTCTGCAGCAGGCCGAGGCAGGCTGAATGTGCCTAATCTGCAGATTTGCCTGACATTTCCTCAGAGGACACTGTGCTATTTGTTACAAAGATTTTGCTGCAGTCCCTTTAATCGACAAACAGAGGAATTGACAAATGCTGCACAAAAGAACGCAGAGATTGCCGCTAAGCTCTCGGCCACCCGGGCTTCTAAGCATGTGAGGGATTTATGCTGGCGATTTCTACAGCAGCTTGTCTACTCCATTGTATCCATTTGTATCAGTAAAAATATTTTTATGTCCTTTTTTATTCATCATAACGCACATATTCTGACCAAAACAGTTTAAAGTATTTTCAGACGTTTGTATGGAGGGGCACGTGCTGCACTATGGACATGAAAATAATGCATTGTGCTTTGTCAAATGAAGGATTCTTTTTTTTTATGGCCTTGGCTGTAAGGCCTCGCTCACACATGTTTTTACCACCCACCGATTGCCAACAAGGCAGCCGGAGGGGATCGTGTGCTTGCCGCTGTTGGTTTGTGGCTGCGGTAAATTTAACTTGGTTTGTCGAGTGTGACAGGCGGCTCCACCTGTGGACTCGTTCACTTGGCTCACGGTTGCGCTGCGTTAGTTCCGTGCAAAATCCTTGTTTGTAAACTTTTTTTCAAAGAATCATCTCACACTCCTCCTGAAAGCCTAAAAGCCACTCTTTACCAAAGGCTCTACCTCCATCTAAAAAGTGACTAATTTTCAGAGACTGCTGCCGTGCGAACCTAGCCTTAAAGTGGTTGTAATCCTCAGATATGCAAAGCATATCCTTCTATTGTGTGTACATGTCTGAATTAGGAGCACTAAGTGTCATTTCCATCTGCTGCTTCGTTCCTCTGCTAACAGCATGAATCACTTCTGACAAGTTTTCCTGACACCAAGAGAAAAATGGTGACAGGGGAGGGACCTTCAGCTGACTGACAGCCTTAGCTCTGTTCTTGTGTTCTGTGTGGGGGGGGGGGGGGTTCTTCCCTCCAATCAACTGTTAGAGCTCTCCTTACTGAGCAATGCAGAGTGTAACTTCAGTTCTCCTTCTCTACCTTTTTTTCCTGACAGCTCAGACAAGCTTTATAAATTCTGCACTTTGAGCATATGTAGAAAAGAGAAGACTGCAATTAAACAGATACAATGTAATGTATGCAGGAGGATTTGTTTTATCTCTTTGTATCACCTGAGGCTAGGCACGTCACTGGGTATATGTAAGGGTTTACAAATCACTTCAAAGTGGAACTAAAGCTTCCAATTGTTTTCAGCAAAGGAAACTGCCATCTTGGCCTCTGTTTGATCTGCAACTACCATGATGCTGCACAAGTGATCGGTTATGACACCAGCAATTTCATGGTTTGACAGTTTGATTGAGCCCCGGTTCACCAAGGCGACCTGCACACGACTGCCACGGCGACTTGCAAAACGACTTCTGTATAGAAGTCTATGCAAGTCGCCCAAAGTCGCCCACAAAGTAGTACAGGAACCTTTTTCTAAGTCGGAGCGACTTGCGTCGCTCCTATTAGAACGGTTCCATTGTACAGAACGGGAGGCGACTTGTCAGGCGGCTAGGTCGCCTGACAAGTCGCCCCTGTGTGAACCGGCACTGAGAGTACAACCAATGTGACAGTTACATTCCTGGCACATGAAACTGTTAAATTTAGGGGTTTAGTTCTGCTTTAAAGTGATGGTAAAGTCTCGTTTTTTTTTCAATAAAAATAACGAACATGTTATACTTACCTGCCCTCTTGCAGTGGACTTGCACAGAGCAGCCCGGATCCTCCTCTTCTCGGCTCCCTCTTCATCTCTCCTGGCCCCACCCTCCTGTTTAGTGCCCCCACAGCAAGCAGCTTGCCATGGGGGCACCTGAGCCGAGTCACAGCTCCCTGTGTCCATTCAGACACGGAGCCGTGACTGAATCGACAGCAACTGGAGCCAATGACACCGCTTCTGTGTCTCAGCCAATCAGGAGGGAGAGTCTCGGATGGCCGAGACACTCATAGACATCGCTGGACAGAGATGGGGCTCAGGTAAGTATTAGGGGGGCTGGGGCAGCTGCTGTACACAGAAGGCTTTTTATCTTAATGCATAGAATGCATTAAGATTTAAAAACCTTCTGACTTTGCAACTCCTTTAAGCTGGCCATACACTAGTAGATTTTTGAACGAACAGTACATTAGATGATGTGGTAAATGTTGTTTGAGAATACTTTAAAATTATGTTTGCTTTTAACTTTTGATTTTGCAATGAATGCGATTTCCTAAAGGAAAATCACATTCACTGTTATAAATTCATTAGTTCGGGAAAATGTTTCCATCCTGCTCCATCAAATTTTCTCATCACTGCAGTCGAAAACAAACATCATATTGACCCCACTAACCAAAAGAAAATCAAATGAACATTCTCAAAACCATTTTACTAGCATATGGCCAGTTTTAGAAACAGGACTTTAGTGACCACAAGGATGCCCACAATACTGTCCTACTTGTAGGTTGTTCTCCCTGTTGCTCCCCAAAAAGATATGTTTACCTTCACCTCGTGCACCACAACACATTGTGTGCTGCATTTTTAAATGAAAAAAAAAGGTGTATGCAATTATTTGGTGTGATATATGTTTATTGGCCAGACCATTCCAATGAATAGGCTGTCCTAACACAACACACACCAACACATGTAAACCTAGCCTAACAGTAGATCTTGGACTCTTATGGACACAGTTGGGTTGGAGCCTACGTCAGTTTTTTTTTTTTTCTATACATCTGATAGAAAATACCAAAGACTCTGTGTTGCCAAAACAGGAAGAAAGGAGATCTCCTCTAGAGATTCAGTGCATCTGGAAAGTATTCACAGCGCTTCACTTTTTCCACATTTTGTTATGTTACAACCTTATTCCAAAATAGATTCAATTCATTATTTTCCTCAATATTCTACAAACAATAACGACAACGTAAAAGAAGTTTGTTTAAAATCTTTGCAGATTTATTAAAAATAAAAAATGAAAAAATCCCATGTTTATAAGTGTTCACAGCCTTTGCCATGACACTCAAAATTGAGCTCAGGTGCATCCTGTTTTTACTGATCATCCTTGAGGTGTTTCTACAACTTGATTGGAGTCTACCTGTAGTAAATTCAGTTTACTGGACATGATTTAGAAAGGCACACACCTGTCTATATAAGGTCCCACAGTTAACAGTGCATGCCAGAGCACAAATCAAGCCACGAAGTCCAAGGAATTGTCTGAAGACCTCCAAGACAGGATTGTATCAAGGCACAGATCTGGGGAAGGGTACAGAAAAAATTCTGCAGCATTGAGGGTTCCAATAAGCACAGTGGCCTCCATCATCCATAAATGGAAGAGGTTTGGAACCACCAGGACTCTTCATAGAGCATGCCGCCCGGTCAATAGCAATTGGGAGAGAGGGGCCTTAGTCAAGGAGGTGACAAAGAACCCGATGATCATTCTGACAGAGCTCCAGCTTTTCTCTGTGAAGAGATTAGAACCTTCCAGAAGAACAACTGTCTCTGCAGCACTCCAACAATCAGGCCTGTGTAGTAGAGTGGCCAGATGGAAGCCACTCCTCAGTAAAAGGAACATGACAGCCTGCCTGGAGTTTTCCAAAAGTCACTTTAAGGACTCTTAGACCATGAGAGACTAAATTCTCTGGTCTAATGAAACAAAGATTGAACTCTTTGGCCTGATTGGCAAGCGTCATATCTGGAGGAAACCAGGCACCGCTCATCACCTGGCCAATACCATACCAACAGTGAAGCATGGTGGTGGCAGTATCATGCTGTGGGGATGTTTTTGAGTGGCATGAACTGGGAGACTAGTCAGGATTGAGGGAAAGATGAATGCAACAATGTACAGAGACATCATTGATGAAAACCTGCTCCAAAGCACAGAGCACTCTGGGGCGAAGGCTCGTCTTCCAACAGGGTAATGACCCTAAGCACACAGCCAAAACAAAGGAGTGGCTACAGAACAACTCTGTGAATGTCCTTGAGTGGCCCAACCACAGCACAGACTTGAACCCAATTGAACATCTCTGGAAAGATCTGAAAATGGCTGTGCACCGACGCTCCCCATCCAACCTGATGGAGCTTGAGAGGTCCTGCAAAGAAGAATGGGAAAAACTGCCCAAAAATAGGTGTGCCAAGCTTGTAGCATCATACTCAAAAAACTTGAGGCTGTAATTGATGCCAAAGGTGCTTCAACAAAGCACTGAGCAAAGGCTGTGAATACTTATGTACGTGTGATTTATTTAATAAATTTGCAAATATATCAAGCAAACTTCTTTCACGTTGTTATGATGGGGTATTGTTTGTAGAATTGTGAAGAAAATAATGAATCCATTTTTAAATAAGGCTGTAACATAACAAAATGTGGAAAAAGTGAAGCGCTGTGAATACTTTCCGAATGCACTGTATATACAGCCAGATTCACTAAAAGGTCAAAAGTTTGCACGTCTTGTTTTGGCCTGCTGTGTAGGCTATTTTTTTTCCAGTTGAACTCGATTCACTAAAATTTTAGCCCTCTGATGTCATCAAAAGCTAATGTTTTATTTTCATGCACAAAATGAATGTGCAAACAGATTTGCTTGCAAATTACTGTTAAAGCAGAACTAAGGACTGCAAAACCTCTGCTCTAACAGTCTGGCATCTGCAAAGTCCCTTGGCTGCACAGGCATCTTCTCCCTTGCTTCTTCTGCGTATCAATGTTCAGCCGTATTAATTGGCCAGGGCAGGATGAGGTAATTCCCATGCATGCACAGTAGTTCAGTCATCGCGGCACGCAGGCACTGTGACGGGAATGTAAACTGAGCTGCACACGCACAGCTCAGTGTAAATTTCAAAGAAGACTGCGAATAGATAGGTGCGTTTATTTTTTGAAGAAAAAACATGCGATGCTTGCAATTTGCTTAATTTAGATTTTAGTTCCTCATTAGGTGCTGATTCATCAGTTATTTTTAGGCGTTAGTGGGTGTTCTAGTGTAAAATAGGGATTGCTCAGGTTCTTCTGCTGAAAACATGTGATATTTAGCTGTTTGGTAGGGGAACAAGTGTCATTATTCCCTACCTGCGCAGATAGAAGATTTAATTCTTAATTTATAAATTTTAAATAGAGCTGCCCGTTCCAATGATATAAAAAAAACAGTAATATAACTTAATATAAAGTGCAAACGAAACTGTATAACCACCGGATTCACTCCAATGCAAAATGAATCAAACAATCAATCATAATACCGCGTACACACGAGCGGACTTTACGGCAGACTTAGTGCGGCGGACTTTTCGACGGACTTTCCGAATGAACGGACTTGCCTACACACGATCAACCAAAGTCTGACAGATTCGTACGCGATGATGTACGACCAGACTAAAATAAGGAAGTTCATAGCCAGTAGCCAATAGCTGCCCTAGTGTCGGTTTTTGTCCGTCGGACTAGCATACAGACGAGTGAACTTTTCGACTGGACTTGAGTCCGTCGGAAAGATTTGAAACATGTTTCATTTCTAGGTCCGTCGAACTTTTGGGAAAAAAAGTCAGCTGGAGCTCACACATGATCGAATTATCCGACGGACTCCGGTCCGCCGTACCAAGTCTGCCGTAAAGTCCACTTCTGTGTACGCGGCATTAGTGTGCATAATAACTGTGATTAAACACATAATGTCATCAACTTGGTAAAAGTCACAAATCAATAGTGTCCAAATGACCAAAAATAAAGGAATTCAAGTCCAAAAAAGCTTATCAAATATTTTCCAGTGAGAAGGCGATTATTCCAATAATTGGGTGACCGTAGGAATCCTCCACCAACACCAAGCACTCAGCCTACTCACCAGATGGAGATGATCCCTATTACGGAGATCATAACAGCTTTGGAAGATTGGAATATATCTGGAGATCCGTCTCAGCAAGGCCGGTATTGCCTCCGGTCAAAATGTTTCAAAAGGGATAGCCACACGCATCCAGGTCAGACATGAAACAAGGAACAATTTTTTAAGCTCGCTAAGAGGTGATGGCAAGAGATTGGAGAAGGCTTGCTCACAGCTAAACTGTCCCCTAATCAATAATCAATCCAGCTTTTTTAGAAATAACCCTCAACACTACTTATGGGGTCCAGGTGGCTCTATCTGTCTCTGAGATTCATACAACATACGCTGAGAATACAGGTAAGCTGCAATAAATCACAAAGCTGAATGGAACTTCACCTAAAATGGGAATTTCCACTTTTCCTCCTCTACCACTTTTGGAGGTTGTATCTTTTGTTGGAAGCAGGTACCTATTTCTGACAGGTACCCACTCAAGCTTCTGCTCTTCTGCCTAGGCAGGAATAGTCAGTGTCCAGCCTTGGCAGGGATCACAGGTGTGTGGGAATACGCTATGAATTCCCAGCTACTCAGCTAAAATAAATAGTATTTTCTACTCAGGCCTGTAATGTTCTAGTTTTGCATTTGATTGTTTTATCTGTCAGTATAGATTGCAAATGAAAGCACAAAGGCTATCATCTGCCAATTCTTCAGATTCTTTTTGTCTTTTTGCGGCCATTAGTTTTGATTAATTTATAATTTATCATAACAAAAAAAAAAACAGTGAGCCTCACCCATTCTAATATGGATTTAATTTGGTAGATGTGCTCTTGCTATATGTTTAGCTATTTTTTTCCCCTCATAACACACATTGCAATCCTTTTTCCTGTTGGAAATCACCCTCCTCCCTATAATGACGTGTTAGGTTTCCTGTGCTCGTCCCATGATTCCTCATACACATTGGAATCTGTGTAAAGGACAATGGGAAAGGCAGGGATTTGTTGTGTCACATTACCATTTCCTCATGAGCACTTACATGTCTCATTGAAAAAACGTGGCTACATACAAAGAGCGTCTTCCAGAAGAAAAGCTTGCATATGCCCTAAAAGTACTTCTGCATAAATGAAAAAAAGTCGTCTAATTACAAATGACCGTAATTAACCACTTGCCTACTGGACACTTTTACCCCCTTCCTGCCCAGGCCAATTTTCAGCTTGCAGCGATGTCACACTTTGAATGAAAATTGCGCGGTCATGCAACACTGTACCCATACAAATTTTTTTATCATTTTTTTTATCACCATTGGGTTTTTTATTTTTTGCTAAACAAGGGAAAAAAGACCAAAAGGGTTTGAAAAAAAATGTTTTTTCCATAGTTTGTTATAAAATTTTGCAAACAGGTAATTTTTCTCCTTCACTGATGTGCGCTGATGAGGCTGCACTGACGGGAACTGATGAGGCGGCACTGACGGGAACTGATGAGGCTGCACTGATGAGCGCCACTGATAGGTGACATTAATGAGGCGGCACTAATGGGAACTGATAGACAGCACTAATAGGTGACACCGGTGAGGAGGCACAGATGAGCAGCACTGATTGGCAGCACTGGTGGGCACTGTTGGGACTGCACTGATAATCAGGACACTGATAATCAGACCAGGCCATTTTATGCTTTTTGCCACTACGTTATTTGAACTGACAATTGTGTGGTCACGCAACACTGCACCCACTTGAAATTTATATATATTTTTTCACACAAATAGAGCTTTCGATTGGTGGTATCTGATTACCACTGGGTTTTTTTTGTTTTGCGCTATAGACGAAAAAAACTGAAAATGTAAAAAAAAAAATAACAAAAAAAACAATATTTACTTTCTGCTATAAAACATGCAATAAGAAAAAAAAATTGAAAAAATCTAATTTCTTCCATCACTATTTTTGAGGGAATTGGTATTTTTTGAGGACGAATGCTTGTCTCTCCTGTATGTGACGTTTGCATTACATCATTCATTCGTCATTATGCCGTGGTCTACCACCACCCTTTATTTATCTGATCCTAGTGGTAAGCTCCTAAGATATGATGCTACATGGTTATGTTCAAACTTTTTTTTTTCAATCTCCTGTTTGTCAATATTGCTTTATGTTATGTCACAAGACCAAACTTGTATATATACATTCCTCCCCTTTTTATGTCACTGTTTTGGTCACGAGGTCTGGAATTCTCGTATTACAATCTTTATTTGTTTTGTACTATTTTATGGCAAAAATTCTTTGATATAATTGAAACAAACCATAAAATCAAGTTTCTTCATAAATTTAGGCCAAATGTATTCTGCTACATATTTTTGGTAAAAAAAATCCAATAAGCATACAGTGGAACCTTAGTTTATGAGTAACGCAGTTAACGAGCGTTTTGAAAGACGAGCAACTTTTTTTTTTTAATTCTGACTCGGTTTGCGAGTGTTGTCTCGCAAAATGAGCAGAATTCAAGCTAAAGGGCGGTGCAGTACCGCATTTGGCCAGAGGTGCGGGGGCACCGAGGACACTCGGAACGGTTCGGAGCCTTTCGGAAATACTCGGAATGACTCGGAATTGGCTCCAACATGTCTTGCATACACACGGTCACACAAATGTTGGCCAACAATTACGAACGTGGGAACGTGGTGACGTACAAGACGTACGACGAGCCAAGAAAAAGGAAGTTCAATAGCCAGTGCGGCTCCTTCTGCTTGATTCCAAGCATGCGTGAATTTTTGTGCGATGGACTTGTGTACACAAGATCAGACTTTCCGACAACAAAGTTTTGTTGGCGGAAAATTTGAGAACCTGCTAGCCAACATTTGTTGGTGCAAAGTCTGACAGCAAATGTTTGATGGAGCATACACACGGTCGGGCTTTCAGCCAACAAGCTCACATCCAACATTTCCCGTCGGAAAATCTGACCGTGTGTACGCGGCATTAGACTGGGATGCCATTAAAGTTCATGTGTGTATAAAGGCCGGCGCCCCAATACTTTTGGTAATATAGTGTATGTAATTCTTGATTTTGCCCATACTTCCACTTCATTTTCAGAACTAGAATCGTCTTGACTTGTGAAAACAAACTTTTCTTAGTTATATAAAGGTAATCCACTGAATGATGGTCTCTCCAGCTCGGTAAAGGTCAAGGGCACTACTGTCTGCGAGTATTTATCATTCTTTTAGGACTCTGCTCATTGACAGCACTGCTCTCATATGATATGGATGCACGCAATTATTCGGATTGCAATTATATAGGAGCTACATGTATTACTGCGTTTAAGGTCATGTGATCTTATTAAATATTTCACTAACTGTATAATGTTGTATTGTGTCATAAAGGGAATGCTGGAATAATAAGTCTGCGGAACCACGTTACGATTAACACATGAAGCAAGTTATAATGGGATATTTCAAGGACATATTCCTAGAAAGGACATGCAAACATAGGGGAAAAAATGCAAGGAAAATCCACATAACTCCTGGATAATGTTGATGTGTGTGTCTTCGAGGCTGTACGTTGGAAATGGAGCATCACAAAACTGCTAAGACAAGGGAAATCTAATGGTAGGCCATGAAGAATGTTGTTCTAGTTAGTGATGAATGGTCAATAAAATTGGCTAAGTGACATGACTGTGTTTCTTTGTTTTTCACATGGCTGAATTCTATCAGATGGGTCACCTTCACACTCGTCTTAGACATCCTCCCAAAAGGGTTTGTTTACTTATCTGTAAGCAAAATGACGTCCCTTTATGCATTCATTTCATATCTTAGAGTCATTTTAGTTCATTACATCATCTAAGTGAAACACTGATTTGCTGTCCTCCATCCCGAGAACCCATTTAGGATAAAAATAAAGGAGCTGCAAGTGCTGAATTTTAATAAAAGGTGCAGGCTATAGAACTGCCATCTTTATCCCGCTACAAAGCTTCTGACTTGTAATGAGCAGGTAGGTCAGGAGCCCTGACTTCACTGGTGGCATACTTGTTCCAGGTCAGTCAGCCTCAGCTCTGTTCCTGCATGCTGTGTGTGTGTGTGTGTGTGTGTGTGTGTGGGGGGGGGGGGTGTCTATTCCCTCATGAGGTCTCTGCCTTCTTTTTTCTAACAGCTCAGACAAGCTTATGAATTCAGCACTGTGAACGGATGAAGAGAAGACTGCAGATAAGCAGGTACAACGTATGTAGCAGGATTTGTTTCATCTCTGTGTATCACCTGAGGCCAGTCACTTCAGTGGGTATATGTAAGGGTTTACAATCACTTTAAATACAAAGACAAATATACTTTCTACATAGGCAAGTCTACAAAATAATAATTTCAAATTAAATAATTAGATTTGTCCATTAGCCAAATTGTTCCAAGTTGACTTCACCTCATGTCACAATTCTTCACAATTCAGCAAATCAGTCGTAGGGTTCATCTCATTACATGTCAATTCACGTTACATCACTTCCCTTAATGCTCTAGTAAATCAGGCCCCAAGTGTATTTACCTACTTATGCAGTATGTTGCTATTTCTAAACAAAATCAATTATTAGTAAATGATAGCAATCACATTTATGAAATATGGTTGTAATAGAGAAGGAGAGACGTGTACATAAACAGAACAGGTTCAGTTCACTAAACTGTAACACATTTGTTTGCTTTCAGACTTGGTTATTTTCAACTGTAATTCCTGGAAGGAATGATGAAAATGGCAAATTATGACCCTGTTGATCAGGAACTGGCTGCAAATTGCCCCATGTATGGCCAACTATAGGGATGGACAGAGGCCTCCTTACCTTAGGAGGTAGATGATAGGGATCTCGCTCCTCGCTCCGTAGTCGTTGCTTCTCCTCCTGGCCGAACAGGAAGTGGGTCCTGAGACTCCCCGGCCAATCGGATCTCAGGACCCGCTTCCTGATTGGCCAGGAGGGAAGTAGGAAGACATCTGCTATTGTCACACAAGTGGGTGGGCTCTGGGCGCAGTGATCTGTGCCCCTAGCCCACCCTTTTTTGAAGCCAATTAAAACCTCAGGCTCTAATCATGTGCTTCATACAAAAAAAAAAAAAAAAAAACCCAGTTGCAATCCATGCGTTCGGCACTCTGCATGTAGATTAGCCGGGTGCACGGACAGGCCGCCACTGGTCTCAACCCACCAGAACAATCCCGCCAGGAAGCCGACACTGCACACCTCCAATCATAGGCAGTGAGACATTTCTTGGTCCACAGCTGCACAGACCGGGAAATGCCTCACTGCTTATGATTGGCAGTGTGCAGTGTCGGCTTCCTGGCGGGATTGTTCAGGTGGGTTGGGACTACCATCACGAACACGCCTGAGCCCATCACTAGTGTTGACAATCAACACAGAGCTGTGTACAGAGGGATAACAAACAAAGAGAACTGCTAGTAAAAGCAACACACATTACATATTGTTAGGCACACATTTAACCCCTTGATTGCACTAGACTTTAACCCCTTCTCAGCCAGTGTCATTAGTACAGTGACAGTGTATAGCATTATCACTTATAACTGTATTACTGTCACTGGTGATGTCAGTGGCAGTTAGTCAGTTCCCCCCTACCATCAGTTAGTGTCAGATTCCCTGCCACACTATGGCAGCCCCATTAAAAGTTGCTGATCACCGCCATAAGTAGTAAAAAAAAAATCCAAAATGTACAGGTATACCATAATTTGTAGGCGCTATAACTTTCAAGCAAACCATTCACTTTACACTTATTGGGATTTTTTTTTTTTTACCAAAGACATTTTGGCCTAAATTTACGGAGAAACTAGTTTATGTTTTTTATTGGATATGTTTTTTTCTTTCAAAATTTTTGGTCTTTTTTTCATTTACATAATAAAGACATAAAAAGCCCAGTGGTGATCAAATGTCACCAAAAGAAAGTTTTATTTGTGTGAAAAAAATATATTTAAATTTTGTTTGGGTACAGCGTTGCATGACTGCGCAATTACAAGTTAAAATAACACAGTGCTTAATAGCAAAAACTGGCCTGGTCATGAAGGGGATAAAACCTTCCGGAGCTGAAGTGGTTATATAGAAACTGAGGCTACAAAATGAAAAAAAAAACAGGGTTTGCTTGTTTGCTTCTTTGTTCTCTCACCTACCTATATAGATCCACTGCTGCTGGACTGCCCTATAAAGGTAAAACGATAGAACTCCTCTAAGTAAATCTGTGAAGTGCATTGACTTTTAAATATGAGTCTACAAATGTAGAGCAGAGCAAGTGAAGAGGTCACTGCACACTGCGGCCAGCATCAAAGTCACAAACAATCATTGTCATGCTCCAGTGCTTTGGCACAGGGCTCTCCAGGCTGGTCCGGAGGTCAGGTCTAGTACACTGATTCATGACACTCTGGAAAATGCTCTTCTTAAAGGTCACATGCTGTGATGGTCATGCTGGGAAACATGAAATGATGTTATCAGTGCATGATAAAATGTGTTGGTACACACACCGCCACTCAGAAATGAGTAGTCATGGAAGCAAACAGAATACTACCCAGGAACACAAAACTACTAACGTGAAACTAATGTAATGCGCTAAGAAGTGAACATTTGCTTAATGACTTATACAGTCAGGTCGCACGTTAATTTAGCAAATTATGTACCCATGGCTGAGCTCAAAAGCCAAAGGCTTGTCTGCTCATGCTGTTTTTGATCAACTTAGCCTTTGTTTAACCGCATCCTGCCCGGCCTATAGCAAAATAGCAGCTGGGCGGTGGCACTCCTATTCTGACTGGGACATCATATGACATCCTTCAGAACAAGCCGCTTGTGGTGTGACACACCACATCTCCTATCATGATAAAGAGCCTATGACATTGGTCAGAGGTAGGCAACCTGGGGCCCTCCAGCTCTTGTTACAATTACTCCCAGAGGCATGATGGGACTTGTAGTTCTGCAACAGCTGGAGGGCCCCAGGTTGCCTACCCCTGACGTAGGCTCTTTACCATGTGATCAGCTGTGTCCAATCACAGCTGATCACAGCATAACCAGGAAGTGCCGGTTATCGGCATTCCTCTTTTCATGCTGACAGAATGTGAGTAGAGGTGAGCCGATAAGTGGCCCTCCTGACAGGTGGGATCGGAACTGATATTCAGTGCAGTGATTATCAGTCCAACCCCATCAGCGATGCCCACCAGAGCCCATCTGTGATGCCAATCAGTGCCCATCAGTGCTGCCTGTCATTGTCTCCTCATCAGTGCCCATCAGTGCCGTCTATCAGTGCCCATTGGTGCCGCCTATTAGTGTCCATCATTGCCCATCAGTGCCGCCTATCAGTGCCCATCACTGCCACCTATCAGTGCCCATTAAGGCTGCACGTCCGTGCCCATCAGTGCCACTTATCAGTGCCCAGTGTCGCCCATCAGTGACCATTAGTGCTGCATATTAGTGCTAATCCGTACTGCATATAGGTATTGCCTATCAGTGCCCATCAGTGCTGTATAATAGTGCCTCCTCATCAGTGCCTATCAGTGCAGCCTCATCAGTACCCGTCAGTGCAGCCTCATCAGTGCACATCAGTGAAGGAGAAAACTTACTTATTTACAACAATTTATGACAGAAACGTTTCTGTCTTTTTTCATTAGTTTAGCAAAAAATAAAAAACCCAGTGGTGATTAAATACCACCAAAAGAAAGCTCTATCTGTCTCAAAAAAATGGTAAAAATTTTGTTTGAGTACAGTGTTGCATGACCACGCAATTTTCATTCAAATATGCGACAGCACTAAAAGCTGAAAATTGCCATTGGCAGGAAGGGGGTGAAAGTGACCGGTATTGAAGCGGTTAAAGCAGAATTAAACCCACTGATTTTAAGCAGAACTGATGGCAAAACTTCAGTAAGGGAGGGTTAGAAACTACAGTATGTCAGGTATTTTGCCATCTATGTCCCTCCATTGGAAGATTTTCCCTTCTATTCCTGTTCTGGTGACAATTCAAAATTTGGGATTTTCTTTTACTTTCTCTCAAAAAATGTTTTGCCTTTAGTTATACTTTAACTGTTTCCCTGAGCAGTTACATGGTATGCCTTGAGGCCCCGTTCACACCAGAACGCAGTGCTGGAAACCCACGTTCTGTGCATATTTCCTGCACCGCGCTCAATGTTAAAAACACCCCAAACTAAGCTTTCAAACGCAGTACTTTTGTCTGCACAGAAACGCATGGTACAGAAGCACTATGCGATCCAGTTGCCGTGCGTTTCCAATAGTAGTGCATGCAGTGCGATTTTAGCCAATTCATTTGAATGGGATTAAACTAGACTGCACTCAAATCAGACAGGAATTACACAGGAACACATGCGCCAGCCCTCCATAATAACTGTTACAGTAACTAGTATACTTATGTTAGCTCTCAAAGCTAAGATGGCAGCTTCTTTGTAAAGGTTAGGAGAGTTTTGTTTCTGCTTTAATTAGGTAAAAGGAACAATGTACTACTTTTACCTAATGTAAAATTGTACTACTAACCCTGAACTGTTTGGTTACTATGGGTTGCAGCCATCATTACATTTTCCACAATACTGGCACTAGAAATATTATATTTTGCAATGCTGCAATAAATGGTTCTTCCATGGAAAAAGAAAGAATCAGATCTGAACTTCCCTCTTCTTCCTTATGTCATTGTCTGAGTTCTGACACTGAGCTGAATCCTCGCCGTCAGTAAGCAGCCTGTATTGCACGCTGACGCAGCTTTGCTTTCCAATGACAGAGTGAGCATGTTCTTTGGCAAAAAGTTGAGAGGTCAATTTTCTTATAACCTTAGCATCTTCCTTTTTTTGCCATGTTGGGGTTGCCATTAGCAAGTGCAAATCAGGCTATCGAGTATAAAGAGCTCAATAAAATTATTATCAATGAAATGGTTTTGTGAAATGTAGTGCTTTTGGGAGAGATTTTTGGTGAGCTCATCTCCCATGGAGATGAAAAGCGATACATATAAAAGGCATATAGCTATTAAAGCACACAGCTGCATGCAAAAGGAGGAAGCACCCTACCTCTGAAAAAACATACAGCAAACACATATTATAGGATATCCAAACCTAAGAAATCTAAGAACAAAAGTGTGTGGTGGCTGCATTCGGTTTCTTTTTTCAGGCTAAGAACATTTTAAGCAAGAATTTTTTTGCAAAAATGATCTGTTGATCTTACCAGAAAAGCAGTGTCCTTGTCACCCCCTTTGAACTAACTTTAAGCAAAACCTATTAACCCACATGTATCGAAGATGAAGAGAAGAAGAAACATTTTGAAGTCCATCCTGAGCAGCAACCATGGCTCCCTCAACAGATACAGTGCAGGAGTGAGTGTAGCCATTTTAGGACTGGAAGTGTGATATTCGTAGGTTTACCAGGCAAAAATAAAGGGGAAAAAAGCCTGAAAACAGAAATCTAAGCACTGGTAAGCTTCAATATATAGCATGTTTGTTTCTGGGTTCAGATAAGCTTTAAAAAGCATGTCAAAATACAATAAAGAAATTATAATACAACCCAGGAAATAACCTAAGTATGAAAGAAACATGCAAAAAATTAGCTTAAAATATTTATTAAAACTAAGTTTGTAAGCATGGAGGTCTGAGTGGGCTCCTACTGTACAGATGCCACATAATGTGTCTAGGCGACCAGTACAACTTAAACCACAGTCAAAGCCTTACTAAGCACCAACCACTCAACAGAAACCAAGATCAAGAAGGTCCATACTTTTACTGAAAACTTATTTTTTTCCCTAATAATGTTTTTATGAAGGTTTTAGAGGATGTTCACAGATAGCCCAATTCCAAGATTTGCAAATAAATATTACACAGTAAAAAGTGAACAAACAGAATCAGCCACATAGGACTCTACAGGAAAGTAGAGTAACCAAAACGAAAACCAAAAAAGGTATCTTCGACAGTGGGAAAGTGTGCAGCTCAAGAAAAGGTATCGATCCAATGTTTCCCAAAGGTAGAACGCCCAGGACAGCCATGCCAGGCCCCAAGAAAATGAACTTTTCCAAGACATTCTAGCCTATCCCTGAAGTCGTGTTTTCACATGGGACACCACAAAAAATATATGTGTGTGTGTGTGAAAAAACAGATGGAAGGGGGGTGATAAAGGAGAGAAAAGAGACCCTGCCCACTAAAGTCAGGGACTGTGGTAAGGGGGGCTAGAAGGTCCCCATATCTTTGGTATATAGCTTTGGTCAGGAACTTCATATCGTTCTATAAAAAGTGGTGAACCTTACAGCAAATCCCCATTCCATGAAGAAGAACCCCCAGCAAAGTGCACACAGTCCAAAGTTTCGATCATGTACACGACTATCTCTCCACCTATGTCTTGACTTGTTTGTAGGAATTGGTAAATTAGTAGTGAACCCAGCATGTCCATATTTTTGTAAAGGAAGTCATTCTGTCCTGTGAGATGTAGATCAATTCTTCCATCTCCTCTGTCCTATTCAGCCTAAGGAACCATTCCCGTAGACTTGGGGGACAAGTATCAAGCCAATGTGCCGGAACACAGAGTCTAGCAGAGTTGATCATATGGGCAGTCAGCGATTTACAGTAGTTCTCTGATGCCTGATTGCTATGGTGCAGAAGGTATTATGCTGGTGAAAAGTCCAAGTTATCACCAGTCACTGGAAAGACAATCTCATGCACCTTTGTCCAAAACGTAGTAAGGCCTATATAGCAAGTTTTAAATAGGATGTAGAAAGGTTTGAATCTCTATTAGTTGTTATGATGTGTACCTATTTCTCTTTCTGGCCTGGGGACCACCTGTCAGCAGAATAGAATGCAAAAGGGAATCTCCTCATTGGGACAGATACAGAAATAAAAACCAGAAGCGATTCTTACCCTTCCCCATTCTACTAAATAATGTATTTGCATTGATACCTGTCTCTCCGACTTTTTATTTCCTCACCCTGGCCATACGAAATGCTCAGGAGGATGATTGGCTAAAAGCTCAATGTTAAAGTCCAGAAAGTACAGTAAGTGCTAGTGCATTTTTGTTCATCATATGCTCAGTTTTTTATATAATTTGAATAAAACTTTTGTGAAATTTGAAGACTGAGCTAAGCAGTGAATTGAAGCATCTTGGGAAAACTCATTTTGGAAAAGTCACTGCTCTTCATTGAAGCCTTTTTACCTGTAAGACCAACTAACTCCTATGGAACCAAGACTTCTGACTTGTTTTAGGTCCGGTTCACACTGCTGCGAATCTACTGCGGGTTCCCGCATCGCACCAACTCGCACGCCAGTTCACACTGCCATATGCAAACTGCTATGGAGTGTCAATACATTGTTAATTACACCCCCATTTCAGCTTGCATATCGCACTGCGAACTGACAGTTCGGACATGAATCGGATCGCATAGGTGTGAACGCCCATGTGATCCGATTCTGGTGCGGCCCAAAAAAAGGGTCCTATGCGAGTTTAGTCCGAATGAGATTTCAGCCATACTATCTGTATGGCTGAAATCACACCGCACGGACATCGCATGTGATTTGCACTGCAGTGCGGTGCAAATCACATGCGATCTCGCACCATGCAGTAGTGTGAACCGGGCCTTAAAGCCCAATTCCTGTCTGGGTGTTTAAAGTAATTGTAAACAATCACCTTGTAAAACAACCTATTCTGTTTAAAATAGAAATGAAAGGCAAAACATTTGTGTATAGAAATAAGAAAAAATATAAATACCTGTTTTTCCGATTTTTTTGTAAGTGATCCCATTCCCTCTGTTATCAGCTGCATAAGAGCTGGGGGGAGGAGAAGCAGAAGCACACTGATCCCCCCAGTGATAGGCTGTGCATGGGGGGGGGGGGGGGGGGTCAGGACAAGTCTGATCATTGGAAGAGAGCATGCTGAGTTGCCAGTATAGCTAGAGAACTGATTATGATGTGTTCTCCTGCTTAGTGTGGTCAGTTTCTAATAGGAAAGCAGAGAGACTGACAGAATCACCAGGGATTTCATACAAAAGAAGCAATACAAAGAGAATAGGATACTTGATCATACAAGTACATAGTACAGCAGGCACTTTTCAGGAATACAAAATGTTGGATTTACATATTCTTTAGGCAAAAAAAAGGATCCCTGGCAATGCCTAACAAAAAAAGCAGCTCCAGCTGTTATAGTCACCTAAACTCTGGTGCTATCACCCCTATACTCACCGATCCAACAATGCAGCCCTACCCTTCTTCCAGAATAGCTTAATGTCAATCAACCCGTTTTCTGTGAAAGCAGGCTATTAACACTCCACCCCACCCTGAACTCACAGGAGACTGTTATGCCGCGTACACAAGACCGGTTTTGCCGTCGTAATAAACTCAGACGGTTTCTCCGACGGAACTCAAACGGAATTTCATTCAAGCGGTCTTGCTTACGCACAATCAACCCAAAGTCCGACCAAAGTCCGACCGTCCAGAACGAGGTGACGTACAACACTTACGACAGGACTAGAAAAAGGAAGTTCAATAGCCAGTAGCCAATAGCTTCCGTGTCGTACTTGCTTCAGAGCATGCGTCGTTTTTAGTCCGTCGGACCAGTATACAGACGATCGGTTTTCCCAATAGGAATTGGGTTTGTCGGAAATATTTAGAACATGTTACATTTCTAGGTCCGTCAGAATTTTAAAAAAAAAAAGTCCGATGAGGCCTACACATGATCGGTATATACGATGAAAAGCTTCCATCTGACTTTTTCTGTCGGACATTCCGCTCGCGTGTACATGGCTTTACAGAGAGAGGGAGCAAATTGTTACATGGCACCACTCTGAAGAATGTAGAGTTCGCCCACCGCCAGAGCAAAGGAGGACCTTTAATGTAAGAGAACCAGACCCAACAACGCTGGCAAAAAGGCTGGCTCCAAGGGGGTGGCGGCAATCCAAGTTAAAAAATGTATAAAGTGTCTCTTGCGTTATAATAACGCAAAGCACCACCTCTACACAACGGACACCAGCCTGCACTTGTTTTAGTTTACAAAAAGAAAAAAGAAGGTTCTGTCCATTCAGTATCTTCAGGTCTGTACGGTTCCTGAAATGTATTAATATTTAATGATTATCAAAGAAAGCGTTGAGTCAGTAAAAGAAAACGTGCATTGTTGGCATAGTCAACAAAGTATTTCCGAGTACTCTTCTGCAATCTACACCTAGCACAGAACCATTATAGACGATCTGCAGGCTGAAATCAGGAGCACATTCATTAATGTGTGCTGAGCCCCTGTCAGCAAATCAATACAGGTTCATTTCAACATTAAATGTAAAAAATGGGACTTTTGTTTACTAAAACCATGGGAAGAAAAATGCTTCCAGGGCAGCAGGAGACAGCTGCGCATATCATTTGTCAAGGCTTGACTGCTAAGTAAGCTACAACTATGGCTCTCTAAAAAAAACATTTTATGTTATCGATGCTGTCAGGAGAAATATGACAACACTCAGAAAGCAATTGCCGATTTCTATTTCCACCTTAAAACACATTACACACTAGAGCGCTACTGCAATTAAAAAAACGTGCCTGAGCTTTCAAAAAAGGGGCTTGGTTATGTAAGAAATATTTATTTTAAGTGTTTCTATATGCTGGCTCTATCTAGACCCACAAGCATAAATTGCAAGCGTGTGCATATATGGACTGGTAAAAGTGGTTCTAAAGGCTTTTTACCTTAAAGAGGAACTGCAGTTTGCTCACATAATTTGTAATAAAAACATCTTTGCCATTCTGAAGCTTCCCTCCAACAACTTTGCATATTATTTTATATATACTGTGATTCTGTACTTGCCAAATATGCTGCAGAAATCTCCCTCCACTAAGTCTGGCTGCAGCCATTTTAACTGTGGGCAGCTGAAGCTGCTGCCTGTTCATTTCCTGGATTTACACAGACACACAGAGGCAGACCTCCAGCTCTGCAGCTCTGTAGCCTTCCTGGCAAACTCTCACATAAGTGAGAGAGAGAGCTGTGCATGATGTCATAAGCCTAGACTTTTTTACCAGGCAAGAAACAGGAAGTGGGCTGTATAAGGTAATCACTGGCTGAAAAAAATGTTTTACTATCCAAAGTTAAAACAACAAGGTCAGAAGATTTAATAGATGGAAAGTTGAAAAAAATGACTTAAGTTCCGCTTTAATGTATTCTAGGCATTAAGGTAAAAAACCTTCTGGGTGCAGCCCTTATACATATCTGAGCCCCATCTCGATCCAAATATGTGCATGAGAGCAGCAGCTCTTCCGGGTCTTTCTCTCCCCATTGGCTCACACAGCAGCAGGAGTCATTGGCCCCTTCTGCTGTCAATCACAGCCAGTGAAACAATGAGGAAAAAAGGGGGAGGGTGGCAAGCCATGTTCTGTGTGTGAATAGGCAATGTCCATTCACAGGAGCATGGCTCAGGAGCTTAGCAAGTGGTTTGCTATTGGGAGCATTCACCGGTGTGGACCCAAAAAGGAGAGAATCAGAGCTGCTCTGCGCAAAACCACTGCAGCAGGTACAACATGTTTGTTATCCAAAAATAAAAATTGGAATCTTTAAAATCACTTTAAGAGCCGGTTCACAGTGGAACACACTCATACAAACCCTTTGCGTTACAGTTTTCACAGCTCATTCCTGTAAATGGGTTGCCAAACACCTTGGATCACAGAAAAAATAGTGCAAGCGCTACTTTTGCAAATCGCGTTGCACCAAACTGCATGGTACTGCAGTACCATGCAGTTTGGTAGCCACAAACGTGCTATGTTTGGAGTGCCACTAACAATTAATGGCACCTGAATGCATCGCTAGGGCAGCACGTTCACCTCCAGCGTGGAAAACGTGCACGGAACGTGCCTTTCCCGAACCGCGTTCTTGTCTGAACCAGCCCTAAAGCTGGACTCCAGGTATGGATTTTAATACATAAATACAGCTTGGACTTATGTAAGTATGCATTGTCTGTACCCGTTGGAACGCTGTGGAGGCAGAGAATCACTGTAGTAGTCACCACTACTATAGTGATCACCATTTTCTTCCGGGTCCTGAGCCAAACAGCTGTCCTACTGCATAATAATCACAGAGGGTCTCTTACTAGGCACTTTTACAGAACACCTTGCATTTTTCTCAATTAATGCAAAGTTACCTTTGATTGGACAAGGTAAATATAGTGATGTCATTGCCCCGTTTCTTCACTTTGTGGTTACTACGCAAAAGGGAAACCACTCATCACTGGACATGGAAGACAGCGGTGATCTTGTACTGTAGTATAAACGACTATTACAGTGATTCTCCACTTCCACAGTGGTCCCACACGGCATGGCATATGTATATATGCTATCCTAGCTGGACCAATGTAACTATGCAATACAATTCATACTTGGAATTCAACTTTAAACTGCTTAAACCTTGATGGAAGGAAGTGTGTTATCTGCAGTAACCAATCAGATGCTTGCATTTATTTTTTCATCCATCGCTGGGAATTATGCAAAACCGACTGGCTGCTATGGGCAATCCCAGGCGTCACCGGTAATCTGGTAATTCTGGCATTCCCTAGAGGAATCCCTGATTTCGAGGGACTGTCTCTGATTTGGAGCAATGTCCGTCTGTCCCTCATTCCTCCTCATTTGTCCCTCAGTTTGGTCTGATCTATATAGATGTATATAAAATGCACTTTTTATCTTTCAAAAAGTGTTTCCCAGAGTTAAACCTTTCATCCAATTTCTAAATTGCTGCATTTCTAAATTTCAAAAGCCAATATAAAGGAATAGTAGTGGTTAAAAAGAAAAAAAAAAGCACTTGTGAGTTTAATTAATCATTTTTTTGTACAATTCTCCTTTAAGAGGGCGTGGCAGGGGGTGTGTATTATGCCTACATATTTTTGCTAATAGGTGTCCCTCGTTCCCATTTCAAAAAGTTGAGAGGTATGGTTATGTCAATGGTATTTAAGGACTGGTGTTGTTTCTTTAATGGAAAGCTCTACATCAATCTCTCTTTGATGCTGTATAGTTTATTAATTGTAATGTGTCTAGTCCTGGTCCAGGCCTGGAAATACATATAATGCTTTTCTTTTCTTCCCAGTTGTTATAAATCAATTTTTATTTCATCCCTTGCAACTCACTTAAATGCAGATTTTATTACATTTTTCTATGGAAGTGTTTATTACCCATAAAAATGATTTACCTTTGTGAATATCGTCATTCAATGACACCTAGCAATTTCTCTACGGTCGATCCATGCAATGCAATCAAGAACATCTAAACTAAAGTGAATTTAAAAAGAACCTGTACTGGGAGAATTATAGCAGATGCAATTTCTAAAGCTGGCCATACATACAAAGAAATCTCAGGGGACTGAATGAGAGAAATCCAGAGTCTCCTTTCCACGCTAAACAGCATGGATGGACAAATCCCCCCCACTGTCACATATTGTAATCCAATATCCAGCACCTGTGGCTGTCAGAATACCCAAACAGTGGCTGTAGGTTGTTGGCTGCAGTCACTGTTCGGCTGACATTTTTCTGCCCAGCTCCTTTGATTTCTTAGGTTTTCTTTACTCTCATTTAAGGAAGCCCAGACGTGCATTTTGTGTATATTCTGCTTCCTTGTAAATTTAAATTTTTTCCATTACTGCCCCCTCTCCTGTGCTGGTGTCTTCCTTAGCTGGCTGTTTCTAAAGGGGACAGCCATGCAGGTAGGCTCCTGGTCACGGCTGTGTGCATCCATTGAAACACAAACCAGCTGGCAAGCCAAGCCCCTGCAAACTGCATCAGCATGGCTACTTGCAGTCTTCAACAGGAGAGAGTGTGACAACAAGGTGGCACCACAGGAAAACAATTGGAAGACGGTGACAAAACGTTGTCACCCTAGAACGGGCGGCACAGTGGTGCAGTGGATAGCACTTTCGCCTAGCAGTCAGAAGGGTTGCTGGTTCGAATCCCACCCACGACACAACCAGCCTGGAGTTTGCATGTTCTCCCTGTGCCTGCGTGGGTTTCCTCCGGGTACTCTGGTTTCCTCCCACACTCCAAAGACATGCTGGTAGGTTAATTGGATCCTGTCTAAATTGTCCCTAGTATGTATGAATGTGAGTTAGGGACCATAGATTGTAAGCTCCTTGAGGGTAGGGACTGATGTGAATGTACAATGTATATGTAAAGCGCTGCGTAAATTGACGGCGCTATATAAGTACCTGAAATAAATAAATAGAACAAGAAGTGCTTCCACAATGACCTCTATGGTCTAGTAGTATTCTAATGAAGGGCTGAAGGTAAAAATATTTTAAATAACTTTTGAAATGATTTTAGCATGTTAAAATTTATTTGAGATTTTAGTGATTGAGTTTACATATACATTAATATTCTAAGATACCCCTGAAGCCCTCAGAACGATCTTTGCCTAGTATTCAAATACCGACTTTCAGATCAGAAGTGGCACTTTGAACAATAAAGGCATGCATTGCAGTAGGTTGCGGATTTCTGACTTCTGACCTTAAAGGGGTTGTAAACCCTTGTGTTTTCTCACCTTAATGCATATGCATTAAGGTGAAAAAACACCTTGCAGTCACCGCCCCCCCTCAAGCCCCCATTTTACTTACCTGAGACCCGAATCTCCTTGGGCGCGATCCCGCGTTGCTTTCACCGAGCTCCAAAAGGCTCTTCATTGGATGATTGATAGCAGCGCAGCCATTGGCTCCCACTGCTGTCAATCAAATCAATAACGCGGCACGCTGGGGGGCGAGTCATTCACTTGGTGGCTATGGCCGCTGAGTGTATCACACGGGAGCACGCCCGCAAGGTAACCCCCTCTGGAGAGAGCTTCCCAGAGAGGGTTAGCTCTTACGGGGAGGAGCCGCGAGAGCCACCGTGGGACCCCAGAAGAGGACATTCGGGGCCACTCTGTGCAAAACGAACTGCACAGTGAAGGTAAGTATGACATATTTGTTTAAAAAAAAATAAATAAAAAACAAACCCATAGTATCCCTTTAAATACAGACTACCCCAGGTTTTGGGACGCATGGAATGACTTGGATTATTAACAGAGCTATATGTACTGTAGACCTCACTTCAATTGTGCCATTTAACGGTAGGCATTTATTACTGGGGGGGAAAAAAAGCAGCAAGAGAACCTCAGTGCCAGGAAACAATAATGACTGCCCCCAAAATTCCAAACTAGAAAATTTATCATAATTGTGTCCACTGCTATCCTGGTGACCATTGTCCAATTTGACCAAAAAGAGAAGTATGGGATTTTTTTTATCCCATATTTATACTTATTTAGGTGGATGTCCCCCACCGCCTCTTCACTGAGAACCGAGCCACCGAACACTGCCGATTCCTCGGTTCTCTCACCTCCCTGAGCGGAGAGCTGCTGCCTGTCAGTCAGCAGCTCTCCTTTCTGCTCCTCCACGCTCATTGGAGCGCTGAGCTGTGGAGGGGCGGGGAGTGGGCAGGCACTTGGCGGATCCAGACTTCCGAAGTTGGGATGACGCGGTGCCTGCACTGATCTTGGTGACGTCAGCAGAGAGCTGACTTCAGACCGCTCTCTGCTGAAAATGGGTCACAGGAGTGCAAAACAAATTGCACTCATGAGACCCTTAGGAGAAGCCCAGCCAAATGGGCTCAGGCTGGACTTCTCCTTTAGCCTCTTATAATGGTAAAATAGAGGCTACCATTGTTGACCATTCCTACTGAAAAATGCTTGTAGCCTGGGTGCCATGAAGACCCTATTCCTTCAATATTTTAAAGAGACACTGCATGGGCAAGATGACAGTGTCTCTAGAATAGGCATCCCCCAAGCCCTTATACTCATCCTAAGTGCTCTCCATTGCAGCTTCTTGCTCCTACTGTAGCTACCACTAAGATTGACTGTGTTGGCAACAAGGGGGAGAAATGATGTCACTCCCCCAGTCACGTGACAGTGCAGGGACCATCAAATGAGAGCAGGTCACATGCTCCTCCATACCTGGGTATTTTCACCATCTGCAGAGTAGTAAGGAGCAGTGAAGGGACGAAAGTATATGGTTGGGAGGGGGCAGAGGTGGGAGTACACCCATTTCAGACACAGTGGGGGAGATCTACTAAAACTGGAGCACTCAGAATCTGATGCAGCTGTGCATGGTAGCCAGCTTCTAACTTCAGCTTGTTCAATTTGCTTTGGCAATAAAACCTGGAAGCTGACTGGTTTCTATGCAGAGCTGCACCAGATTTGGCACAATGCAGTTTTAGTAAATAACTCCCACTGTCACCCTTTCCAAGCTGCCTATTTGTTTCCTTAAAGCTCCGTTCGCACCTGAGTGATCTGAATCACAGGCGGAATCGCCACGATTCTGATCATGATTTGAAATTGCAACAAATCGCAGGACGTTTGTGCGATCCCATTACTTCTTAATGGCACACCAATGGCGGCGCAATTTTGCCGCGATAAATCGCGATGCGATCAAGGCAAATCGCAACGCTTGTCGCTCAAAAAGGAGCAGGAGCTTCTTTTGAGCGACAACATCGCGCGTTGCGATTTGCCATGATTGCAGCACGAATTATCGTGGCAAAATTGCGCCTCAATTGGGGTGCCATGGTAATGGCATCACACAAGCGCCCCACGATGTGCCGTGATTTCAAATCGCAGCCAGAATCGCGGCGATTCTGCCCGCAACTCAGATTGCTCAGGTGTGAACGGAGCCTTAAGGAAACCTGTACTGAGAATGTGGAGGTTGTTATTGCTGACATCTACTTAGGCCCCTTTTACACTTGAACCAACTGAAAGTCGCGCGACTTTGACGTGACTTTGACGCAACTTGAAGCAATGCCTGTGTAGTCTTGAGGTCTATGGACCTCAAGTCGCATCAAAGTCGGACCGAAGTAGTGCAGGGACTACTTTGAAGTCGCACAAATATGAATGGCACTCATTGGAAATCATGGGGTACGATTTGTCATGCGACTTTGCAATCCCAAGTCATAGGACAAGTCGCACAAGTGTGAAAGGGGCCTAATAAGAATACTACTTCCTTGGCTGTCATGTTAGACCGATGGCTCCAGTACTTTTTCAGTTAGTAACTGAAACAAGTAAGAACAGGGGCTTTGACTTGAATTTGAGTTTCCTGATCTGCATGCCTGGGCTGGCATGAACTTTCAAAATAAGATCAGCCATGTATTTGTATTTTTCTTGTGACAGGCTGACTTTAGCAGGACTGCCTTAGATAAGTAGTTGAATGGAAAGGCTTCATGCTGAACTTATGGATCACGTTTATCTTTTTAGACTATTACAAGTGCAAGATATTGAAAAGAAATCAGTTACCTTTAGAGGCCTGCACAAAGAAAGAGAAAGAAACACTCACGTGAAGATGAAACATCTGTATTCTCAGCTGGTCATAGTTGAATACTAGACTACACATGAAAAAAATACTCAGCCTTGGAAAGCTTAGGATGGTTTATTGTTACAAAGAATAAAGGATGTATGTGTCAAAGAATTTAGCTGTGAAGAGAGGAAATTCACTCATCGGTGGGACAACACTTTGGGCAGACATTCAAGCAAAAAAATGACTGAATAGTAGGAGTAATACATTTATCCTATAACTGTCCTTTAGAGCAGTGGTCTCCAAACTGCGGCCTGGGAGCCAGATGTGGCCCTTTGCTTCCCTTTATCCAGCTCTTGGGGCCCTGTTCCTCCCACTGAAACCAATAATGAGACACTATTCCTCCATCTGACACCAATGACTGGGCTCTATTTCTCCCACTGGCACCATTGATGTGGCACTATTCCTCCCACCAACACCAATAATAGTCCACCATACCTTCCACTGACACCAAGAATAGGGTACTATTCCTCCCACTGACAGCAATGATTAGACACTTTTACTCCATCTGACACCGACAGGGCTCTATTCCTCCCACTGACACCATTGATGGGGCACCATTCCTCCCACTAATACCAATGATGGTCCACTATTCCTCTCCAACTGATACAAATGATGGTCCACTATTCCTCCCACTAATACCAATGATGGTCCACTATTCCTCTCCAACTGATACAAATGATGGTCCACTATTTCTCCCACTGATACCAATGATGGTCCACTATTCCTCCCACTGATACCAATGATGGTTCACTACTCCTCCCACTGATACCAATGATGGTCCATTATTCCTCCCGCAGACACAAAGAATAGGGCACTATTCCTCCCACTGACATCAATGATGGAGCACTATTCTTCCCACTGACGCCATCGATGGGGCACTATTCCTACTGACACCAATGATGAGGCACTATTCCTTCCACTGACACCATAGATGGAGCACTATTCCTCCCATTGATACCAAGAATGGGGCACTATTTCTCTCACTGACACCAAGGCATTTTCTACTCCCACAGGCAACAGTCTGGCCCCCCTAAAGCTGGATGGACAGTAAACTGGCTCTTTGTTTAGAAAGTTTGGAGACCCCTGCATCAGAGAATGCTACAAAAATATTAGGAAAATACCTATAATAGAGGTCATAATGGAGTGGGCTAGAACCCAGCTGGTAATGAAAGTCTATTGACAGTTTTCATAAAATGGGTAATGACAGAATAATAGAATTACCAAATACTTACCTTTGCTAGAGAAAGCGTTACTACAACATAGCTTTAAAGTGCTTGAAAAGTCTTGTTTTTTTCCTATAAAATAATAAACATATTAGAATTACCTGCCTGGTCCTGCTCTCTGCAGTGGATTTGCACAGAGCAGCCTGGATCCTCCTCTTCTCGGGTCCCTCTTCGCTGCTCCTGGCCCCTCCCTTCTGTTCAGTGCCCCCACAGCAAGCAGCTTGCTATGGGGGCACCCGAGCTGAGTAACAGCTCCCTGTGTCCATTCAGACACGGAGCCCTGACCTGGCCCCACCCCCTCTCTCTCTTCTGCTTGGCTAGCTGACTTTGATTGACAGCAGCGGGAGACAATGGCGCCGCTGCTGTGTCTCAGCCAATCAGGAAGGAGAATCTCGGACAGCTGAGACAATCGTGGACATTGCTGGACAGAGAGGGACCTCGGGTAAGTGTTAGGGGAGCTGAGGGGGGCTGCTGCACACAGAAGGCTTTTTATCTTAATGCATAGAAAAAACCTTCTGACTTTACAACCCCTTTAATGTTTATATATGGAGAATGGTCATGAAAAGCTAAATTAATACGAGCCAAGACTCATTGCATTTGCTTTAGAATTGCCCCTAAAACCTTAGATCTGTCTCTTGGAATATGTGACATGAACCAGGATGCAGCTGCGAAGCCAGCCTTACATCACCAGTGCCTTACTCAACCAGGAAGTGAAAAAAAATAGTTGTAAGTAAAAGAAAAAAACGTTGGTTTAACTAATGAATATTATATGATTTTATATCAGCATGCAGAGCTGTATGCTGATGTGATTCTTAGTGAAAGGCCCACTTTAACTCTTAAAGCAGACCTCCAGCTAAAAATAACAAGATAAAAAAAAAAAAGCCCAGGAGAGGGCAAAGTAAAAAGAAACAGCTGTTGTCTGATCCCCAGCTTCATTAAGCCCACTTCCTGAGAGCCCAGACTGTCCTGGATAGTGAAAGCAGAAGCAGCACAGTGATGAGCTCACCTCCCTGTCACTCTGCTTTCTCCTACTGTCAGCATTGGTTCCTTCTGCCATTCTTCCTCTCACACTCCAGCCCTACTGAACAAGAACTGCAATAGACACCAGGTCAAATTCAGGTTCTTATACTGCTTGCATTTAAAATACAATTAGGCCTAATGTATTACATTTTGAAAAATACACCTATACACGTGCGCAAGTACTTGCTAGTGCTGGTGGTTATGTGCAAACTACATTTTCTGTATTGTAGCCCAAAATGCTGTACACACAGCAAAAGACGTATTTTACACTTTATTCTCATATGCTTGATTTTATGGTCGTGTGCAAGAGGTCTTGATGTTGTAGTAATGATTACAGTGCTATATTAATTTATGTCTATTATATCTGCCTAGAGCTTTAACCTAGCTCTTGAAACTAGACATAGAGCGCATAGAGATATAGCTATGGAAGAGCAGTCCTGGTTTATTAATATGAAGGTGCTCATATCCTTTACCATATTGGTGTTCTTATTTTCCACTTTCTCCCTCCATAATGAAACAGGAACACATTACAAAGACCTTCCTTATAATAGCATATTTTCCATATATTATTCCAGTGCTGACCTTGAAGTCTAGAACACTACAGATTGCAGAGCTGCCTGGCTGTCATTATAAAAAAAAAATATTTTACCAAATAAGAACAGAGTGGAGGAACCCAGGAAGTGGACTGAAAAGATTTTCAAACAATCGCTATCAATGGTCAATAACATAACAAGAACTACAGTATACATTATATTTATTTTTTCAGACAACCATCATTTGCTATCAAATACCTAATCAATGAAAATATAAGGAATGTCGCGTACACACGATCGTTTTTCTCGTCGGAAAAAGATATGACGGCTTTTCCGACGGGATTCCGCCCAAGTTTGCCTTGCATACACACGGACACGTAAAAGTTTGCTGAAATTACGTCCGTCAAGAATGCAGTGACGTACAACACTACGACGAGCCGAGAAAATGACGTTCAATGCTTCCGAGCATGCGACGAATTGTTTCCAAGCATGCGTAGGGATTTTGCGCTTCGGTATTGCCACAGACGATTGCATTTTCTGATAGGAACTTTGATTGAGAGCAAGCTCTCAATCTTTTGCTGGCTGGAATTCCGCCAGCAAAAGACCGATGGAGCATACATACGGTCGTATTTTCAGACGAAAAAATCTCATCGGTCTTTTGCGGGCTGAAATTCCGACCGTGTGTATGCGGCAGAAGTATTGAATACGGGGGGGGGGGGGGGGGGGATTTACTAAAACTGGCGCACACAGAATCTGGTGCAGCTCAGCAAATAAACCAATCAGCTTTCAGGTTTTATTGTCAAAGCTCAATTGAACAATCAGAATTTAGAAGCTGATTGGTTTACTATGGACAGCTGCACCAGATTCTATGTGCACCAGATATAGTTTTTAGGGAGGAAGCCTGTTCAGTGACAAAAAGTGCAGCCACATCAAAAAGCATCATGAATACCCTATTTAATCTGACTGCAGGGGATCATACTGCAGTTTACATTTTCTAGCCCATTCACCACCTTTTGGAGCCTGCCGTTTCTTACAGAATTTGAAGCAAGTGTAAACTAGCTGTTAATGCAGAGATCTCTGTGATTGGAGAAGATAGGACAGGTAACGTGACTTACTTTATAAATGTGCTTTTTTGTGCTTTATAGCCAGATAAATTAATACAGCTTAAATGGACCTCTTATGCCCTGTACACACGGTCGGACATTGATTGGACATTCCGACAACAAAATCCTATAATGTTTTCCGACGGATGTTGGCTCAAACTTGTCTTGCATACACACGGTCACACAAAGTTGTCGGAAAATCCAATCATTCTGAACGCGGTGACGTAAAACACGTACGTCGGGACTATAAACGGGGCAGTAGCCAATAGCTTTCATCTCTTTATTTATTCTGAGCATGCGTGGCACTTTGTGCGTCGGATTTGTGTACACACGATCGGAATTTCCGACAACGGATCTTGTTGTCGGAAAATTTTATAGCCTGCTCTCAAACTTTGTGTGTCGGAAAATCCAATGGAAAATGTGTGATGGAGCCCACACACGGTCGGAATTTCCGACAACAGGGTCCTATCACACATTTTCCATCGGAAAATCCGACCGTGTGTACGGGGCATTTACTGCATTAATGATCCACATTGCTTTTCTCACTAGAAGTCATTCTTAAAACAGAAAAACTAAAGCCATGGGTCCACAATAATCTGTAGTGTCTGTTTACAGTAATTTATACAATATGAAGAAAAACGACATCCATGAGCTGTGTCATTTGATACCAGAAATGACTATCTTTGCCAGATATTTCACATGTAACTAACATAAGAATTCCAGATGTTTAAAAAACTGACATCATTCTTAGCAGGCGTCTGTCTCATTTCATAGTTGAAGCCCAAACCAACTTACATGTGTTCTCACACAGATGGTCCTATTCAATAAAATGTGCAGGGAGTAAAGTACAAAGTGTACTTACCTCTAACAACCCTTAGGAATTCAAGTATATTGAAGCCAGATCATTACAATTCTGAATTTTGTTGGGTTGCTATGGATACTACGAAAAAATTGCGAGGGAAATTATTTTAAAAAGGATCTTTAAGTAAGGTAAAAAATTCTTGACATGTCATAATATATAGCATTAATATTTTATTTTCATAAAGCTGTACATTTTATCATTAAAAAACTGTTCTTGAGCTCATGTCAAGTGACATTGCCTAAGATAAAATAATGTCATCAGTCTGCTGCAATCAGGAGGAAGCATTTCCTCAGTCTTCCTCTTCATTAGCGATCAGACTTCAACATTTTAATTCCGTAGATGGACATTTGTGAACACAACAAAAAACTTCACAGGCACAAAGATTTACGTGACTGCGAGATCTTTTAGTCAACATCTCGGTCCAAGAAGTAGATGTGGACTATGGATGATGTCTGAACAAAATGGTGTTTTATTGGGGGGAAAAAACAGATTAAATCATCGTATGGAGGAGGACTGTGATCTCTGCAAGAGATAATTAATACAAGTAAGTATTAAAGCCAGGTACGGCCATTTTTACATACATTGGTCCAGCTTGGACCAATGTAAGTATGTAAGTGCCATACCTGTGGGATCCTCGTAGAAGCTGGAAACCACTGTAGTAGGCACTGCTACTACAGTGATCTCCACTAGTTTACTGGTCTTACAAGCCAAGCGGCTGCTGTGCTGTATTGTGAACACCAGGGTTTGCTTGCTCTACACAGGTGCCATTCAGAGAACATGCATATTCTCAATGAATGCAAAATGTTCTCTAACTGGACGAGGGGAGAGGTGGGGCAATTGATCTTATTACACATTATAAAGAATGCATACCCTTAACCCTTTTCCATCCACCCCGGTATCCCTTTAACTGGGATATTATGCCTGGGGGTCAGGAAAGTCTGCCTAATCATGTGACCACTGTGATTGGCTGTCACAGTGGTCACATGATTGGGAGCTAAGCCTATACCACCCACAGATGCATATATGCGGTGTATGTGCATCAAAGCCCACCCTCTATGCCGCCCAACCTGTGGCCTGATGGCTGCATGCAGGCCTTTGGTATTTGATATTTGAGGCCCTCGGACCTCAGATGCCTGTAGAGGGAACATTGATTAGGGTAATAGCACTGATCTCTACTAACCTCATGTAACATGTTTCTAGTTTCATATTGTCTTCTACAGCAGTGGTCATCAACCCTGTCCTCAGGGCCCACTAACAGGCCAGGTTTATTGTATGTATGTATTACCTTGGAGAGATGCAGACTAGAATACTGCAATCACTGAGCAGCAAATGATATCACCTATTATGTATTTCAGTTATCTTGCAAATCTGGTGTGTTAGTGGGCCCTGAGGACAGGGTTGATGACCACTGTTCTATAGCATATCCCCAGCTAAAAACATTGCACGTCCACACTCTCTGACCCTCAATTCCATCGTTTGGTCTGCAGTTTCTGACAGTCTTCCTAAGCATTACATATGTTGAGGATTCTGGGGTTGATTTGCTAAGGCAGTTGCTCCAGAGCTTAAAGTGGAGTTCCACCCAAAAATGGAACTTCCACTTTTTGGATTCCTCCCCCCCACCGGTGTCACATTTGGCACCTTTCAGGGGGGAGAAGGGAGCAGATACCTGTCTAATACAGGTATCTGCTCCCACTTCCTGGCATAGATCACCGCGGCGCTTGCGGTGACATACGCCACTTCTGGCACCTTCACTCTCCTCCACCGCTGTATTCTGTGAGACACAGAACACAGCAGGGACCTGAGAGGACGCGCAGCGTGACTCGCGCATGCGCAGTAGGGAACCAGGAAGTGAAGCCGCACGGCTTCACTTCCTTATTCCCATACCAAGGATGGCGGCGGCAGCAGCCAAGAGCCGAAGGACGGATCGGCTTTGGCTGCCGACATTGCGGGCTCCCTGGACAGGTAAGTGTCCATGTATTAAAGAAGAAGTCCTGGAGGGCTAATTATAAAATATAGCAAGTAAAACAATTCATAATATTGCCATGGCATGACCAAGTAGGTACAGTCTGCAGGAAGAACAGATGCCAGATAGGTCAGAGTCAGAAAGTTAATACACCTAAACATTAGGAGCTGGCAGATAACATTTTTGTTCATGTTTTATTACATTTGGTGTAAATACATACTCCTCGACTTGTTAAGAAATGAATCATATTGTAAGAACATGTAGGCTTTCTGTTGCTGACCCTTGTTCTTTGCCTTTGTTGTCATGCTGATCTTATGACTTTAAAATACTTTCTGAGACAATGATCTACAATAAGTAAGGAGATCTGGATTTGACTCCACTGACTTTATTCTGCATGCCAGTTCCTGCTCAGTAAATGAGAAGGGCAGCAACAAGGCAACTACCATTATCAGATAAAATAGCAATGGTAGCCTCTGCATTTCTGCCATGGAATTTCCCCTTAACCACCTCAATACTACCATATAATGATAAACAGTGAGTAGGTGAACCTAGATTTCTGGAGTGGCGTTCTAAAATGGCGTCTGCTTACTACCAGTGCATGTGTATGGTGCCTGTGAATGAGCTGTTAATAGACAGCTCAGAGCACAGGCAGAATGCACTGAGCCAATCAGCGTGGCCAATCATAGTGATCACAACTGTAAACACTACCGCTGTTTACAGTTGGGAGCCCATCCATAAAGGGTAACTTTTTCCTTTCACTGTGGAGTTTTTTAGGGTGAATATCTGGATCAAGTTTGGCTTGTATCGCTATACTACACTTTTCGAACTATGTTTTTCACAGATGATTTGGACTTTGTGTTCTATGGATGATCTGATTAATATATCATAGTCACATTGATATATGGACATAGGGGGGAGATTTACTAAAACTGGAGCATTCAGAATCTGGTGCAGTTGTGCATGGTAGCCAATCAGCTTCTAACTTCAGCTTGTTCAATTAAGCTTTAACAATAAAACCTGGAAGCTGATTGGTTTCTATGGAGAGCTGCACCAAATTTTTCACTCTCTAGGTTTAGTAAATCTCCCCCACTGACTTTATATTATTTTATCTAACATGGGTGAAGGAGTTATTTTTATTCTATTTTTGAACGCTGCATTTTTTTAACGTTCCATAGTTTGGTTTAGAGTGTATTATATATCTATGCCTATTTACACACAGCTTTTTTGCACACCATTAAGCGCTGACTTATATATATGTTCATTTAATGACAGTGTAAATGTCAGTCAAATGATCATATCACTGAAAGCCGACAAGATGGTGAGGTAATGAAAGGGTATTACAGGTTTGTACTCAGGTGGTTAAAATGATCTGCAGCTTTGTGAATTCAATCATTTAGCTATCATTGATGTAAAGGCTAAAGCATTACCTTGTACATGGCTTGATGTAATTATTAGAACTCACTTGGATCTATTTTGAGTACAAGCATCCTCTCTGCTGTAGTTTACAAGGATAGTAGATGAGACTTCTGCATTCTGTGTAGGAAAACTAAGCCTACATACTCATTCTTTATTCACAGAACATGTTAGTAACTTATGCTATTCTTAGAAGGTATGGTTGAGTGACTCTCATCCTATGTCAATTTCAGTAGCCTTCACCTTTAAAAAGATATACGATCTACAACTTTGGGGCAGCGTAATTATTTAAGATATTTATGAAGCCAAATCTTTGAACATTTTAATTTTAGATAGAATGGGGAAGACCCCTTTCACATGGATGGACCGATCAAGTCAGTTTTTCAAGCGGACCTGATCGGACCATCTATTGCTCTGCCAATATCCGATACAATTCACTAAAAACCGACTAATAGGGATCCGTTCCCCATTCATCTGACGGATCAGATTAGATGACTCGGATGGAAATGGACAGCGTTCTGGTTCCATCTGACAGTCCATAGAGGACAGTGGGCTGTGTCCTTGTCTGCTCTGCATCAGCGGAGCGGACACGGACCTGTCATCCGCCTGTTCAGCAGGGATCAGCGGAGAGATCCCCTACTGAGCAGGCGAATACGCTAGCAGACTGTCAGTGTAAAAGGGGCCAAGAGGTTCAAACTGCTGTTTCCTTCCCAGCTGTGTCTTATTTTTCCCTTCATTTCTTGTCCTGTTGACTTGACAAGACATGAGAAGATATCTTTCCAACAGGCGGTAAATCTAAAACTGGCCATACACTGCTTGAGGTTGGCCAGTCTAGCAGGAACCAACTGAATTTCAACCCGTGTGTGGATTCCCTGCTAGACAAAAGTTGATTGTTTGATCGATTACTATCAAAGAGACATGTTGGGAAGTTTTCCATCGATCAGCAAATCAGCTGCAGCCACTGCTCAGTGTATTCTGACCACAGCAGGTGTCACTGGCAGAATACAATGTCTCGATGAGGTGGGATTCTTCCATCGGTTTTGTTTGGGTGAATGAAGGAATCTGTTATTTATTTTCATTCAGTCCACTAGCTAAATGAATTTTAAAAAAATGCACTTGGCCAGTTTTAGGCTCTGTTTACACCTTTGTGTTTTTGCACTTTTTAGGTGCATCACGTTTAAGGCAGCCCATTTATCTCAATAGGCTGCCCTATGTACGATAATTGCACAAAATAAGTGCAGCCATTTTTTTTAAATTGCATTGCGCTACAATATATGGCAAAAATCATGGCATGAGATATTGCATATGTTCCCGAGGCGCATAAGTGTGAAGTATGCCTTAGCTGTCAAAGGAACAAGTGTTTCTAATGGAAGATTTCCCCACTATTTCTGTTCTGGTGGCAACTCTATCATTCTCAATGACATTGATGATCAGGCCAATTACAAAGACTAAATGGTGAACACAGCCCCTGACAGTGGTTCTAACCCCTCACTACCTTATTCAATCCAAAAAAAAAAAATACTTTTAGTTATAATTAAAGAGGAGCTCCAGTCTCCCTCCTAAAAAATTAAAAGTCAGTAGCTCAAATATTGTAGCTGCTGACTTTAAATATAAGGACACGTACCTGTCCAGGGATCCAGCACTGCCCTCACCCAAGCCGATTATTCAATCAGCTTCGGGTCCAGGCACCGGTATCTTAAATAAGGGCCGGCTTTCCACTGCTCATGCGCAAGCCGAACTGCGCTTTGTGAACGGTCACGCAGTCTTCTGGGACCTATGATTTGTCCCAGAAGGCTACGGGCGAAATGGGGGGGGGTTGAACTTCTGCTGACTCACCAGTTCACCAAACATGTTATATCACTGAGAATAACCCTTTCATGACTAAGCCTATTTTTGACATTTGGTGTTTACAAGTTAAAATCCGTAGTTTTTGCTAGAAAATTACCTAAAGCCCCCAAACATTATATATATATATTTTAGCAGAGAATCTAGAGAATAAAATGACGATTGTTGCAATATTTTTTTCTTTTTTTTGTGCAGCGGTGTTTTAAACGCAACTTTTTGGGAAAAGGGACACTTTCATGAATTTTAAAAAACGAAACAGTAAAGTTAGCCCAATTTTTTTTTTACTGTGAAAGATGATGTTACGCCGAGTAAATAGATACCAAACATGTCACGCTTTATAATTGCAGGCATTCGTGGAATGGCGACAAACTACGGTACCTAAAAATCTCCATAGGTGACGCTTTAAATTTTTTTTACGGTTACCAGGTTAGAGTTACAGAGGAGGTCTAGTGATAGAATCATTGCTCTCGCTCTGACGATTGCGGCGATACCTCACATGTGTGATTTGAACACCATTTACATATGCGGGCGCGACTTCCGTATGTGTTTTCTTTGCTGCGCGAGCTCGCGGGGACGGGGGCGCTTTCAAAAATATTTTTTTCTTATTTATTTTATTTTGTTTATATTAATAAATTGTGTTTATAGAAAAAAAAATTTGATCAATTTTATTGCTGTCACAAGGAATGTAAACATCCCTTGTGACAGTAATAGGTGGTGACAGGTACTCTTTATGGAGGGATTGGGGGTCTAAAAGACCCCCGATCCCTCCTTTGCACTTCAAAGTATTCAGATCGCCATTTTCGGCGATTCTGAATACTGTATATTTTTTTTAAACCGGCGCCATTGGCAGCCGAGTAAACGGGAAGTGACGTCATGACGTCGCTTCCGTGTTTACAATCAGGAGACTGGAATGAAGCCTTTTCCGGCTTCGTTCCAGTCTGTCCTTAGCCGCCGGAGGCATCGGATTTTAGATTGGTTAGAGCGGCGGGAGGCGGCGGGAGGGGGGAGTCCCCTCCTGCACCTCCGGTATAACAGCCGAGCGGCATTTAGCCGCATCAGTTGTTATCCCTGGAAAGTCGATCGCCGGCTCTAAAAAACGGTACCGGGATGATGCCTATAGCTGCAGGCATCATCCCAGTATAACCCCCGAAAGCCGAGTACGCACATCTGCGTACGCTCAGCGACAAGGGGATAAATTAGTTTAGTATATAAAGTACACTTGCAACAGTCTAGTAGTGGAACTATTATATACGAGTATATCTAAAGCCAACATTTTTGGTGTCAAGTGGGAGTAGGAGATGTTTATGACACCTTGTTGGTTCTCTTCGTTTTATTTTTTATTTTTTATACTCTGAGTGCCAATGGGGACATTTCTCTCCACACTGGTTGTACTCAAGTCGATCGATGGATCGACTTTAGTACTATTAGCCTGCCCATAGATGGATCAAATGTCGGCTGAACTGGCCAAGATTCGAACCATCTCTGAAAGCTGTTGCCAGAGCTGGTATACACAATAGAGGACTTCCTGTCTTTTCCTGTTTTGGTGACAACTTTAATATTTATATTTTCCCATCAGTTACTGTTGTCACTAGGACAAAAAGTGAATAATCTCATCAGCTTTTTAAAAAAAAAAAAAACGTTCTCACTAAAAAAGTTTAGGCTTTAGATACACTTTAAAATGATAAAAAAAGAAGACCCACAACCTCTAAGAAAAAAAAAGACTTTTTGTTTCTCTAAGCTGATAACATTTTAAGAATGAAATCACAAGGCAGAAAACCTTCTGATAAACATTTCTGGATTTTGCTGGCAAAGAGACAGAGAATATGGAGTACTTGAGTATGTTTTCAGACAGATTGCTTGGCATTGCTTCTAGTAAAATGCAATTAAAGGAACACTTTCAAGTAAAATCATGTGATCTCTACTTCTTTTATGCAAAGGAAAGTGTGCGCAAAAGGAAAGATACTCTTTAAATCAGAAAAATATTTTCCACATCAGTAAAAAAAAAAGTGTGGCCTGCAATTAAATTCAAATAATTAGGTCACAGAGCAAAGTCATGTTTATATGGGACAATATAATAAATATTGTACTGTATATGTGGCCACACATCAAACTTTTCTCTCTAAATTGGATCTGACTTGCCTTTAGGCCGGAACAGGAAAGTTGTTTGTAATTGGTGATAAAGCGTCAATGCTGTGGGGGATTTCTATCAATTATACTAAAGTCAGTGCAAAATACTGTAGAAGCTAAGAGATTATGAGACAGATCACTGCTGGATTCATATATTCCCTCCTCTGTGGACCAAACGTAGCTTTGTAACAATATATAACATAGTTACATAGTAGGTGAGGTCGAAAAAAATTAATCCATCAAGTTCAACCTACGTTTTTTATATGTCAGTATTACATTGTATATCCCTGTATGTTGCGGTCGTTCAGGTGCTTATCTAATAGTTTCTTGAAGCTATCAATGCTCCCCGCTGAGACCACCACCTGTGGAAGGGAATTCCACATCCTTGCCGCTCTTACAGTAAGAGAACCCTCTACGTAGTATAAGGTTAAACCTCTTTTCTTCCAATTTTAATGAGTGGCCACGAGTCTTGTTAAACTCCCTTCCGCAAAAAAGTTTTATCCCTATTGTGGGGTCACCAGTACGGTATTTGTATATTGAAATCATATCCCCTCTCAAGCGTCTCTTCTCCAGAGAGAATAAGTTCAGTGCTCGCAACCTTTCCTCATAACTTATATCCTCCAGACCCTTTATTAGCTTTGTTGCCCTTCTTTGTACTCGCTCCATTTCCTGTACATCCTTCCTGAGGACTGGTGCCCAAAACTTGACACATACTCTAGGTGCGGCCGGACCAGAGTCTTGTAGAGCAGGAAAATTATCGTTTTAGCTCTGGAATTAATCCCCTTTTTAATGCATGCCAATATTCTGTTTGCTTTGTTAGCAGCAGCTTGGCATTGCATGCCACTGCTGAGCCTATCATCTACTAGGATCCCCAGGTCCTTTTCCATCCTGGATTCCCCCAGAGGTTCTCCCCCCAGTGTATAGATTGCATTCATATTTTTGCCACCCAAATACATTATTTTACATTTTTCTACATTGAACCTCATTTGCCATGTAGTTGTCCACCCCATTAATTTGTTAAATTATTTTGCAAGGTTTCCACATCCTGCGGAGAAGTTATTGCCCTGCTTAACTTAGTATCGTCCGCAAATACAGAGATTGAACTGTTTACCCCATCCTCCAGGTCATTTATGAACAAATTAAACAGGATTGGTCCCAGCACAGAACCCTGGGGAACCCCACTACCCACCCCTGACCATTCCGAGTACTCCTCATTTATCACCACCCTCTGAACTCGCCCTTGTAGCCAGTTTTCAATCCATATACTCACCCTATGGTCCATGCCAACGGACCTTATTTTGTACAGTAAACGTTTATGAGGAACTGTGTCAAATGCTTTTCCAAAATCCAGATACACCATGTCTACGGGCCTTCCTTTATCTAGATGGCAACTCACCTCCTCATAGAAGGTTAATAGATTGGTTTGGCAAGAACGATTCTTCATGAATCCATGCTGATTACTGCTAATGATACCGTTCTCATTACTAAAATCTTGTATATAGTCCCTTATCATCCCCTCCAAGAGTTTACATACTATTGATGTTAGGCTAACTGGTCTGTAATTTCCAGGGATGTATTTTGGGCCCTTTTTAAATATTGGTGCTACATTGGCTTTTCTCCAATCAACTGGTATCATTTCAGTCATCAGACTGTCAGGAAAATTAGGAACAATGGTCTGGCAATTACTTGACTGAGTACCCTAAGTACCCTCGGGTGCAAGCCATCTGGTCCCGGAGATTTATTAATGTTAAGTTTCCCAAGTCTTTAATTCTGTCCTCTGTTAACCATGGAGGTGCTTCCTGTGATGTGTCATGAGGATAAACACTGCAATTTTGGTTACTGAAGCCCCTCGATTCCCTCGTGAAGAAGAATAAATTCAATACCTTCGCCATCTCCCCATCCTTTGTAACCAGATGTCCTTCCTCATTCTTTATGGGGCCAATATGGTCTGTCCTCCCTTTTTACTGTTTACATAGTTAAAGAATTTCTTGGGATTTTTTTTTTGCTCTCCTCCGGTATGTGTCTTTCATGTCCTATCTTAGCCGTCCTTATTTGCACCCTTACATTTCTTGTTGCATTCTTTATAAAGTCTGAATGCTGATGATAATCACTCAACCTTATATTTTTTGAAGGCCTTCTCCTTTGCTTTTATATGCATTTTTACATTGGAGTTAAGCCATCCAGGCCTTTTGTGCGTTCTTTTAAATTTATTACACAATGGGATGCATTGGCTAATGCCCTTATAAAATATGCTTTTGAAGCAAACCCATCTCTCCTCCGTGTTCTTTGTTCCTAAGATTTTATCCCAATTTATGCCTTCTAGCAAGGTTTGTAGTTTAGAGAAGTTGGCTCTTTTGATATTCAGTGTCTTTGTATTTACCTTATGTTTCCTATTTGTGTGATTTATACTGAAGCCAATTGACCTGTGATCGCTGTTATCTAAATTGCCCTGTATTTCCATATCCGTGATCAGGTCTGAATTGTTGGTAATCAGTAGATCCAGTAACGCTTTATTTCTAGTTGGTGCATCTACCATCTGACCCATAAAATTGTCCTGCAAAATATTTAGGAACTGGCGAGCCTTAGATGAATGCGTGGTTCCCTCTGCCCTGTCTATGTCTGGATAATTAAAATCCCCCATTATGATAACACTTCCCATCCTTGCTGCTAATCCAAATTGTGATAGGAGATCTGTCTCCCCTTCCTCCCTCAGGTTACGGGTCCTATAGCATACTCCCAGTATTATTTTCCCCTTAGCTTCATCCCTTTGGAGCTCTACCCATAAGGATTCCACCTCCTCCCTAGCTCACTTGGTGATGTCATCTATCACATTCCCTTGTACATTATTCCCCTCCCCCTTTTTTTACCCTCTCTATCCCTGCGATAAAGGGTATACCCTTGAATGGTTGCCAGCCAATAATGAGAGCCGTTGAACCAAGTCTCTGAAATTCCCACAAAATCCAAATCCTCCTCGTACAACAGTATCTCTAGTTCACCCATCTTGTCCACCAAACTCCTGGCATTAGTGAACATGCCATGTGGTTTAACATATTGCTGACCACTTTTTAAAGTGGTTGTAAACCTCAGACATGAAATATGTACAAAACATATCCCTCTATAGTGTGTATTTGTCTCAATCCAGAGCACAAAGTGTAATTTCTGTCTGCTGCTTTGTTCCTCTGCTATCACTATGCTATGAATCACTTCTGACAATTTTTCCCCACACCAAGAGAAAAAAGGTGACAGGGGAGGGACCTCCAGCTGATTGACAGCCTCCCCTCTGTTTATGTGTGCTGTGTGGAGGGGGGTGTTTCTTTTCCCTCCAATCAGGTCTCAGAGCTCTCCTCACTGACCTCTGTAGAGTGTAACTTCAGCTCTCTGCCCCCTTATTTAAACTCTCAGACAAGCTTTAAAATTCAGCACTTTGAATGGATTTAGAGACGTGAAGACCGCAGATAGATGAAACTTATGTAGGATGATTTGTTTCATTTCTGCATATCACCTGAGGATAGTCCCCTCACTGGGTAAATGTAAGGGTTTACAATCACTTTAATTAGAATTATACAGGATTTGTATAGCACCAACAATTTGCACAGTGCTAAGAGTGTAAGGAGGGCCCTTAAAGCTTACAATCTAAATTTACTTGTGTTTTAAAGAGAAAACTGTTGAGATCTGTAGAGACCACACGTTCATGTAAATTCTGGTGTCTGTGCAGTTTCTGGTAGCGTTCACAAACGTCTACAGCCCATGCCTTAAAGCGATTGTAAACCCTTCCATATACCCAGTGAAGTAACTGTCCTAAGGTGATACACAGAGATGAAATAAATCCTCCCACATAAGTTGTACCTTTTAATCTGCAGTCTTCTCTTCTCTACATCCATACAAAGTCCAGGATTTTTAAAGCTTGTCCAAGCTGTCACAAAAAAAGGGAAGCTGAGGTTACACTCTGTAGAACTCAGTGAGGAGAGCTCTGAGAGCTGATTGGAGGGAAGGGACACACCCCCTTCACACAGCACACAGGAACAAAGCTGAGACTGCCAATCAGCTAGAGATCCATGTCACCTTTTTCCTCATGGTGTCAAGAAAACCTGTCAGAAGTGATTCATGCAGATAGCAGAGGATGCAGATAGCAGAGGAACGAAGCAGCAGAAATTACAGTTAGTGCTCTTTTTTGAGACAAGCACACACTATAAAGGGATATGCTTTGTTCATATTTCATGTCTGAGGTTTACTGTGTAGTCCACTTTTAATATTGAAATTCTCTTCTTTCAGGCACAGATTTTTGTGCAGAATTGAAAAAAAATCAGAACCTATACCAGTTATTATGGATGGCACACAAAATAAAGCAGTATTAGAGGAGTTTCCCAATACTGGTTGCTTTACAGATGCCATTAATTGCACGTTACTTAAAGCGTACCTCCACAGAAAATACATGTGTCAAGATGAACTAAATGCCAAATACTGGGTACCACAAGGTACTCTGGTCATCATATGTCACAGTCATCTAAAGCAGAAGTCTCCAAATTGTGGCCATGAGCCAGATACAACCCTTTGCTTGCCTGGGCCATTGTTCACTGTTCATTCCCACTGACACCATTCCTTCCCATTATGCCAACAGTGGAACATAATTCCTTCCACTGACACCAATGATGGAGCACTATTCCTCCCACTGACACTAACAACAAGGCACAATTCCTTTCACTCACACCAATGATGGGCACTATTTCTTCTACTGACACCAACAATGGCACACTATTCCTTCTACTGACACCAAAGATCCTACTGATAGGGCACTATTCCTTCTACTGACACCAACGATGGGGCAATGTTCCTCCCATGGACACCAACGATGGGGCACTAGTCTTTCCACTGACACCAACAATGGGACATTATTCTTCCCACTGAAACCATTGATGGGACATTCTTCCTCCCATGGACACCAACGATGGGGCACTGTTCTTCCACTGACACCAACAATGGGGCACTGACACCAATGATGGGGCACTTTTCCTCTCCTAATGACCAAAGGTGCTATGTAATATCATTACTCCCACTAACCACCTAGCCTGAGGCATTGTTTACTCCCACTGACACATGGGCATTTACTACTTCTACTGGCCCACTCCAGCCCCCTAATGTCTGAAGAACAGTAACCTGCTCCTTTGTTTAGCAAATTTAGAGACCCCTGATCAAAGCATCTACACATTTCTGGATTTCTCCCATAATACAAGAACATCCTTGTGGATTACCTTTTTCTCAATAATACTGTACTAAGAGTTTGTGTATACATGGAAGGGACATTAGCTGTATACTCTTTTAGGAGCAGGGACTGACAAAATGATTGCAAATAGTTCAAAGTACTCTGAAAACTATTATGTCAATGATATATAAATACAGGAAATGAATCATACTTCGTAACTGGGCCTGCAAGCATATATATAAATCTAGTCACTAAAATCTCATATAGGCTGTGACACAATGTCATTTTAAATAAATAATAAAAAAACTTTAAAAAAAAAAGTAAAAATAGAAACGGTGTCAACATTTGCTGGTTAAAGGTATAATCCACCCTTTGCAAAAATGTAATAAATGCACACATATTAATAAAATACTTTTTGTTTTTTGCATTCTTGTGTTGAAGCCTGCAGAGCATTGTAACCATGATCAGTGCATCACTGGGGCAATGCATAGGCTCCTGCAACGTTTACATCCCAGCCCCAGATCCATACAGAGGTACAGACCTACCATTTCAGGCCTGGAGGAAGTAAACAATAAACTATAAGTGCAGTGATATCATCACGCTCATGCCAACGCAATCCATGACTACCTCTGCCATGGTAGCAGATAGAACTTTTAGTTAAGATCCTGTGAATGGATTGGAGAATAGATGCCATGGCTGTGCGAGCACCAGGATGCTCCAGGCAGAAGCACCCCTAATGACGGTTAAGATGCAATATATTCCATTTTTTGCCCTTGGATACTGCTCTACTCTACTTTTCTTAGAAATTATTCTTTTTATAGAATGTTTTCAAGCTTTCCCTGAAATGCATTCTTCAGTAAAGAAACCCTGTCCCTGTGATGCCAGCAATCCCAGCAGACTCCAGAGAGATTTTATAGCATTACCCATCACTTCTCTCTTGGCAGCTACATAAAAGGTTATGTAGAGAGGGGAGGGGCGGGGCAGAGGAGCTGAGCCAGCACAGACAGTAATTAGACACTGGAGAAGAGGGTTATGACATGCAAGGAGGGAATGAGCTGTGCTAAGAAAGAGTTAGTTAACCACGGGTTGCAGGAAAGAAAATCGATAAATTCCCCCATCAACACAGTCAGTGTTGATGGGGGAATCCCTCCTGTGGAGCTATAGCCGCTGGCAATAATTGCATGTAAAAATCCGACATACTGGTTGTACCCAAGTCGATTGGCGGATTGACTTGGTTACAATCAGCCTGCCCATACATGGATTGAATCGTCTATGGCTGGCTTAAGTCCTACCACTTATTTCAACAGTCAACTGTTGCAGTGGTGGTGGGGGGGGGAGTCACACTGCAAAGGTACTTTGCACAAGAATCCCCAAAAATTCACCTCTAAGAAAAAAAAAAAAAGGATTTTTGCTTGCACAATTGACTGAGGTGAACACAGCTTCACATACACTATATTACCAAAAGTATTGGGACGCCTGCCTTTACACGCACATGAATTTTAATGGCATCCCAGTCTTAGTCTGTAGGGTTCAATATTGAGTTGGCCCACCCTTTGCAGCTATAACAACTTCAACTGTTGTATACCAGCTTCTGGGAAGATTGTCCACAATGTTTAAGAATGTGTCTATGGGAATGTTTGACCATTCTTCCAGAAGCGCATTTGATCATCAGGCACTGATGTTGGAGAGAAGGCCTGTATTGCAGTCTCCGCTCTAATTTATCCCAAAGGTGTTCTATAGGGTTGAGGTCAGGACTCTGTGCAGGCCAGCCAAGGTCCTCCACCCCAAACTCGCTCATCCATGTCTTTATGGACCTTGCTTCATGCATTGGTGCGCAGTCATGTTGGAACAGGAATGGGCATCCCCAAACCGTTCCCACAAAGTTGGGAGCATGAAATTGTCCAAAATGTCTTTGTATGCTGACGCCTTAAGAGTTCCCTTCACTGGAACTAAGGGGCCAAGCTCAACCCCTGAAAAACAACCCACACCATAATCCCCCCTCCACCAAATGATTTGGACCAGTGTGCAAAGCAAGGTCCATAAAGACATTGATGAGCGAGTTTGGGATGGAGGAACAGAGTCCGGACCTCAACCCAATAGAACCCCTTTGGGATGAATAAGAGTGGAAGCCAAGCCTTCTTGTCCATATCAGTGCCTGACCTCACAAATGTTCTTCTGGAAGAATGGTCAAACTATCCCATAGACACACTCCTAAACTTTGTAGACACTCTTCTCAGAAGAGTAGAAACTATTATAGCTGCAAAGGGTGGGCCAACTCAATATTGCACGCTATGGACTAAGACTGGGATGCCATTAAAGTTCATCTGCGTGTAAAGGCAGGTGTCCCAATACTTTTGGCAATATAGTGTATTTACTATGGAAAGTGAACAGCCTCCACCCGTTTAGTAAAAGAATACCATAACATGTTTAATATACTGTATGTATTCATATAATATTATGCTAGCTTTGTGCAGTACTTATTGCCATGCATTTAATAAAAGTAAGTATTCCACTAAGTTTTGTTGCCACATATAACTTGGTAATGGACAGTCTTTCATGTTAAAAGCATACCCCATAATTTCATAATTCTTCCCACGCTAAACCTCAGAATAGCCATTTTTAGTGATCAAAAGCTACAGGTAGACCTAGAATTATCTGACTGGATCCTCCTGTAGATATAAAACCATTACACAGACTATTGTTCAGGTCCATTCACCGAGCAAAGGATCATAATTATTTTTGGAGAACTTCGCTTCATTTGTGTTTTACGTTCACTGAAGTAAATTAACATGTGCATGGAAAAAAAATGAACATTATCTTCTACCACCCAGTGTTAGATGTGACCATCCAGACAGGAGTTTTAAAACATAATTATTACTTTTAAATGTGTGCAATTACAATATTCAAGCTGCTTGGGTCTCATTGGCTCATTGATCAGCAAACCCGTAATGTAAAAGTACGAGGGCCGCCAATGCTCGCCTTTTCAGAAAATAAACGTTTCCTGGCTGACATGCTGAGCCAGAGGCTTCAGCATTTTGTAAGTCAATAAATCAAAATATGAATTCAGCTTAGGAGTTCTGTTGTCTTTCTGACTTTTCAATCTATCAATCGACTGAGCTCAGTGCTGCGTGATCCGTGCCGCAGTCAATAGAGCACAAAGTTCGCACATAACTGAGCTCAGTCGCAGAATTGTCGCTATCGTCGCTTTCCGTGTCTGATGACAAATTTCCTCACGAATCACTATCGCTCAATTCTGCAGGTGATTCTAATTTACTATCGCTGTTTTCAAGCTGGTCATGAACCGCTTTTGATGTAAAGGGACACTTTTTGGATTGCAGGGAACGGGGCCCCGAAAATTGATGCATTGGGCGGATGGTACAGCAGGAGGACATCACAGGATCCTAGGGACAAAGTAAGTAGCTGTACCTGGATACTGCCATGTAATCCCGAGTGTGGCTTGGGGTTACCGCTATTGGTACTGAAAATTAACCCCGAGCCACACTCAGGAATACCGCTAGGGAGGTTAAGGGAGCTGGTGCAGTGCAATGCCATTCATTATGACTGGCACCCCAACGCACCTTCTGACAGACGTGCACAATGTTTTGGCAGCGCACTGTACTGAAAGTTATTGCACTGCAATGCATGTCTGTGGGAGAGTGCTTAGTGTGTCATTTAGGCTCCATGAAGAAAATAGTATTATCTTATGTGTCCACACTATTGTAGGTAGAAGCCTTTTTCAAGCTTCAGCTTCTAGGAGCAGAAAAAAAAAAAACACTCTTGGGAGTGATTTGCCAGCAGAAAAAAAAAGCTGGCAGCTCCTAGAAGCTCTTTAATGCTGTTAACCGCTGTTAAGCACCGGTTTCAAGTGTTTTTCTTTTCTCTTTTGTTAGCCAGCGCCCTACTCCTTAGATTATTTATCGGCGGGAGCCTTTGTCATGTTCGGCCCTTCTTTCTTGTTTCCGGGTCGGCAGCCGGCGTTCGCCGTGATTGACGATGGATCTACACCAGGGGACGTTTTTCGTAGAGCGATCTGGTGCAGTGCATTTTTGAAATGTGACGCATGCACTAGTTTTGGTGCAATCCAGTGCAATATTGCACCGCACTGAATCGGACAGGAACACAGATCCTTTGCGATTCAGATGAGAACTGGCCCTAAGAAATTTTCTTAATAAGGCATCTTCTCTGCAGTATTTTATATTGTATCATAAACTTGAAATGGTCTATTAATCAGAATGAATACAAGCAGCAGTGAGCAGCAACTAGTTACTGTTAATGAAGTCAAACTATAGGCTCAATTCACTAAGCTAAAATGCTTGCGTTATGTGCGATAGAAATCATTATTTCCAACCATGTGACATTTTTAGGTTTCATTCTTTCCCATTGCTAAAAATAATGGTTGTTAAAGAGGTTGTAAACCTCCCTGCAGTACTTGTACCTATAGGTAGAATAAGGCTTACCTATAGGTACTGTAAATATCTCCTAAACTTGCCCTTAGGAGATATTGTAAATTTTTCCTAAACTTGCCCTTAGGAGATATTTAATGTATACTACGCCGATGATGTCATCGGTGCATGAGCTATGAACGAATGGCCGCCCGTGCAGTTTCTTCAGGAGCGAGTACCGTGACTGGTCCCAGAAGAAAGAGGCGATGCATACTAGCACATGATGCCTTTACTTTGCAGGGAAGGGGAAAACTTTTTTTTCCCCACAGAGTTGACTTCCTCTTTAAGGCAAATAATAATAGTTATTATGTGGATCTTAATGTGACCTAATTGTCAGCTCATTATAACAAAATAGTACAACTAGTTCACATTTCCCATTACAATTTGGAGGGGAGTTGCTGACTTCCTCTAAGATGAAATATTTTACTAAAGAATGTTGTATAGATTTACTTTCTGGTTGACTGAAGAAATTGAGTCTTAGCAGTGCATTAGACATACTAGCATAGTTTCCTAATTGTTTCAGATGGGACCAGGCTTACTATCTAAATACCATTTCAGCCCATTTGCTTTTTGAAGAATTTAGGACTCCTATTATTTTGTACTTCCTGAAGATGCTGATGAAAATCTTTAAAGCAAACCTTTTATTTTAAACTATGTTAACTGTCTTGCCGGAATAGATAAAAATGCACTCAAAAGCTAAAATTCTGACATTTCCCGATTAAAATGGAGCTCTAGAATCCCTCCAGTAGTGGTAATGGGTTTAAAAGCCTAGGAATTTTGTCTACGCTGGCCATACGCTAAATGGTCCTTTGAATGTTTGAAAAAAAGTCATTAGTACATACGATAATGCCTTCAGAGACATGACGAATGTTGTTTGAAAGTACTTCAAAATTCAGTTTGCTTTTAACATTTTTTTGGAATGAATTTCATTTCCGAAATAGAAGTCACATACACTGTTAGTTGTAGTTCATTGGAGAAAAATTTTCCATCCTGCTCCTTTGAACTTTCTTATCACTACGATCGAAAACGAACACCAATCTGACCCCACTAAAGGTTAGAGAATCAAATGAACTTTACCAAAAACAAAATTTTCCAACAAATTTCTACTAGTGTATGGCTAGCTTTAGAATCACTTAGAAGAGGAAAGTCAAAGTTCATTCCAGCTAATCCTACGGTTCAGCAGAAGTCATCTGAGCAAAGGCCTAAACCATCACTGGAAGGAATCAAAAGCAGCATTATCTCCAGGGAAGGTAAGTATTCCTGCAACTTTTTTATCTGTTTACACTTTATGTAGTCATTCCACCCAAAACTAGAAAATGCTAAACTAAAGACAAAACTTTTTTTTTTTTTTTTGTGGATAGAGAGGGAGAACACTTGTCAATTTTATTTGACGTCTGTGCCCCCCCGTAAGGGAGATTCAACTTCTCCATTTGTCCTGTTTACCAGCGAAAGTAGAAAAACAAATTTTGGGTTGTCCCCAGAAAAGTAATAGAGGGAAAATCTTCCAATGGGGATACTTCTGGTGACTTGGTGGTCCCCAAGGAATTCCCTTAATTTGTAGGGATTGCCTCCCACTTCCTGTTTGGCTATGGGACAGGAAGTGAAGGTAAATCTCCACAGCGGGACAAAGATGGAGAAAAAAACTGACAAGGGTTATAACCTCTTACTCTATCCAAATTATTTTTTAAAGTTTTGCCTATAGTTCTACTTTAAGGCTACATTCATACCTAAGCGTCACATTTTCAAGCATTTTTTCAAGTGTTTTGGTAGCAGAATTGCACGTCTTTGTAGCTTTTGTCAAGCGTTTTTCAACTAAAAACTGCTGCTGAAAAAAGGGCAGAGAACTGCTGTTTGAGTAGAGAACGTGCAACAAAATGCTTGAAAAAACGGTTAAAAAAACTCATGTAGCGCTTTTCAGGTGTTTCTATTGAAGTCTATGGGCAAAAAAAATGCTGACCTGAATGATTTTCTGCTTGAAGCTCGACAACGCTCAAATCAAATCCCATTCATTTCAGTGGCCCCTGTTCATATCTGAGTATTCTGTCGCCTGAAGCAAAACGACTGTCGCTCAAAAAAGTACATGAGCTTCTTTTTGGCAGATTGGGCCCCATAGACTTTAATGGGAAAGCCTGAAAATGTGCGACATGAGTGTTTTACAAACGTTTTGTCGCACGTTTTCTGCTCAAACAGCAGCTCTCCACCCTTAATTTACTCACCACTCCTCCCCCAGTGCTCTCTACTGGCTCAACAAAAACAACCAAAGCTGTAAAATGCTTGTAATGTGCTCCTAAACCGCCTAAAATACACTTCTAAAAACTCACAAATGAAAACTCCTGAAAGATCAACCAGCTTCTCAGGGGCTCTATGATCTCTTCACTCAAGTTCCTAGTTTTTCCTAACTGCTGCATTGAATACCAGGGGTCCTCATGTATCCTTTATCAATAAGTTGACATAAATGAGTATACACTAAATATACAGCAGGATTCCACTATCATGAACATGGCAGATAATTGACAATATGAAAATCTTGCTGCCGGTGATCTAAGACATATAGAATATATAGTAGGCGATTCAGCCTACAGGTGTCCACATATCTGCCTTGGGTGGACTGACCTTTTAACTAGAGAAACCTCCATTTTTAAAAATGGTATTTCTATAGATATAAGTTATTTTCCAAGCTGGATGCCAACTTAGATGTTCATGCTTTGACGGCCATAACATGGCTGTCATTGTAGGCAAGGTTACATTAACCATAAAGTTTTAAATGTGTACATGCTGGAACCTCCTCTCACCATAGAGGTGTATGAAGGTATCAGCTGACAGCTGTCAAAGAATGCAGATCTAGGTAGGCATCAAGTATGTTTCTGGAGTGTAATGCCTTTGGGTGTAAATCCTAAGGGGCCTGCTCCTCAAAAGCATTAGCCCCTGGTGGGTGGGGTGAAACATGTCAGGGGGCGTGGTCTGAGGAGCAGCATTAACTGAGGCTTTCACAATACATCCACACTAAGATCGGCTATGGTGGGTGCTGGTTTTATCCTTATATGTTCATTGCTCCCTGGATGAGTTTTTCCTACGTTGCCATCCCTACTAGCCTGAGTGCCAACAGGGTCTTATGCCTCAGCCTGAAGCAGCACCACCAAGCAATGGCCTTATTACAGGCATACCCCACTTTTAAGTACACAATAGGGTTTATTTACTAAAGCTGGAAAGTGCAAAATCAGGCTCACTTCTGCATAGAAACCAATGAGCTTCCAGGTTTTATTACCAAAGCTTAATTGAACAAGCTGGGGTTAGAAGCTCATTGGTTTCTATGCAGAAGTGAGGCTGATTTTGCACTTTCCAGCTTTAGTAAATAAATCCCATTGTGTACTTAAAAGTGGGGTATGCCTGTATTAGCAAAGTGCTGTTATCCACACTGACAAATCTGATTCGTTGGGGTTGATTTACTAAAGGCAAACAGACAGTGCACTTTGCAAAGTGCAATTGCACTCTGAAAGTACAGTTGCTCCAGTTGTACAGTTCTGCAGAAACTCTGCTGACTTCATCCAATTAAGCAAGAAAAAAAAATGCATTTTTTTTTATTCTCCTTGCACGTGATTGGGTATTGTTTGCAAAGTAAAGCTTTAACTCATTTACTAAGCTCTGGAGCAACTGCACTTTGCAAAGTGCACAGTCTACTTGCCTTTAGTAAATCAACCCCATAATTTTATGTCGCCAGAAATACCTGATTGGTCACTCCGGGCAACGTTTCCCCTTTTGTTACTGTCTAACCCATTCTTTTCAATAGCCCCCCAAGTGTAATTGTATTCACTGCCTTGTAACAAAATACCACAGTCAGTATTTACATGAAATTATTATTTGCATGAATTTGTTTGTTCTTCTGCCTTTGATATGGGACCTGCAGCCAGCAATTGCGGTAGATGGTGCAGATCTGTGACATCCACATACATACAAATGTGACAGAGGTGAGGATGTGGGCAGGTCTGCATTTATTAGCTGAAGAACTGCAATCCACAAGCAAATTTCTGCAGGAACCATGCTCTTATTTTCTCATATTTATACATTAGCAAACAAACTGACCTGAAAAACTTTGCTGCACTACTACTACTGAGTGTATTACATAAATCTATAAACATATTGATATCCATTAGGCCCCTTTCACACAGGGCGGTCACCGGCAGTGGATTTGCCCACTCAGTAGAGCTGCACGATTTTGGCTAAAATGAGAATCATAATTTTTTTGCTTAGAACAAAGACCATGATTCTTGCGGTGTAACATCATCTTTCACATTATACAAAAAAAATTGGGCTAACTTTACTGTTTCTTCTTTTTATTAATGAAAGTGTATTTTTTTTTTTTTTAAATGGGTTTTAAAGACTGCTGCGCAAAGTGTGATATAAAATATTGCAACAACCACCATTTTATTCTCAGGGTCTCTTCTAAAAAAAAAAATATATCAAGCAATTTTCTAGCAGAAAATAATGATTTTTTACTTGTAAGCAACAAATATCAGAAAAGGTTTAAATGGTGAAACCTTCCTCATTTACACGCCAGTTCTTTCCTTTGATGAAAGAACAAAAAGATACTTTGTTTCTACTTATTGTGTGTTGTGATAAAACTTGGCAGGCTGTCTGGATTTTTTTTTCTCCAGCTGTGAGAACTCTCTGCACTTACTAGAAAGAATCGTGACATGCTGTTTTGAAGATCGGGAAGGGAAAAAGATTGCGATTTTGATTCTTAACAATTAATCGTGCAGCTCTACCACTCAGTAGGTGATCTCTCTGCTGATCCCCACTGAGCGGGCGGATGACAGATCCGTGTCTGCTCCGCTAATGCAGAACAGACACAGCTCGCTGTTTTCTTTTACAAAGTATTTTATTTGTGGAAAAGATAAATTCAACAGATTAATTTGACAATTAGATAGTTATATTAAACATAGCACAGAGGAAAGGATCCCAACCAAGGGACGCAATAGGAATAATAGAAATGTCACCAATACAATGTAATATTAACTGGAGTCCTTGAAGGGGAGCACTCAGGGCTTCATGTTGGCGAACTAAAGCTTAGACTACTCGAATATTTGAACAAAACAAAACAGTTCAAATGAAAAATAGGCTGCCCATGTACATAAATATACTGTAAACAAATGGTGAGATATAATCACTGTAACCATCTTGGCCAAACCTACACCCGGCGGCCGAGTGAGTAACAATAATGGTTATGTATGGAAAGAATAGTGGTAGGGCGGAAACTGAAGAATAATAGGGAAAGAGAAGAGAAAAGGAAAAAGGGTCAAGAAAGGAAGGAAAGGGAGGGGTAGAGTCCAGTGGGGTGGGCAGCGGGAGACCTTTAAATTGAAAGAGGTCTATTATCGAACCTGGAAGGTTGGGTATATGTTAGACATGGTTGTCATACCTTGAGAATCTTACTGTGAGTATCTGAAGCAAGGGCTGTCAATTTCTCGTTGATCATGATATCGTTCATGCGGTGCTTAACTGCTTCAAAATTAAGCACAGGGGTCTTCCAGGCTCTCGCAATGGTCAACTTAGTTGCAGTGAAAAGATGCAGAGCCAGTTGGACAAAGCAATTCCGGGATTGGTTTACAAAGAAGGGCTTCATAGGGGTCTCTTTTAAGATTGGTATAAATCATGTTACAAAAAAGAGTATAGACCCTGACGCATAGTCTGCATACCTTTGAGAATGCCCACCAAATATGAGCCATTGTATCTTCCTGCGAGCCCAACCCGCTGTTTTCTATGGGGCGGTCGGATGAAAATAGACCACCTGTCTGTTTCCATCTGACTGTAATCTGATCCGATCCGCCAGACGGATGGGGAACAGATCCCCATCCATTTCAGATGCCAGCGGGTGTCAACGAATGTCCACCTCTCCATAGAGAAGCATGGAGGTTCCGATCAGGTCCGCCTGAAAAACTGTCTCAATTGGAACATCTGTGTGAAAGGAGTCTATTGCCCTGTACACACGGTCGGACATTGATCGGACATTTCGACAACAAAATCCATGGATTTTTTCCGACTAGGTGTTGGCTCAAACTTGTCTTGCATACACACGGTCACACAAAGTTGACGGAAAATCCGATCGTTCTGAACGCGGTGACGTAAAACACGTACATCGGGACTATAAACAGGGCAGTAGCCAATAGCTTTCGTCTCTTAATTTATTCTGAGCATGCGTGGCACTTTGTGTGTCGGATTTGTGTACAAACGATCAGAATTTCCGACAACGGATTTTGTAGTCAGAAAATTTTATAGCCTGCTCTCAAACTTTGTGTGTCGGAAATTCCAATGGAAAATGTGTGATGGAGCCCACACACGGTTGGAATTTCCGACAACAAGGTCCTATCACACATTTTCCATCGAAAATCCAACCGTGTGTACGGGGCATAAGGCTCATGTCAGACAGACAACTCTACCACTAGCCATCTTGCCACTGGCATTTTGTTAAAACTGCCTGTAGGTTCGCTAGGAGGCTGCCTGTCTGTCCATATGGAATGGCACCCTCTGTAGCTGAGGCAGTGAAATCTTGCTCCTATCACTAGTGATCAAGATTCAGCAGTGACATCTCGCTGCATCTGGCTACAGAGGATATCATTTCATAGGGATAGATAGTCTCTTTAGCTATCGTGACATTGGCGACTTGTCACTAACAGCAGAATTGCCCGTCCGGCGTCAGTTTTAAAATAGTTTGAAGAATTTTTTTTTTACCCTAATGCATTCTCTGCATTAAGGCAAAAAACCTATGCACATCAGCCGTGGCAAATACTTACCTGAGCCTGATCGTGATCCAGCACTGTGCTCGAGAGCAGTGACTCTCTCTTCACTCTCTCTCTCCTTACTGGACCTGGAGGAAGCAGTAAGAGCCATTGGCTCCTGCTGTTGTCAATCACAGGCTATGAGGAGAGAATGGGGGTGGGGCTGAGCTATGCTCTGTGTGTCTATAGACACACAGAGCGCGGCTCGGGGTTGAGGCTGCACGAGTGCTTCCATAACAAGAGGCTTGTGGCTTGGGGGCATTCAATAGGGGGTGGAGCAGCATCAGCGAGGACCCCAGAAGAAGAGGATTGGGGCTGCTCTGTGCAAAGAACAGTATGACATGATTGTTATTTTAAAACAATAGCTTACAATTACTTTCATTTTCTTAGAATAATTTTAATATTAGCCTCCACAACACCTACAGAAACACTTTCACTATTCAGTACAAAGTGACAGTGTCTGCTGATAGCTCATCCTCAGCAAGGTCTGCCCAGTGCTCACCCATCTGTGCTCGCTCACCCCTTCCCTACACAGGTGTACATATTGAGTAAGCTCTGGTGTCAGGACTTACCTAGATGGATGCCCTTTTTTTACAAGAGAGTGTTTAAGACTGGCACTGTCCTATTTTGTGCCATCTCTTGAATGCAGCTAAGTCTTGCATTCCTTGTACCTGGAAACAGACACAACTCCCTTCAGTGAGATTGTAGCTTAGGAAGGTGGAAGAATTGAATCAGATGGAAGATTTCGTTTGGACATCTCGGCAGAAACGAGAGCTATATATACGAAAACATGGTCTTTATGGAACACTTTTATTAATTCAGAGAAAGGAAGGCCTCTCATTGATGTGAGCCCTACTAGTTGAAGGAATTAGGTATTGGGCCCTCTATTTTGACCGGTTCTGGAGTGGAATGTGTTCCCCCCACCATCCTTTGGCGATGAGGAGGGGGTGGGGGTCGAGGGAGGGGAGGGGAAGATTTTTATTTTATTTTATTATTTTATTTATTTTATTTTTTTCTGTTTGGGGGGGGGAGCCGGCTTGATACCTTACTACATGGGGATTACTTCCGTGGGTTATGACTGCGCATGATCTTGGATCTGGGGTTACGTGCTTTTTCATGACCAAGATGAGACAGCGATCCATATGTTTCATTGCTATATATTTACCATGTTATTTCAGATTGGACTTAATTCCTAGTTGTGTACCATTTGACCTTATGTTTTGTTATTAGTATATCAGTTATAGATGTTATTCATGGAAGATGTCATTCTTGTCCTTTTGTTAAAATAAAGAAATAAAAAAAAAAAGACTGGAACTGTCTTGTAAGGATGGTCACTTGTGTCCCATACCTAAAAGGCTTTATTCCATCAGAAAGTATGGGAGTGAGGATTACCTAGCCCGGGATGGTGGGATAAAAGTGGACACTGATGCCTTTCTGTAAATATGCAAAGTGACATTATCTATTCAAAGGAAACCAATTCTGAGATAAGTATTAGGCTTTCATTGCTGACCTTCTTTTGAATGTTAGCTGCCTGACTGTCTTTGGCATCAGTATTCTTTGATTCATTGACCTGGAACAAACATACAAAGCAATTCAGAACTCCTGATCATGTTTGTACCAGACAGATGATTTAGAAAGTACTGAAGCCACAGTATCAGAGAATGCCAGTCAGAGTTTTCAAAAGGAAGGATCACCAGTGGGAGGCTAATTTTAAATTCTCTATAGCAGTCTGATGTAGCATACTAGAAATGAGTGAATCCTTACAAATCTATTCCTCTCTGTGATCTGATAATAAAGCTTAGGGTTAAGGCTGGAACACACGGACCGAATATCATCCAGTATCAGCCGCTTCTACAGAAACCAGCCGTAATTCGTCCCGTGTGTATAGCAGCCTGTCTACAAAAGCCAGGCGTTTGTCAAACACACATGCTGGAATACCAGCAGCCGACCGGCATCTGATCAGCGCTCACAGCCAATGGCTGCGAGCGCTGACCGGTGTGTTCTAGCAGGGCGGTAGTGCCGTCAGAACACAATATCTCAGCGGAGAGATCGCTGTACTAACATAGCATAGCCTGCTGGATTGAACAAAACAAAGCCTACCTGGGTGTACCAGGCTTTAGTCAGGATTGTTACATATAGAAAAACAGGGAGGGCGCACCGACCTTGCGCATTACCAAAGATAAATTTTATTCAAATAAAAGTCATACTCACAAACAAACGTTAAAAAGAAGGCTTAACATTGCTCCAAGAATTCGGAACTGTGTCTTCTAGACACCTGCAACCTGGACCGGGTATTAGGAAGAACCAGATGGTATCGCAAATGGCTTACGCATTATGAGGGAGTACCCTCTTCATCAGAGCCTCAGATTTAGTCAGGATTGTTGGTGGTTACAAGTTAGTAGTATAGAGCCATTGTAGGATATAGCAGGAGTGAGCACATCTTTTAGAGAAAAAAAAAAACAGTTTCTCTGTTAGAATATGGCAACCCTTGGCAAATCTGGCTTTATCCAATTCATTTCACTAATCTCTGGCCAGATCATTTGGACAAATACATCCGGCTTGACCCAGCAAGTCATTGGTGTGGATCATCCTGTACATTAATGCTTTCTAAACCAATATTTGATATATCTATATATATAGATATATATATAGATATCTATATATATAGATATATATATATATAATTATACTAATCAATCTGTAAAGCTGCCTGTTGATGATCGGCTCAGGCTATAACGTGTTTTTTTCTTTCTACAGTATATGTAATCACTTGCTTCACTGCAGCATTACTTGGCAAAATAGCCTATTTCCTTTCTTTCTGTGTCACAGCTGACATGTATGATCCGTTGGATTTAATACATGATAATGAGATGCCATTTATGATGTAATGGACTGTGACCTTGATTGAAATAATTATTATATACGCCCAGAAGGTGAATGTGGAAAACGCCTCAGTGAAAATCACTGCAGATCATAACAGTGCCCACCTTGTAAAGTGACGTGTGATACTTGTGAAAACGAAGCATTAAAAATAGGCTCCCTATTAGTAATACAACGTACATGTCATATTGGAGAGTAAGCTTAAATACATGTAAAGGAGCTGTTTTAACTGACAAAGGATTTGTATTTTTGTCCATCCAGTCATGTGATTTACATAGCTCTGCCACACATCACAGCCATGTCTGCAAGGACAGGAGACTTCCTGCAGTTATATACCATTTAAGGCCTCATGTACACAGGACGTTGTTCAACCTGTCCTGAACGATTTAACTTGACAGCTAGAAACTGGCGTCTAAAAACGGCCATTTAGCTGCGTTTACATGCCGCGTTTAGCCGCGTTTGCGTCTAGAAAAAAATAAATAACCAAAAATGAAAAATGCCTGTAAACGAAACGCGAGTTACCACGTTTAGCCACGTTTGGCGTTTGAAATGCCTCTAAAACACTGCTTCTGAACACATTTTTTTGGGTTCCAAAAAAAGCCTCTAAACGCAGCTGCCTAGAAACAACTATAAACGACCCTGTGTACATGTACTGATAAGATAACATAGAGGAGAGTTCAGGGGCAGTTGAAAAAAATGCCCAACTGCTCCTAAATGTCCGTTTAGCAGCAGCAATGTACATGAGGCCTAAGGCCTCAATCCTTCCCCATCCTAGTAAGTAAGGGTCAGTAAGGGTCCATGCACACTAGGAGCAGAAAAAAATGGCAGAACCTCTAGCACATGAGTTTATTGGCATTTGCTTTTATAAGTGTTTTTTTTTTTCTAAAACATTCCCCTCTGCTTATTTTTCATTATAATCAATGTACACTTGAAAATGCTGTATGCACTTAAACGCCACATTTATGATTGTTTAGCACTTTTTTTCGGCCTGAAAACCCCTCTCAAAAATGCACGTGATGGGTTTTTTTTCTGTCTCTAAACCCTCTTTTTAAAATATGCCTCTAAACAGCCTAATGTGCATGGACACATAGGATAACATTGAGCTGCTTCCACAGGCAGGTGAAAAAAAAAAATGTGAAATCCCACATAGAAGCAGCATTTTTTAAAGTGATATTAAATGTTCTTTTTTTTTTTGTTTTTAAATATCAAACATGTCATAGTTTCCAGTTCTGTGCAGAGGTTTTACACAGAGCAGCCCTGATCCTCTTCTCCTTTCTGGCGCTCCTGGCCCCTCCCCCTTGACCAGTAACCCCAATAGCAAGCTGTTTGCTATGGGGGCACTGGTGAGTACTTACTCCCGAGCCCCGCTCTATGCCTCCATAAGAGGCATAGAGCCATGGCTCGGCTCTGCCCTCTGCTCTCTCCTCATTGGCTTACTGACTGTGATGACAGCAGTGGGAGCCAATAGCTCCACTGTTGTGTCTCAGCCAATGAGTAGAGAGAGACCCGGGACAGGGGGCTCAGGTAAGTATTAGGGGGGACTGTGGGGGGGAGCAGCACACAGAAGGTTTTTTACCTTCATGCATAGAATGCATGAAAGTAAAAACTTTTAGGCTTTACAACCACTTAAAGCCCAGTGTGCATGGACCCTGAAAAGAGAGGCTTTTTTCTCTGCTCTCTCTTTTCTTATCAATATTATAAATCCCCGCTGCTTTCTCTCCTCTCCATCCAGTGCCGCAAGGGCAGACCAGACGGATTCTTATTGGTCAGCGCCATCCAAGTGGCTGAATCAGAAGACTAAAGCTGATCATACACTAATAGATTCCCGAACAGTGCCTGAAGCTTACTGGGCACAGGTGCTGTTTGGATTATAGTTTTCGGCCTGGTTCCTGCAACAAAAGTCAATTGAGTAACCAACTTGTCGAGCCAGTTGGGCCACCCACTGTTAAAATTTCAGCCGATTCCTCTAAATTGGCCAAAATTCTAACAGTGTATGTCCAGCTTCAGGGTGCCATTAACTCATACTCAGGAACAGACAGGAAAAAAAGTGGGCTTTCCAAGTGCCCCTTCCCCACGAAAAGGCATACCTACATTTCTTTTAAGTTAATTAATTTGCTGCTTTGTACCTCTGTTATCATTCAAGAAGTTGCCGAAACCATCGCTGTACTGGAAAGTGGGATCCAAGAGGGGGCCTGTTGGACTATGAGGCCAGTACCATAAAGAAGTGAGGGGGAGGGTTATTAGCGGGGACAAGGCTTTTCAGTGTGTGTAGCAATGCAGTCCTGTGAGGCCGCTGGGGTGACTAGACTGCAGTAGATTCACTGTGGGCCAAAATGCATTGTCCTCCTCCTAGAGAAAGAGGCTGGAAGGATCACCAGGTAAGCATTGAAGAAAAGGCAACTTTACTTATGCCCCAATATGTATTTATATTAGAGGTCGACCGATATGGGTTTTTCTCTGGCCGATGCCAAAGCCGATATTTAGAAATCGCGGTGGCCGATGGCCGATATATGATGCCGATTTTTTTGGGCCGATATATTAGGCCGATTTTTTTTTTTTTTTTTTTCCCTTCATCTCATAAAATCTAACAGTTAGACCCCTTTCACACTGGGGCGTTTTTCAGGCGCTTTTGGGCTAAAAATAGTGCCTGTAAAATGGCTCCCCTGCAGTCTGTGTGAAAGCCCGAGTGCTTTCACACTAAGGCGATGCGCTGGCAGGATGTTAAAAAAAAGTCCTGCAAGCGGCATCTTTAGAGCGGTGTATACCCCTCCTCCACCACTCCACGCCCATTGAAATGAATGCGCACCACTGCCGAAGCGCCTACAAAGCGTTTCGGCAGCAGCGATTCAGGGGCGCATTTAACCCCTTCTTCGGCCGCTAGCTGGGTTATAAGTGCCCCGCTAGCAGCCGAATAGCGCCGCTAAAATGACGGTAAAGCGCCGCTAAAATTAACAGCGTTTTACCGTCAACGCCTGCCCGCTCTAGTGTGAAAGCAGCCTTAAGTAATAAGTGATACAGAAAATGTTTTATATTTAAATATTTATTAAACAAAACAAACCTCCAATCAGTTCACTTGTATGTAGAATTTAGATTAAAAAAAAAATAACGATATCTTAAATATTAAATACACAAAAACAGGTAATCAAAACTTTTGGACGAAAAAAAATTGGCTAACTTTACTGCTTTTTTTTTTTTTTTTAATTTCATTAGTGTATTTTTTTTTTTTTAAATTGCGTTTGAAAGACCGCTGCGCAAATACCGTGTGACATAAAATATTGCAACAACCGCTATTTTATTCCCTAGGGTCTCTGCTAAAAAATATATATATAATGTTTGGGGGTTCTAAGTGATTTTCTAGCAGAAAATACAGGATTTTTACTTGTAAGCAACAAGTGTCAGAAAAGATTTAGTCTTTAAATGGTTAAACTGAAAACTTCTCCACGGAGTTCAGTCTATTGATAAAAGAACCTGAAAGAGATACAAATGTATCTTCTTATCAGACTTGGCAGCCTGCCCAGAGGAGGAGAGAAGAAAACTTCACACAACTTGCAATTGACTTCTATTACAGAAGTCATTTGCAAGTCCCGCTGAATCGGCTTTTTTTATCAGCACAATCGGCAGATGCCGATTAAGTAAAAAAAAGCCAAATATCGGCCGATATATCGGCCGGCCGATATATTGGTCGACCTCTAATTTATATACCGTGTTTCCCCCAAAATAAGACCTACCCCAAAAATAAGACCTAGTGTTATTTTCCAGGAGGGCTGCAATATAAGTCCTACCCCAAAAATAAGCCCTAGTTTAAAAAGCTTGTAAAATCCTATAACCCAATCCTATAACCCTATAGTACACAATGTACAATGTGTGTGTTTCTGTAATATAATATTGGGGAAGAGAGCTCGGGCGGGTCATAGAAGCGCAGAGCGGCACTATAACAAAGGTATTTGGCACAATTATATTACAGAAACACAAACATTGTACATTATATACTACTGTAATAGAGTGGATTATAGGATTTTACAAGCATTTTAACTCGGTTCACACTGGGGATTCCTGTCAGGCAGGGAGAGAGGGGGAGTATCCTGTCCCCCTTCCCTGCCGAAAAGTGGCAATTGTGGCACCGAAGGGAGAAAGGAGACAAATGAGTGGAAGTTCCCATTTTGGGTGGAATTTCGCTTTCATGCAACCTATCAGTCATACACGGTCCATAAAGGTCTATATCAGTTTTAATCAGCCTATTCATCACTGTCTATTACCCCGTAGTTTAATTCTAATCACACTTTTCAGCAGTGCCAACCAGCCTGACAATTTTTAAGCTCCGTTTATCTTTGCCAATCTTCGCCAGTGTCAATATTAGTCTTTCCATCAATAACAAATCATATATGGATTTAAGAAGGAATTGATTTCCCCCCTGTTCAGATATAATGGCCTGAAATGTCCTCCTGGGTTTTTCTTTGCATCCAGAATACTATGATTATAAGTAGGCCTCAAGCAGCCCCAGAAAATGGTGAATTAGTCATAAGGACTGGGGCTCAATATCTAGCGCACCCCAAAGCAGCCTTGCAAGTTATTGCGGTTTGTTGTTATATAAAGGTTGCACAGTGTTTAAACTGAACTTCCTTGGCTAAGCATATAGATATATTTGTTCTTAAAATGACATATCTGTTATTTTCTCTGTAAAATGTTTTGCATACTGCCCAGTACACTATTAACCAAGCAAACTACAAGATGATAACACGGGGAAAATCATTTATGCATCATCTATATAGCTAATTTTCACTACTGATTCTCAGAAATGACTAAAGATGAATCCCAGTTACATATCTTTTGTTTATTATGAACAATGCAAAAGCACCAAAAACTACCACTTTAGAATATATGTTTCTAAACAATTTAAAGTAACTTTATTTAAGATGAGTAACTGGAAAGCCCATTAATATTGCTAAGGGCCAAATGAAGTTCATGTATTACCACCCTTTTACATGTGTTCTTCTAGAGTTAGGCCTCATGTACATTGCTACTGGTAAACGGACGTTTAGGAGCAGTTGGGCATTTTTTTCAGATGCCCCTGAACTCTCCTCTATGTTATCTTATCAGTACATGTACACAGGGTCGTTTAGTGCCGGTTCACACTGATGCGAGTTCATAACGAATGTGATGCGTCAAAAACACTTTAAATTCGCATGTCATCCCAAAAGTAATTGTTTTCAATGACGGTCGTTCACGTAGATGCGTTGCGATTCCTCTACGAATGCGATTCGATAAAAAAAAGGGTCTTGTGCGAGTTTACTGTGTTGCATTGCGAATTTAGTCTCCATAGACATCAATGTAAATTGTTCTTGAATCGCATTGATGGTTCAGATATGTGCGAATTCCACCACACTACTCTCCACAAAAACCAGGAAGTACACAGGAAGTTAACACCTTTTTTTTTTTTTTTTACATTATGATTCCATTGGCTAGAACATCAATCGCATCTATGTCCAACTCCTGAAATTCGCAGTAAAATCGTGGTAAAATCGCGGTAAATTCGCAGCTCACACAGGACAAAAAAATTCGCAGCGAAGAAGTGTGAACCGGCACTTATAGTCCTTTCTAGGCAGTTGAGTTTAAAAGCATTTTTTCAAACGCAAAAAACTGCTTTCAGGATGGCTGTAGAGGCATTTGAAACGCCAAATGCCTGTAACAGCTTGTAAACACATGTAAACGCGGTAACTCACATTTAGCCACGTTTCATTTCCAGGCATTTTTCATTTTTGGCTATTAAAAAAAAGAACCATGTAAACATGTAAAAGCATGTAAACGCGGCAAAACTGACATTTTAAATGTCGGTTACCATCTGTCAAGTTAAATCGTTCAGAAGAGATTGTAAAAACGTCCCGTGTACATAAAGCCTTAAGTAGCACTACAGTATAGGCAAAACTTTTTTTTTTCATTTTGGATAGAGTAAGGCTGGCCATACATTATACAACTTTCTTGTACAATTTCCCTTTAGATTTACCAAAACCATATAATATGAGGTCAAATCCAGACACTTTCAATTTGTATGCAATCAGGCAGGCCCTTGCACTACACAGTTGAAGGTAAATCTAAAGGAAATTGAATAAGAAAATTGTATAATGAATGGCCAGCTTAAAAGGCGGTTATAGCCCGTCAGATTTTATTTGGCATCTGTGCCCCATTGTGGAGATCTCCCTTCACTTCCTCTTTCATAGCCAAAACAGGAAGTGAGAGGAAATCCCTGCAAATTAGGGAATTCCTTGGTGCCTCTCAGTCACCAGAACTAGTGTCTCCATTGGAAATTTCCCCTCTATTACTTTTCTAGGGACAACCCAAAATGTTTCATTTTTTTTTTTTACTTTCACTATGAAAGTGTTACTAAACCCAGGACCCTGCATTCCCTATATCTGGTCTCCTACAGTAAACAAAACATGGAAATGAAATTATTTTAGTAAATATAAACTGCTAAATACCTTCTCATCAGCAGGTAGAGTAGTCTTGTGACTTCTATTAGTGTCTGGTAGAGCACTGGTTAAAGCTTGTAGGAGGAGTTTTCATTCTCCTCTGACTGTCCTATAAGGCTACAGGACCCCTGACCCTCTGTCTGGACAGTGCTGATTGGCCTTGTGCTGATCACATGCACCCTCCCAAGAAAAAAAAGGTGATACAATCCATTTCTACTCTGTCCAAACCTAAACCATTTTTTTTTCATCTAAATTTATTCTGCCTGTCCTGAACAGAAGTCCAAACGGGTCCTGATTTCAGCGTTAGAAAGATAAGCAAAGTTAGGCCCTTTGCACATGGGATGTCTAGCTCCTGTTTGTGCAATAGTCCCTGAATGCACCGGGCCCTAATCATATTTCAGCCTGCAATAGACTTTATGAGGCTGCAGACAGGAGGGCTGGACGCTGCACCTGTGCCTCCCGGGCTTGTACACACAGGGGCTAGGTCCCATGTGCATAGAGCCTAAGTGAAGTTAACCGCCTCCCGACCAGCCGCCGCAGTTATACTGCGGCAGGTTGGCTCCCCTGCGCGAGCCATCGTAGCTATACGTCGGCTCGCGGGGTCAGAATAGCAGGCGCGCGTGCGCCCGCTGCACAGCGAGCGATCGTGAGCAGGAGACACAGATCAGGGATGAGTGTGTGTAAACACACACTTCCCTGTTCTGTTCTGGCAGGAGTGACAGATCATGTGTCCCTATTAGCTAGGAACCACGATCCGTCACTTCCTCTAGTCAGTCCCCTCCCCCTCCCGTTAGAATCACCTCCCAGGGAACACAGTTAACCCCTCGATCGCCCCCTAGTGTTAACCCTTTCACTGCCAGTTACATTTTTACAGTAATTAATGCATTTTTATAGCATTGATCGCTGTATTAATGCCAATGGTCCCAAAAATGTGTCAAAATTGTCCAATGTGTCTGCCATAATGTTGCAGTCATGATAAAAATCGCAGATCGCCGCCATTACTGGTAAAGAAAAAATAATAATAATAATAATTAAAATGCTATAAATGTATCCCCTATTTTGTAGACGCTACAAAACCAAACCAAATCGATATACGCTTATTGTGATTTTTTTTACCAAAAATATGTAGAAGAATACATATCGACCTAAACTGAGAAAAAAATTTGTTTTTTTTAAAGAAATGGGGATATTTATTATAGCAAAAAGTACAAAATATTGTGTTTTTTTTTCAAAATTGCTGCTCTTTTTTTGTTTATAGCGCAAAAAATAAAAACCGCAGATGCGATCAAATACCATCAAAAGAAAGCTCTATTTGTGAGAAAAAAAGGATGTCAATTTTGTTTGAGAGCCACGCTGCACGACCACGCAACTGTCAGTTAAAGTGACACAGTGCCGAATCGCTCTGGTCAGGAAGGGGGTAAATTCTTCTGGGGCTGAAGTGGTTAATGTTTTAAAAATAACAAAAAGTGAGAATTAGGGTTTCGAACAGAACAGATGAAGATGCCCTTAGCAACCAATCAAAACCTATCTTTTATTTTAAGAATAAAGTAAAAACACTTCAGAACGTACATCTCAAATACCCCCAAAAAATAGTAAAAACCAGAGGACCCAGGGGGATAATGTAATAATAAATGTAAAATACAGTAGAACAATAACTCACAGAACATGTACAAATTACAGTGATAAATATTGTGTAGGTCCCGGGTACCCGGGCACTAAACAAATGACAGCTGAGCTACACAGCTCTCCAGCTTTATTTTCTAAGCTGCATGAAAAAATAAATCTAGAAGCTATGGGCAACTGGTCTAGGAATGTCAGATTTCTGTCTCAGATATTCTGGGGGAACGAAGGTTGGCACCTGGCACGGGTGGCATGTGCCACATTACCTAAGCAGATAGACCTCTTTAAACTATCTCTGCACCACCACACATACCAGTTTATACTTCACACTGATATAGAAACCTGCACCCCCCTTTGTTTAGCAAGTTCTTAATTCTATTTTGTTTTAAAACCTTTTAAATATTTTCTTGTCTTGATAGAACACTGACTCCTATGTATTGAACTAGGGGGGCGCATTTGACATCTTCACCCTGGGCACTGGACGACCTTGTCCTGGCACTGCAAGAAGTGTTTGGGGAACTAAGGCTGGGTACACACGGGCCGAATATCGCCTCCTGTTGAACCGGCTGACATTTGGTTAGTATGTACAGCTGTCTGCGAAAGAAGCCGATTTAATAACCGGCTTTTGTTGAAGAGACATGCTGGAAAATCTGCATTGGATCAGCTCTTGGAGCCAATGCCTGCGAGTGCTAATCAGTGTGTTCTGGCAGGTAGGTGGGCAATCCCTCCTGTCCGAACACAAAGGCACAGTGGGTGAGATTGCCGCACTAACCAGGCTTAAAAGAAAATTGTGAGTGCAAATGCAATTAGAATTAAGTGCAGCAGCATGTGTAACCTACAAATACAAAACTCACACAAATGCCAACATTAGACAAGAAATAAAAGGAGATAAAATGTTATTATCTAATGAAACCGTATGCCTTCTCTATCAACCTGTTAGTAGTTTTTGACTGAGTTGAAGACATGACAGATCCATGGACCAGTCCCTCCTAGCTGCTAGTGATGTGAAATTATGTGTTATGGGTCCCATAGTAAAATCATTAGGAGGTGCCTTTCCTCTTTAATTTCCATTTCAAAGGCAATTCTAAATTTACAGAGTACTATTTGCTTTTATAGCAGTCATTTACTGTAGAGCAGGGTTATGCAATTAGCGGACCTCCAGCTTTTGCGAAACTACAAGTCCCATCATGCCTCTGCCTCTGGATGTCATGCTTGTGGCTGTCAGAGTCTTGCTATGCCTCATGGGACTTGTAGTTCTGCAACAGCTGGAGGTCCGATAATTGCATATCCCTGCTGTAGAGGTTTGCATACTATACAGTATATACACTAATTATCTAAAACGATTTGCTATTGCACCCTGCATGAATCACCGAGCAGCCAAACAGTTTGGGCCCCCTGTAATTCTGGACCCTATAGCGGCCACATGGTCTGCTATGGCTATAGTTACAAGCTTTCTGTAAAATTATGCTGTGGATGCTTTACCAACAGTTCTACGAATGTCAACTGTACTGCAAGTTTTTTTTTTTTTTTTCTGGTGTCATTTCTTTCTGCTGTCTCATTCCTCTGCTATCAGCAAGAATCACGTCTGGCAAGTTTTCCTGACACCAAAAGAAAAATGGTGACAGAGGAGGGACCTCCCGCTGATTGACAGCCTCAGCTCTGCTTCTGTGTGCTGTGTGAAGGGGGTGTGTTCATTCCCTTCAATCAGCTGTCAGAGTTCTTCTCACTGAGCTCTGCAGAGTGTAACTTCAGCTCTCCACCCCCTACCCTCTAAAGCTCAGACAAGCTGTATAAATTCTGCACTTTGAAAAGACTGCAGATAAACAGGTACAACTTATGTAGGAGAATTTGTTTAATCTCTGTGTATCACCACAAGCCAGTCACTTTACTGGGTACAATACATAAAAGAACCGCGCTAAATATAAGTTCCTATGACAACGTCCAATAGGACGAAACGTACGTCGGAAGGCAGACGCGCTGACGTCATCGTTTCCATCCCATTGCGAACGGGTGCATGCAGGCCGGCCGGCTGATTTATATTACATGCTGTTTTATTTGTTCTTTTTGGTAAGTGCGCTACTTTTACTGTTTTCAATAAACTATTTAAGCGGATTCACACTATGGAGGATGTGTTTTTTATTCCCCTGGGTTTCCATTGCTGAGTTATTGGGCCTTGTTGTCGGTGAGTCCCGGGTGATCCTCCCTCTATGCTGAGACAGATGGTGGTGTCCCCATTGAGTGGATTTCTGGCATAAGCTTCATTACAGCTTACCTCTGGTAAACATATATCTACATAGGTGGTGGATTCTTCTCACAAGATGTTTTTATTCACTAAAGTTTTCAATCACTATTGGTGGAACATATTGCAATAAGGACTGTTGGTATCAGAAGTCACTTTTACTGTCACGGACTTTAACTTTTTTTGTCACTTTTTACATTATCTACATCCAGTTTTATAGCACATTTCTCTGATTATTTTTCACATATATATTGTGTTGATATCTAATTTATTTTATATTGATCACTTTACAGCATTTGAAATAATTGAGGATTCATTGATTGCTTATATTTAGCGCGGTTCTTTTATGTATTGTACTTATTTGATTCTTCTACCTGGGAATTAGAACTGCAGCTTGGGGGTGTGGGGTAGCGCAGTAATTTTTTATTTTTTCTTTGGTTATTTACACTTTACTGGGTATATGTGAGGGTTTACAACCACTTTAACTTCTTCCAGACCGCCCACCGCACATATACTGCGGCAGGGCAGCCCGACTGCGCGAAACAATGTACCTGGACATTGTTCGCTTCTTCCGGGTCTGGGACGCACTGCTGGTGACCCACTCTAACTGTGATTGGACACAGCAGGAGCCAATCAGCAGGTCTAGCGGATGCAATATCCTCTGAGAACCCGCCAATCATCCGTAGTGAGGCAGAATGGCGGCCTGCCTATGTAATCAAGGCAGATCGCAGTTCTGTCAGTGAGGAAGAGGGAGATCTCATGTTCTCCAGGGATCTCTCTCTTCTTCCAGTCAAACAATACCCCACACAAATAACAAGCACCCCCTAGGCACACATTTAACCCTTTGATCGCCCCTGATGTTAACCCCTTCCCTGCCAATGTAATTTATACAGTAACAGTGCATTTTTTTTTAGCACTGATCACTGTATTGGTGTCACTGGTCACCAAAAAGTGTCACTTAGTGTCAGATTTGTCCGCCACAATGTCGCAGTCCTGCTAAAAATCGCTGATCACTGCTATTACTAGCAAAAAATAAAAACATAATAAAAAGTCCATAAATCTATCCCATCGTTTGCAGACGCGATAACTTTTGCGCAAACCAATCAATATACGCTTATTGGGATTTTTTTTTTTTTTTACCAAAAACATGTAGCAGAATACATACTGGCCTAAATTGATGAAGAAATTATATATTTTACATTTTTTATTGGATATATATTATAGCAGAAAGTAAAAAATATTGTCTGGTTTTTCCTTTTTTTTATAGCGCAAAACATAAAAACTGCAGAGGTGATCACATACCACCAAAAGAAAGATCTATTTGTGGGAAAAAAAAGGACACTAATTTTATTTGGGTATAGCGTTGCACGACCATGCAATTGTCAGTTAAAGAATCGCAGGGCTGTATCGGAAAAAATGCTCTGGTCAGGAAGGGGGGTGAAAACTTCTGGGGCTGAAGTAGTTAAAGTATAAAGCCCCATTCACACTTTACATAGCGGGAACACTCTTTCCTGCTTGTGATTTTTTTCGTGATGATTTATGCCTTTTGCATGAAGCGCATGGGGCAGTGCATTCACTTGAATGGGCTGCCCTATGCGTGTTTGTTGCACAAAAACCAAAGTGCGTTTTGCCACGTGTTTTTGTCGCACTGCATTTGGGGTGTCATTAAGAATGAATGGCCCCAAATGTGCATGGCATGTTTTGCCGCAAATTTAGCGATTCCAAATCGCTAGGTGCGAATGGGGCCTAAGTGTAGGAAAAACGGCTAAATAGTCAGCTAACATTAGGCTCATCTCACTAACTTTAACGCCAGCCTAAGGCCCTCTAGTTTCAGGCATGTGACTGTAAGTTTCAAATTTCATTGGACTTAACTGAAAATAACCATTACTCAAGGATACTTAACCTTGTGTGTTAGCTGTGTGTCCCACCGGGTAAATAATCTTTAGACAGTTTTCAAATTCTAGGCTGCATGAATTGACGGATTGCTGTTCAAACTGATCCCAGTAACATCCAACTTTATGTAGATTGAATATTGAATCAATTTATAATGTTTCAATTTTTTTCAATCCCTGATGAAGGGGGCTGAATTGCACTCCTCAAAGCGTTGGCTTTGCAAACATTCCATTACTTGAATAAACTTGTAATTGGACTTAATTATTACAGTGTGGTATTTAGAATAGAAATGACTCACCTCTACCACAACCTAGATGAACCCAAGGAAGCCTTACAATATGCTGCCATGCCAATTTTTTAATTCTCTATACCTTCATTTCTACCATAATATCGGATGAAAACAACAACATAAAGCAGCTCACTGACTAGGCCATCTCTTATATTGCTACTTAAATCAGCAAGTCCCATATGCGAGATAAAAATCACTGCAGAATGCATTAAAGCCTGATTGCTTTAAGTCGGCCATAGACGGTTCGAATCTTGGCCGATTCAGCAGGAGCCGACCGAGATTTGAAACATGTATGGGCAGGCTGAATGTACCCAAGGTGATCGATCGACCAACTTGGGTACAACCAGCCTGCTGGATTTTACATGTGATTATAACTAGTGGCTGTTATAGCCACTAGTAATAATCACAGTGTTCTCCCAGCGGGAATAGCTCCCCGGCCTGCACTGACTGCACTGATGGGGGAATCAAGCGATTTACTTTCCTACAACCCATGGTTGCAGAAAAAAAAATCGCTCCATCTATGACGGGCTTTACTCCTTCCTTTCCCAGTCGGAATGCTTTTGTACAGGGATATTAGAGTAGGTTAGTACAAAGACAGCCAAAAGTCCTAATAAAAATGTATATATTATTTATAAAAATGGAAACATTGCTGTATGAAATGGGAGTCTATCATGGCTCCATGGCTTTCTCAAACAAGGTTTTTTGGAACCTCTGGATTCCTCCAGAGGTAGCTAGGGGTTCCTTCAGCAATGAACAATGTCAGACTGATCTCCTACCTACAACAACTACATATGTAAGGGGGCAGTTCTCCACTGGCACACAATATATGGGATTATACTCACCTAGGTGGCTGCAGCATCGATCTGATGTTGCAGCTGTCCCCTGCCACCTCTGCACTGAGAACTGAGCAATCAAACACAGCTGAACGCTCAGTTTTCCCCTTCCGCTCTCACTCACTGAAGTGCTGGGCTGTGGAGGGGGTGGGAGGGGTGCCACAGGCTCTCAGCGGATCGCTGAGAGGCTGAGCCAGGTGCGGTTTCAGGCTTCAGGGTGGCGCTCGACGATCTTTCCTGAGCCTGGGCCCGCTGAGTAATGTTAGCTGACAGCGGGCTGAAGCCCGCTGCCGGCTGAAAATGGGTCACAGGAGTGCAAAACGAATTGCACTCCTGTGATCCATAGGAGAAGCATAGCCAAAATAGCTTTGGTCATACTTCTACTTTACGTTCAAAGCTTACTGACCACTCTGCTTTACTCTAAAATGTGGATATAATGATTTTTTAAGGGGTACCCTGAGGCCTTCGAAGGTAATTTGGGGGTACTCTAGGGTAAAAAAGGTTGAGAAAGGCTGTTCTAAAGCTGGCCATAGATGGATCTTTCTTTTAGTTCAGCCAGCAGGCTAAATGAAAAAAAAAATGGAGATTCCTCTATCCACACACGTGAAGTGAATAGAGGAATGCTCCCTGCTGAGACATTGTATTCTGTTGGTTGGGACTTTCAGAATACACTGATCATTTGTTAGAGAAAATTTCTCCAACAAGCTTGTTTGACAGAAGTCATTGACTTCTGGAGAGTGGGAATGGCCACACATGGATTGAAATTTGGCCGGTCCCTGATGAACTGGCTGAATTTTGATCCATCTATGGCCAGCTTAAAGTGGTTGTAAAACTCAGACATGAAATAGGAACAAAGCATACCCCTCTATAGTGTGTACTTGTCTCAACTAAGAGCACTAAGTGTCAGTTTTGTCTGTTGCTCCGCTTCTCTGCTATCAGTATGAATCACTTCAGACAAGTTTTTCGGACACCAAGAGAAAAATGGTGGCAGGAGAGGGAACTCCAGCTGATTGACAGCCTTAGCTTTGTTCCTGTGTGACGGGGGGGTGTATCTCTTCCCTCCAATCAGCTTTCCTCACTGAGCTCTGAGTGAGTGTAACATCGGCTCTACGCCCCCTTCTTTCTCTGACCTGAGGTCAATCACTTCAATGGCTATATGTAAGGGTTTACAACCACTTTAAGGCCTTATGTCTTCATGTCAACTTCAGGATTCATTACTTACAAATCTATACCCTGGATGCAGCTTGTGTTTTAAATTCTAGAAAGCATCTTTCTGAACCAGTGTTCCATGAGTAGTGGTGATTGACCTCCCATTTGATGGTGCCTGCATAGTTCTGGAGCCAACACCACTTGGCAGAGCCTGAGGAATGACAACAGAGACCTTTTTTAGATTACTGTAAATGGCAGTTGGACTCCCACTGTAAAAGCCAGTACACACGGGCCAAATATCAGCCCGTGTCAGCCGGTTTAACAGAAACCAGCCAACATTCGGCCTGTGTGTACGACAGCAGCTTCGACAGCAGCCGGCCTAACTGATCTGCCAAGCGGCATCCGACCAGTGCTCTCAGCCAATGGCTGCGAGCGCTGACCGGTGTGTTCTAGCGGAGGGGTCCAGTCCCCAGTTAGAACACAATAGCTCAGCAGGGAGATTGCTGTACTAACATCAGACAGTTAGACAGTTAGGCCAGCCATACTTGATTTGAATCTCCTGCTGAACCAGCCGAGTTTCGAAACATTAATGGGTAGGCTGAATGTACCAAGTTGAATGATCAATCAACTTGGGTACAACCAGCCTGCCAGATACGCTTGATCATCGTCTTCTCGCTTGCGATTACACCTTCTCCCAGTGGAGACGGCTTCCCCTGCCCGTTCCCACCTTTCCGCCAGGAGAAGACAATTACTCAGCAGGAGGAATTCCCCTGTCAACACTGTCTGTGTTGATGGGGGAATTGGAAAGAAATTCGCACCGTCTATGGCCTGCCTTAGTACAGCAAGCTCCTCAGTTTTTTTTTTTTGTTCAGGGTTGAACAAAAAAAAAACTGACAGTATGTACCTAGCTTTAGTGCCGGTTCACACTAGGGGTGGCACGACTTGCAGGTCGCCTCTCCAAGGCGACCTGCACATGACATCCACAGCGACTTGCAAAACGACTTCTGTATAGAAGTCTATGCAAGTCGCCTCAAGTCGCCCCAAAAGAAGTACAGGAACCTTTTTCTAAGTTGGAGCGACTTGCGTCACTCCTATTAGAACGGTTCCATTGTACAGAACGGGAAGCGGCTTGTCAGGTGACTAGGTCGCCTGACAAGTCGTCCCCGTGTGAACCGGCACTAAGGGAGGCATTCTTTCTACTGATTATCAATGTTAAGGGGCATTTTGCCCATTGACCCTAAATGATTTGGCTTTAGCAGGAGTAGTATTATTATAGGGTTCCTTTGTTATACAAAGAATAAGTAACGATATTATAGACACATGAAAAGCTTAACGTAAATAATATTTCTGATATGGGTGTGGAAAGGACCAAAGGAGCTTGTAGGGAAAAAAGTAAGACTGGAAACATTGCTTATCAGAGGGGAGGAAGGATGTGGGAGTTGATGAGCTGAAAACAAGCAGGAAAACACAAGGTCTCAATGGGCTGTTTTAGTATTTGTCTCCTAATCCTTTTCCCACATACAATACCACAATCTTTATTAGCAAGTAACTCAAAAAGCAATATCTACTACCCAACTGAGAGAACTGACATTTTAACACGAGCCTTCTTCAGAAATCAAGAAGAACAGGAATAATTTTACCACCAAAAGTCCTCTAAATGTCTGCTTAAAACAGACATACTACAGGTTTAATCTGCAAATCATATTTTCACCCACCCGGATGGGCATAAATTCTATTCAATTTATAAAAGGACGGAAGTGATTTGCACGAAACAAAAAAAAAAAAATCTACAGCATCCAAACTGCAGATGGTCAGTGACAGCAAAGAAGCCATAAATAATAAAGAATGACCCAAAACAACAAATCCTTGTTTAATATCCTGACCACACTAGGGGGGGGGCGAGGGTGGAGGGGGGGGGGGGTTTCGTGGTTTTTACAGGCCTGGCAAATGAAAGAGGGTTTTGTCCTGCACCCAGAATTATCCATCAGCTATGCCTTTTCTAGATTTTGAATTAGCTATAAAAAATAGCGTTATAGGCCTGTGTGAGTGCGTGTTGGTCGTCTGTGACCAAACGGGCATGAATACCGGTCTTCTGAATGGTGCGGATTTACTCTCGGTGCACATGGTTGGAAAATACTGCAACGTGGTGCCTTCCCCCAAAATTGTCATTGTCCTACCAGTGCCAAAGTCATTATAGGAGCCGCGATATACAACACCGGGCATCTGATCAGTTCACATGGTGTCTTCTCATGTGATTAATACAATGCATCATTTTAATCAGAACACATACACATACACATACATATATATATATATATATATATATATATATATATATATATATATATATATATATATATATAAATTATTATTATTAACGATTTATAAAGCGCCAGCAGTTTACACAGCACTTTACAATGTAAATATTTCTACACATATATATTGTACATGCACATATGCACATACATATATATGCACATACATACACATATATATATATATATATATATATATATATATATATATATATAAATAATAATAATAATTATTATTATTATTATTATTATTATTATTAAGGATTTATAAAGAGCCAACGGCTTTACAATGTAAATATTTCTACACATATATATTGTACATGCACATATCATATGTATATATATATATATATATATATATAATTATTATTATTATTAACGATTTATAAAGAGCCAACGGTTTACGCAGCGCTTTACAATGTAAATATTTCTACACATATATATTATACATGCACATATGCACATATATATATTTATATATATGTGCATGTACAATATATATGTGTAAAGCACAGCGTAAATTGACGGAGTTATATAAGTACCAATAATAATAATTCTTCATATATATAGCACCGTGGGTTGTATGTGATGTGTGTCCTTAGCCGTGAACATGCCTGTGTAGCTCTGATCACCGACATGGAGCAGAAGCCTATTGTATATGTACACAAAGGAGCTGGAAGAAATACAGAACACATGATGGGGTACACACGAGAATACATTCATCTAAATCGGGGGAACAATGAGACAATAACCCACCCACCGATCAGCACCGCCTGCTGGACTAGGCACATAGACAGGTACAGGAGTATTATGGCTGTAGTACATACATGCTACATATCATTGCAGATAGACATGGAAAGCTATATGGACAGGTACTTATGTACTGATCACTGGGTGATGGATGATAGATAGATAGATAGATAGATAGATAGATAGATAGATAGATAGATAGATAGATAGATAGATGGATCTATAGATTAGATGTATGGTAAGATCTGATGGAGTCTATGTACCTGCAGTGGATGGCCTGGACTCAGCTCTGCATTCATATCATTCTTGCTGTGATCGTACTCCAGGCTTGCCCCTTGTCCTTGCTGATCTGGTAGTATGGCAGTGAGTGGCCCCCCACCAACACAAGCCCACCCCCCCCCAGTTGGGGTCACACCCGGTGCTGCGATGTGACAGAACAAAATCAGTGCATGGAGAGCCCCGGTTTGTCGTGCAGTTGTGTGACAGCAGCAGCTCGGCTCCCTCCTCCTCCTCCTCCTGTGACCGAGAGAGGGGGCTGCAGGAGCTGCACAGAGACTCCCAGCCTCCTGATCCTCTTCCCTGCCCAGCGATCAGTGTGGCCTGACGATGCCAGGAAATCCCCGGATTACACGATCACTCTCAGTGTTTTCCCAATAATCGGAGCACTACAGAGACCAGATGACAAAGGGGGCCGAGTCCCTGGATCTCTCTCTTTTTTTTTTTTTTTTGTTGATTGCTTCCAAAAATCTCTCCTTGTGATGAGGATCCAGCCAACCCCAGGCCGGTTTGCTTGTTCAGCCCACTGACAGGGAGGGTCCTCCTTATCCCTTGCTTTATATTACTCCTCCTCTGCTACTCACTGAAGACCACCACACTCACCTTCTAGATGGAGGTCCTGACAGGCTGGGCTCATGGTACTTCATCACATACATATTGAGGATTGGTGTAGAAGGACCACTGCTAGGATGCATGAGTTCAAGCCTTAGTATTGGAAGAAGCCATGTTTTTATTTACAGACTGTGCTTACAAATTATTATTATTTTAGGTACTTTTATAGCACCGTCAATTTACACAGCTCTTTACATATACATTGTACATTCACATCCGTCCCTACCCTCAAGGAGCTTACAATCTAAGGTCATCTAACTCAAATTCATACATACTAGGGACAATTTAGACAGAAGCCAATTAACCTACCAGCATGTCTTTGGAGTGTGAGAGAAAACCGGAGTACCCGGGGGAAACCCACGCAGGTGCAGGGAGAACATGTCAACTCCAGGCAGGTTGTGTCATGGTCAGGATTCGAACCAGAAACCCTTTTTACTGCTAGGCGAGAGTGCTACCCACTACACCACTGTGCCGCCAAATACAATTAAGCACTTATCTTCTGGAAAATTTACCTCCCTTCATGACCAGGCCATTTTTTCTATGCGGCGCTGCATTCAGAAAAAAGGACAATTTTACTGATTTAAAATTTTACTGATTTAAAACTTATCTAAAAGCTTGCCACTCCAGATGGAATGAGGAAGCCTAATGGAACTTGTGGGTGCCCACCTCGGCTCACCTCCGCAATCAATAATTAAGAAAAAGAATAGGTTGCACACCACGATTGTGATCCAAAATACTATATTGGGACATCCAAGACTGACACCACAAGAACAGAGTGCCCAGTAAGTAAACTTGTTTCACACTATTATAAGTGCTTAATCAATTGATTAAGCACTTATAATAGTGTGAAACGCATCTACCTACTGGGCACTCTGTTCTTGTGGTGTCACTCTTGGATGATTAAGCACTTATAATAGTGTGAAACACGTCTACCTACTGGGCACTCTGTTCTTGTGGTGTCACTCTTGGATGATGAAGCACTTATAATAATGTGAAACGCGTCTACCTACTGGGCACTCTGTTCTTGTGGTGTCACTCTTGGATGATTAAGCACTTATAGTGTGAAACGCGTCTACCTACTGGGCACTCTGTTCTTGTGGTGTCACTCTTGGATGATTAAGCACTTATAATAGTATGAAACGCATCTACCTACTGGGCACTCTGTTCTTGTGGTGTCACTCTTGGATGATTAAGCACTTATAATAGTGTGAAACGCATCTACCTACTGGGCACTCTGTTCTTGTGGTGTGACTCTTGAATGATTAAGCACTTATAATAGTGTGAAACGCGAATACCTACTGGGCACTCTGTTCTTGTGCTGTCACTCTTGGATGATTAAGCACTTATAATAGTGTGAAACGCGTCTACCTACTGGGCACTCTGTTCTTGTGGTGTCACTCTTGGATGATGAAGCACCTATAATAATGTGAAACACGTCTACCTACTGGGCACTCTGTTCTTGTGGTGTCACTCTTGGATGATTAAGCACTTATAGTGTGAAACGCGTCTACCTACTGGGCACTCTGTTCTTGTGGTGTCACTCTTGGATGATTAAGCACTTATAATAGTATGAAACGCATCTACCTACTGGGCACTCTGTTCTTGTGGTGTCACTCTTGGATGATTAAGCACTTATAATAGTGTGAAACGCATCTACCTACTGGGCACTCTGTTCTTGTGGTGTGACTCTTGAATGATTAAGCACTTATAATAGTGTGAAACGCGACTACCTACTGGGCACTCTGTTCTTGTGCTGTCACTCTTGGATGATTAAGCACTTATAATAGTGTGAAACGCGTCTACCTACTGGGCACTCTGTTCTTGTGGTGTCACACTTGGATGAGTAAGCACTTATAATAGTGGGAAACGCGTCTACCTACCGGGCACTCGGTTCTTGTGGTGCCACTCTTGTATGATTAAGCACTTATAATAGTGTGAAACGCGTCTACCTACTGGGCACTCTGTTCTTGTGGTGTCACTTTTGGATGATTAAGCATTTATAATAGTGTGAAACGTGTCTACCTACTGGGCACTCGGTTCTTGTGGTGCCACTCTTGTATGATTAAGCACTTATAATAGTGTGAAACGCGTCTACCTACTGGGCACTCTGTTCTTGTGGTGTTACTCTTGGATGATTAAGCACTTATAATAATGTGAAACATGTCTACCTACTGGGCACTCTGTTCTTGTGCTGTGACTTTTGGATGATTAAGCACTTATAATAGTGTAAAACGCGGCTACCTACTGGGCACTCTGTTCTTGTGGTGTCACTCTTGGATGATTAAGCACTGATAATAGTGTGAAACACGGCTACCTTCTGGGCACTCTGTTCTTGTGGTTTCACTCTTGGATGATTAAGCACTGATGATAGTGTGAAACACGGCTACCTACTGGGCACTCTGTTCTTGTGGTGTCATTCTTGGATGTCCCAATAAAGGATTTTGGATCACAATCTTGGTATGCAGCCTATTCTTTTTCTTAAGTATCATCATACACAGGAACTAACACATCAGTACTTTTTACAGCCAGGTGTATGTAGCCTTATTACCAAACAAAAATACTGTTATCCATTAACCCATTCCCACCGCTGCCCCTGGCCTTTTAGGAGTTCTAAATGCTGGGAGACGGAGGCGGGCATTCCGATCATGTGACTGCTGTGAATGGCTGTCACAGCGGTCACATGATCAGAAGGCCCTTAAAGAGGAAGTAAACTTCCCTTGTTTGTACCTATAGGTAAGCCTATAATAAGGCTTACCTATAGGTACTGTAATCTGTATCTCCTAAACTTGCACCGTTTAGAAGATATTTACTGTATACTGCGCCAATTACGTCATCGGTGCATGCACTCTGAAGGAACAGCCACCCATGCCATTTCTTCAGGGTCTGGGCTGTGACCAGCGGATCCCGCAAGCATTCGCGGGAGTGATGTCATTGCAGCTCCAGCCAATCACAGCACTGGAGCCTGTGAACCTGGAAGAAACACCGGGGAAGATGTCGGCCGTGTTAGCGGCGGGCGCTGCTGCAGGACTTCGCTCTAAGGTAAGTATTTCATCATGAGCTAGTATACTAGCTCATTAAGCCTTTGTGCTGCGGGGTTTTTTTTTTTTTCTTCACAGGGGTTTACAATCGCAAGTATGCATCAGGAGCTTTCCAGTACTCAGCGGTCACCGTGTTGGGAGCTCGCTCTCAGCACGGTAATTTGTTTACACAGGGCCGCATATATGTGGCCACTCGGCGTTAAAGCCCACCCGGCGAGAGGCTGCATATATGCTTACAGCCGGCTCGAAGTGGTTAACAGGCCAACATGTTTAGCCATCAAAACTCAAGCTTCAGTATCTTACAGTAATCAAATAAAACCTTACCAACCACTGTTCACCCACAAAGGGGGCGACATTACCTCATAAAGACTGACCACCACCATGGAAAAATAGAGCAAAGGGTAGGGTGGGAGGAGCAGGTCAAAGGATACTAAAGAAAAGCTAAAGATAAACCAGAGGTGTATTCAGATGACAGACCTGAGGTAAATGCTGACCCCGCCTAGTGGATACACAAATGAAAGGATAAACTCGATGGCCAGAATGTTTCCTGCCAAAAGATTTGTCACCAATCCACTGAATCCAGTGCTCAGCAGCTGAGGTAAATCTTCCTAGCAACAGCAGGCAGCTTGTCACCTGAAAAAACAAAACAGAACCAGCAAAGCTGCCCCAGACAGACATGTACACTACAGTCACCGTAGCCCTTTATTAAGAATATAATTCATTTAAAAAAAAATGGTGGAAAGTTTGCACTTTTTTTCGTTGCACACCAGTGCAGTGCGGTGATGTAAACTGGCCTCAAAGGGAACACAGCTAGGGGTGCCAAAAGTAGTCCAGATGCACCTGGTATGAAAAAGCCCTTAACCACTTGTGGCCCACCCCAGGCACATATAAGCCAATGGGGGCAGCCACTCTGTGCCAGGGTTGCCAACCGCCAGTGAATTTACTGACAGTTTGTAAAAATCAGTGATTTTTTTACAACTGCCAGTAAATATCAGGGGCTGATCATTTCATGCTGTGTTGACTTTTTAAGTGTAAATCAAGCAAATTACTTTGTTATAGGCATTGTCAGTGTATCCATATCATGTTTATACTGTTCAAATATTCACTGCAATACTTTTCAATAGGAGTTCTGTAATTTCTCAGGTTGCCAGTAAAAAATGTGCTCCGCCAGTAAATTTTCCATGTTTTGTCAGTAAAAAATGCTACAGGAGTTGGCAACCCTGCTCTGTGCCGGATCACATATGTGCACCCGCCACCCTATCTGTACTGTGATTTGGTACAGCTTAAGTTGGTCAGCAGGTCCCGGCCAATGATAAATCATGCAGGTGTGAGGGGGTGCTGAGTGAATACAGGTGTGAGGGGGTCTGAGTGCATACAGGTGTGAGGGGGTCTGAGTGCATGCAGGTGTGAGGGGGGCTGAGTGCGTACTGGCGTGAGGGGGTCTGAGTGCATGCAGGTGTGAGGGGGGCTGAGTGCGTACCGGCGTGAGGGGGGCTGAGTGCGGATTTGGTGAGATGGCTTGTGGGTAGGCCCTGGGGAATGTTGGGGGAGGGGGGCCAGGCCTAAAGCTGTGTAAGGGGCACAAAAATTTCTGATGGCTGCCCTGGGTGTCCCGGGCAGACGAGACACTCGTGCAACATCACTAGATAGAGATAGGCTCTGGTAAATATTAAGGGGGCTGCTGCACACAGAAGGATTTTTATCTTAATACATAGAATGCATTAAGATAAAAAAAAAACTTCTGCCTTTAAAATCCCTAGGACTCTAGCTGGCGGATGTAAAAAAACAGATGACAAACTGATAAAAAAAACTGATGTAAACTTCATTAGTTTTTTCTTTAAAACTGACTGAAACTGATGAAACAAATGGTCCGCATGTGTAAAATGGGCCATAGTGTCAGATTGTCTGCTGCACAGTCCTACTATAAGTCGCTGATCACCGCTATTACTAGTATAAAAAATAAATAAAGAACAATTCCATATATACCATTGGTTGTAGACGCTATAACTTTCACACAAACCGATCAGTATACACTGTGTGCGCAATTATTAGGCAAGTGAGTATTTTGAGCAAATCAACACATCAAGGTGTACATAATTATTGAGCAGTTTCTTTTTCTCAGGCAAAATGGGCCAAAAAAGAGATATAACTGTCTGAAAAGTCAAAAGTCTTTCAGAGGGATGCGGCACTCTTGAAATTGCCAAGATATTGGGGAGTGATCACAGAACCATCAAACGTTTTGTTGCAAATAGTCAAAAGGGTCGTGAGAAATGTGTTGAGAAAAAAAGATGCAAATTAACTGCCAAAAATTTGAGAAGAATCAAACGTGAAGGTACCAGGAACCCATTATCCTCTAGTGCTGTCATATTCCAGAACTGCAACCTTTCTGGAGTGCCCAGAAGTACAAGGTGTTCAGTGCCTAGAGACATGGCCAAGGTAAGGAAGTCTAAAACCCAACCACCACTGAACAAGACACATACGTTGAAACGTCAAAACTGAGCCAAGAAATATCTGAAGGCAGATCTTTCAAAGATTTTATGGACTGATGAAATGAGAGTGACTCTTAATGGACCAGATTGATGGGCCTGTGGCTGGATCAGTAACGGGCACTTCGACGCCAGCAAGGTGGAGGTAGGGTACTGATATGGGCTGGTATTAATGAAAATTAGCTAGTTGGACCTTTCCGGGTTGAAGATGGACTCAAAATCAACTCCCAAACCTATTGCCAGTTTTTAGAAGACACTTTCTCCAAGCAGTAGTACAGGAACAAGTCTGCATCTTTCAAGAAGACCATGATATTTATGCAGGACAATGCTCCATCACATGCATCAAAGTACTCCACTGCGTGGCTAGCCAGTAAAGGCCTTAAAGATGAAAGAATAATGGCATGGCCCCCTTCCTCACCTGACATAAACCCTATAGAGAACTTATGGGCCCTTCTTAAATGGGAGATTTACCGTGAAGGAAAACCGGTACACCTCTCTGAGCAATGGAGTTGATTTACTAAAGGCAAATCCACTGTGCACTACAAGTGCACTTGGAATTGCACTTGAGAGTGCAGTCGCTGTAGATCTGAGGGGAAGCTCTGCTGATTTTATCATCCAATCATGTACAAGCAAAAATGCTGTTTTTTTATTTTCCTTCCATGTCCCCCTCAGATCTACAGCGACTGCACTTCCAAGTTCCCTTGCAGCGCACTTGTAGTGCACAGTGGATTTGCCTTTAGTAAATAAACCCCCCTGTCTGGGAAGCTGTGGTGTATATTTTTGCCTAAATTAATGAAGAAATTTGATTTAATATTTTTTTTTAATTGGATATGTTTTTAGCAGAAAGTAAAAAAATATTGTTTTTTTTTTTCAAAATTTTCATTCTTTTTTTGTTTATATATTCAAAAATAAAATTCCAGTAGTTATCAAATACCACCAAAAGAAAGCTCTATTTGTGTAAAACAGAAAATTACATAAATTAAATTTGTGTACAGCATTGCATGACCGTGCAAATACCAGTTAAAGTAGCGCAGTGTTGAATAGCAGAAAATGGTCTAGTCATGAAGGGTGTAAAATCTTACGTCAAGTCAAGTGGTTAAAGTTTCCATAAGATATATTCTACCTATTGTTGCCACAGCTGCCACATAGATGGTATTTTACTGACAAATTCATAAAAATGGCTAACGTTATTAATAGGAAAGCAATTTTTTTTCCCAGAAATAGTAGCAACCATATTGCCGACCTAAAGCGTTAGTAAACGCTAACATTTTCAAATCGATTACAGCAGCTCACCTTGGTATTTACCTTGTGTGCTTCTTTTTCTTCTTCAAAATCCTGCCTCTCTTAATAATTGCGCCAGGCCCAGATTGTTGCCAGTTTTGGGTGGCTCCATTGATTTCCATGGTCCCCTGGAGTAATCCTTATGTGCACACTGCCAGGAGAGAGAGACTCCTAGCCACCACTATGACACTGCCTGTGCTGACATAGGGAGGCAGGGAGGACTGGTGGGCACACATGTGCAGTGGCAGTGGAATTATGGAACATGTTGTCCCTAGGAGGGTGACTTTCTCTAACGTAATGAATGTGCGCTTCTTGATCGGGGAATAAAAAGCCATGTAAGTACATCCCAGACCCCAGCAGGCCAGTTTCAGGCCTTCTGCATTGTGCACAGAATGGCCTAACCACATATCACTGGACATTTTGAACATATAGGCACCTGATCAATAGGCTGGGCCTGCTATTTATTTGATGTTGTATTTTATTACTATGGGTGGTTTAATAAAGTATAGTTTTAATTTAGTTTTATTTGGTACTAATTGCTGTTGGTAATTTTATTGTGTCTTGTTCCATTCATTATTGTGATCTTGTTTTGTCTTTGTTGAATGTACCTGTATCTTAATAATTTCCCTTTAGAATTAACAAGTATTCTGAATAGTCCAGCACTCAGCCACTGTTTTCACAATAATAGGGGAAGGTACTGGATAATTTTACTGGCATATAATTATGTTCGAAATGACTAAAAAATAAACTGATCCAGGAAGTGAAAAAAAAGTATAAAAAATTAAGTTTACACAGCCCTACATAAATGTACTTACAAACATAAGGGCATGTGTTGGGGGCATGAGTGAGGGAAATAATTCTAGGGCCATCATTCACGGTTAACTCTAAACTGATGACCTGTTAGGGCCTTCACAGTGTCGCCCATGGAACATTTTGTGTACTGAAGTTTGGTGCCGTTTCACAAGCGTGTGAAATTTTATGGCTTGACATGTTTGGTATTCATTCACTCAGCAGAGCCTGAACTTTTAAATTGCACATAAAATGGGTAATATTTTGGGTTTGTGTGCACTAAAATTAGCCTATAGTGCATTTTTTTACTTAAAATATGCATTTGATAAACCATTATATCGTGTGACAGTATAAATTGGAATTACCAGCATTTTATTCTACATAGTAACTATTTTCAGAAAATATAACACTTTTGGAGATTTTACCTAATATTTAGGTCTAAAATTTGCATTTTTATGTGAGCTACTCTTGGCCTTGTGGTTAAGCCAATCATTTTCCCACGTTTTTTCATTATTTTTCTGAAAATTCCATATCAACAGCAAGCATTAATGTACAAATATCTGACATGATGTAAAGCAGCACCAAGATTTGGAAAGTACCTTTTTTTTTAGTTTTCAAAATACTTGGGAAGAAAAAAAAAACTTTGAGTTTTTATTGTTATTCATGACCCTTTTGGGGAGATTTTCACTTCACTTCCTCCTCTAATAGAGACACGGAGCTGTTATCACTGGGACAGGAAGACACAGACAGTGATATAATGACCTGGTGGAGATTCTAACCCTTTGTCATTTTACTAAAAACATTGTTTTGGAATAGTGGAGAGGTTTTACACCACTTTCTGTCCCCATAGGAAATGTAGGGAAGACTCCCTAATGGGGAGACCGACTACAAATAAAACCTAAAAGACGCTCTATTCCTTACCTACTCTGTCCACAGAAGAAATAAAAGTTTTGGTTGGATGCTGTTTTTTTATTTTCCTTGCATGTCCCTCTCAGATCTACAGGGACTGCACTTCCACGTGCACTTGTAGTGCACAGTGGATTTTCCTTTAGTAAATAAACCCCCCTATCTGGGAAGCTGTGGTTGCTGCTGCACAAAAAGTTGAACGTCAACAGATCAAGAAACTGACAGACTACTTGAATGGAAGGTTTATGACGGTTATTGAAAAAAAAGGGTGGCTTTATTGGGTGCTGATTTTTATTTTTATATTTTCAAAGGTCAGAAATGTATATCTGTAAATTTGGAGTTGTTTATTTGTTATTCTCACTTTAACAGATGAAAATAAACACGTGAGATGGGAACATTTTTGTTTTTCATAGTTGCATAATAATTCTGCACACTAATATTTGCCCAATAATTCCGCACACATAGATATTCTCCTAAGAATACCAAAACTTTAATTTTAATTTCTTAAACATTCAGGTTTGAGGTTTATTAACATTTCGGAAAGATCACTGTAGCTGTTCAATAATGAAATGAATCCTCAAAAATACTACTTGACTAATAATTGTACACAGTGTCTTGACTAGATACATGTAGCAGAATATATTTTGGCCTAAATTAATGAAGACATTTGATTTAATAATTTTTTTTATTTGGATATGTTTTTTAGCAGAAAGTAAAAAATATTGTTTTTTTTCAAAATTTTCATTCTTTTTTGTTTATATATTCAAAAATAAAATTCCAGTGGTGATCAAATGCCACCAAAAGAAAGCTCTATTTGTGTAAAAAAAGAAAATTACATAAATTAAATATGTGTACAGCATTGCATGTTTAAAATGTGCATTTTTATGTGAGCTACTCCTGGCCTTGTGGTTAAGCCAATCATTTTTCCCACATTTTTTCATTATTTTTCTGAAAATTCCATATCAACAGCAAGCATTAATGCACAAATATCTGACATAATGTAAAGCAATACCAGGATTTGGAAAGTACCTTTTTTTTTTAGTTTTCGATGTACTTGGGAAGAAAAAAACAACTTTGAGCATTTATTGTTATTCATGACCCTTTTGGGGAGATTTTCACTTCACTTCCTCCTCTAAAAGAAACACGGAGCTGTTATCACTGGGATAGGAAGACACAGACAGTGATATAATGACCTGGTGGAGGTTCTAACCCTTTCCCATTTTACTAAAAACATTGTTTTGGAATAGTGGAGAGGTTTTACACCACTTTCTGTCCCCATAGGAAATGTAGGGAAGTGTCCCTAATGGGAAGACAGACTACAAATAAAACCTAAAAGACGCTCTATTCCTTACCTACTCTGTCCACAGCAGAAAGAAAAGTTTTGGTTAGATGAAAGGTATAAAAATTTTTTAATTATTTTGAAATGGTCATGTTTGCTACCTGATAAGGTTCTATGCTAGGACTTTCCTATACTTGCCTACTTTCTTTCCTCTGTGTTGCTTATGTTATGTGACATGCATCCTGGCCTGCTAAATCCTAAAAGATCAAATATTGGAAACTTATGTAGAGCAGGTCTTAGTAGGATCACTGAGTTGAGTGTATGTCATCCAAAATGTACATCATTGCAATATTATTTTCTACATTCAAAATGTCACCCTTTTTTTTATTGACCTGTACATTTGTTGTGTAAATATAATGCACTGAATTCTTTAATAAAAATATTGAACAAGAAATAGCTGTGGTTATTTACCTGTGTAGCAATAACTCTCGGTGGAGCTGCTGGTTTAAGCGGGTCTGTTACCTTCACTTTGCTTCCCTCTGTTTCACCGGCATCGGGTCTAGGGGTTCCATTGAGCTTACTGCTGAACGACACATGCACCAACACTGGAGTACGTTTTCAATGCTTTATTATACAGTCAAACTTTAGGAAGTAGCAGGAAAGAGGTGGAAAAGGAAACTTTCAGGAGAAACTCAAATATCTTCTTCTAATATCTTAGCAACAAATGTCCCGATAGATTTCAGATACTTGGATGGAATGCGCTCCCCTTGTGGGACACACTCCTTGCTTGTCTGGATAGGCCCCTCTCACCGGTCCAGCAGCCAGCACGCATCACGAATCTAAAGTCTCCGCCACAGACCTACCTAGGGGGGTAAATCTGCCACAGGATGTATCAGATCTTCTGCAGTGAACAGTCAGTCACAGTGCCTGAACCTTTAAGCCGAACCGGCGACACTATGCTGTATAATTACTTCTTTTGGATACGTCCTGCAACCAAGTCACCAGGCCCCTCTATAGACCAGCACGCTGCGTGATCTCTCCAAGACGGGTCCTCCCCTGGGATCTCCTCGGCTGTCCAGCTCCCTCACACAGGACCGACAGCTCAGGACAATTCCTAGGCCGTGGTGGTAGGCTCCAGACAAGCCTCTGGACCCACCCCTGCGCCGCAGCATCGTGGGCCTCCCGATCGGAGGACCATGAGGTAGCTCCTTAACGCATACCTGTCGGCCAGGAGGGCCAACGACACTAAACATGGCATAAAACGACACTAAAACATGGCGTCTGTCCCATAAATACCCCCTTCCCAGAATGCAACTCAGAGGACCACCACTAGGGATGAGCTTCGTGTTCGAGTCGAACCCATGTTCGACTCGAACATCGGCTGTTCGCCCGTTCGCCGAATTGCGAACGATATGGGCCGTTCGCGCCAAATTCGTGTGGCGCGTCACGGCCCATAATTCACTGCGGCATGGCAGTGCATTGCTTGCTGATGATTGGCCAAGCATGCACTATGACCCGCATGCTTGGCCAATCACAGCGCCGCCTGAACAGAGAGCCATAATTGGCCAAAGCCAAGGAGGCTTTGGCCAATTATGGCTCAGGGGATTTAGTACACGCCCCACACTATATAAGGCCGCCTGCACAGCGGCCCTGTGTAGTGTGTGTTCCGGCATTCATTGAGAGAGAGAGAGAGACAGACAGTGTCATTTGATTTGAGTTAGATAGATTAGGCAGAACAGTCAGTCAGTTAGCTGCACTTACAGTGTATTGTGTATATATATGCATCCCAGGTGTTGCATATATATATATATACACTGTATTCAGTTTAGCTAGATCCGTTCCTGTTATCTTCTAGACTATTTACATGTAGTGCAGTGCGTCCTGCTCACAGTGTTCAGCTAGATCCGTTCCTGTTATCTTCCTACTGACAGGCAGGCTTGTCTGGTTACAGTATATAAAGCTACCTGAAGAAAATTACTGGTGTTCTATTTGATCCTATTAGTACCACGGTCAGGCAGCTAGACTATTTACATTTAGTACAGTGCGTCCTGCTCACAGTGTTCAGCTAGATCCGTTCCTGTTATCTTCCTACTGACAGGCAGGCTTGTCTGGTTACAGTATATAAAGCTACCTGAAGAAAATTACTGGTGTTCTATTTGATCCTATTAGTACCACGGTCAGGCAGCTAGACTATTTACATTTAGTACAGTGCGTCCTGCTCACAGTGTTCAGCTAGATCCGTTCCTGTTATCTTCCTACTGACAGGCAGGCTTGTCTGGTTACAGTATATAAAGCTACCTGAAGAAAATTACTGGTGTTCTATTTGATCCTATTAGTACCACGGTCAGGCAGCTAGACTATTTACATTTAGTACAGTGCGTCCTGCTCACAGTGTTCAGCTAGATCCGTTCCTGTTATCTTCCTACTGACAGGCAGGCTTGTCTGGTTACAGTATATAAAGCTACCTGAAGAAAATTACTGGTGTTCTATTTGATCCTATTAGTACCACGGTCAGGCAGCTAGACTATTTACATTTAGTACAGTGCGTCCTGCTCACAGTGTTCAGCTAGATCCGTTCCTGTTATCTTCCTACTGACAGGCAGGCTTGTCTGGTTACAGTATATAAAGCTACCTGAAGAAAATTACTGGTGTTCTATTTGATCCTATTAGTACCACGGTCAGGCAGCTAGACTATTTACATTTAGTACAGTGCGTCCTGCTCACAGTGTTCAGCTAGATCCGTTCCTGTTATCTTCCTACTGACAGGCAGGCTTGTCTGGTTACGGTATATAAAGCTACCTGAAGAAAATTACTGGTGTTCTATTTGATCCTATTAGTACCACGGTCAGGCAGCTAGACTATTTACATTTAGTACAGTGCGTCCTGCTCACAGTGTTCAGCTAGATCCGTTTCTGTTATCTTCCTACTGACAGGCAGGCTTGTCTGGTTACAGTATATAAAGCTACCTGAAGAAAATTACTGGTGTTCTATTTGATCCTATTAGTACCACGGTCAGGCAGCTAGACTATTTACATTTAGTACAGTGCGTCCTGCTCACAGTGTTCAGCTAGATCCGTTCCTGTTATCTTCCTACTGACAGGCAGGCTTGTCTGGTTACAGTATATAAAGCTACCTGAAGAAAATTACTGGTGTTCTATTTGATCCTATTAATACCACGGTCAGGCAGCTAGACTATTTACATTTAGTACAGTGCGTCCTGCTCACAGTGTTCAGCTAGATCCGTTCCTGTTATCTTCCTACTGACAGGCAGGCTTGTCTGGTTACAGTATATAAAGCTACCTGAAGAAAATTACTGGTGTTCTATTTGATCCTATTAGTACCACGGTCAGGCAGCTAGACTATTTACATTTAGTACAGTGCGTCCTGCTCACAGTGTTCAGCTAGATCCGTTCCTGTTATCTTCCTACTGACAGGCAGGCTTGTCTGGTTACAGTATATAAAGCTACCTGAAGAAAATTACTGGTGTTCTATTTGATCCTATTAGTACCACGGTCAGGCAGCTAGACTATTTACATTTAGTACAGTGCGTCCTGCTCACAGTGTTCAGCTAGATCCGTTCCTGTTATCTTCCTACTGACAGGCAGGCTTGTCTGGTTACAGTATATAAAGCTACCTGAAGAAAATTACTGGTGTTCTATCCCAGCTTAGTGCAGCTACAGGCCATTAGTATGTCTGGAAGGCCAAGAAGGAGAGGCAGACAGTCACAAGCCAATAAGAGAGGGCAAGCAGGCTCTGTGTCTAGTGCTGGTCGTGGAGACGGTGCATCCTCATCAGCACGTGGCCATGGGACACGCTGGGCCTTTTTTTCGGCAGCTGGCCGTGTTGAGCCGCAACATGCGGAAGACTTGGTCGAGTGGATGACCAAGCCGTCCTCATCCTCCTCATCCTCTCTCACCCATGCCCAGGGTGCTTTGTCTGGCAAAGCAGCGGCCTCTTCCCTCAGCTCAATGTCATCAGTGACTCCTTCCCTAGCTCCACCATGTCCTCATGAGGATTCCCTCGAACTGTTTGACCACAGTGTTGGGTACATGCTCCAGGAGGATGCCCAGCGTTTGGAAGGCTCTGATGATGATACTGAGCTCGATGAAGGCAGTAACATGAGCACGGACAGAGGGGGTGCCCAAGAAGGACAGCAATCTGGCAGTCATGCTCCCCCTGCTGCAGCATACTGCCAGGTTTGCTCCAGTGATGAGGAGGGAGGGGATGATGAGGTCACTGACTCAACGTGGGTGCCTGATAGGAGAGAGGAGGAGGAGGAGGAGGAGGAGGCGGCACATCACCAACGAGGCAGGATGCCCTCCAGGGGCCAGCCTAAGGGCAGCACATTGACTGCATCACACCCCAAAGCTCCACATGTGCAGGGCGCTGCAGTCTCTGCGCGTTATTCAAAAAGTTCTTTGGTGTGGGCCTTTTTTGAGACGAGTGCATCAGATCGCACCGCTGCTATTTGCAACATATGTCTCAAGCGTATCTCACGTGGCCAAAACATCTCCCGCTTGGGTACCACATGCTTGACCAGACATATGTTGACCTGCCATGCAGTTCGTTGGCAAGCGTATCTAAAAGACCCACACCAAAGAACAAAGAGGATCTCTCCTTGCTCCTCATCAGCTGAGATTTCCAACCCCACTAGACCTCCAGTCCTCTCTGAGACCTGCAGTGAGAGGAATGAAGGTGTAGAATTAGGTGTGTCACAGCCAAGTACTTGTGGGCAATCTGCTTTTGGTACACCGACGTCAGATTGTACCAGGCAAATTTCCCTGCCCCAGCTGCTGCACCGCCGAAAGAAGTTTGCTCCCAGCCATCCACATGCCCAGCGGTTGAATGCTAGCTTGGCAAAATTGCTAGCACTTCAACTGCTGCCTTTTCAGTTGGTAGACTCTGCCCCCTTCCGTGAGTTTGTGGAATGTGCGGTTCCTCAGTGGCAGGTACCCAAACGCCACTTTTTCTCACGGAAGGCGATTCCGGCTCTCTACCGGCATGTGGAAGGCAATGTCCATGCCTCGCTGGACAGGGCGGTCAGCGGTAAGGTGCATATTACCGCTGACTCATGGTCCAGCAGGCATGGACAGGGACGTTACCTAAGTTTCACGGCACATTGGGTGACTCTGCTGGCAGCTGGGAAGGATGCAGGACAAGGTGCAGTAGTGTTGGAGGTTGTTCCGCCACCACGCCTCCAAAATGCTGATTGTGACACACCTCTCTCCTCCACCCCCTTCTCTTCTTCTTCCTCCATGGCCTCTTCCTCGGAACCAGCGGTGCTCCGTAGTCATTCAAGGGGCTACGCAAGTACGCAGGCCAAAAGATGCCATGCGGTGCTTGAGCTGGTGTGCTTGGGGGACAGGAGCCACACTGGGGCAGAGGTTCTGTCAGCTCTGCAGGGGCAGGTTCAGAGGTGGTTGACGCCACGCCAACTTAAGGCAGGAATGGTGGTTTGCGACAATGGCACCAACCTCCTCTCTGCCCTCCGACAGGGACAAATGACCCATGTGCCCTGTTTGGCTCACGTCCTTAACTTGGTGGTGCAGCGGTTCTTGGGCAGGTACCCGGGCTTACAGGATGTCCTGAGGCAGGCCAGGAAAGTCTGTGTGCATTTCCGCCGGTCATATAATGCCAGTGCTCGGCTGACGGACCTCCAAAAGGAGTTTAACCTGCCCAAGAACCGCCTAATCTGTGACATGCCCACCAGGTGGAACTCAACGTTGGCCATGCTGCAGCGGCTGCACACGCAGCAGAGGGCCATCAATGAGTACCTGTGCGACTATGGCACCAGGACAGGGTCAGGGGAGCTTGGTTTTTTTTCCCCACGCCAGTGGGCCATGATCAGGGATGCATGCACTGTCCTGTCACCATTCGAGGAGGCCACGAGGATGGTGAGCAGTGACAGTGCATGCATCAGTGACACTGTCCCCCTTGTCCACCTGTTGGAGCACACGCTGCGTGGAATAATGGACAGGGCACTTGAGGCAGAACAGAGGCAGGAAGAGGAGGACTTCCTTAGCTCTCAAGGCCCCCTTTATCCAGACAGTGTTCCTGCGTGCCCGCCGATCACACAGGAAGAGGACGAGGAGGAGGAGGAGGAGGAGGAGGAGGAAGATTGTGTCAGTATGGAGGTGGAGCCTGGCACTCAGCATCAGCAGCAGTCTTTAAGGGAACAGTCCCAAGAAACACATGGACTTGTACGTGGCTGGGAGGAGGTGGCTGCGGACGTTGTCGTCCTTAGTGACCCAGAGGACTCCGGACCGAATGCCTCAGCAAACCTACGCTGCATGGCCTCCCTGATCCTGCAAAGCCTGCGTAAGGATCCTCGTATTCGTGGTATCAAGGAGAAGGACCAATACTGGCTGGCAACCCTCCTTGATCCACGTTACAAGGGTAAGGTTGCGGACCTTATCTTGCCATCGCAGAGGGAGCAGAGGATGAAACATCTTCGGGAGGCCTTGCAGAAAGGTCTGTGCAATGCGTTCCCAGAGACTGGGAGGTTACAAACTCCTGTTTCTGGACAACGTGTTGCTGAGGCTTCGGTCAGTCAAAGAAGGAGCGGTGGAGAAGGTGGCCGTCTGACCGATGCGTTCAGACAATTTTTTGGTCCGCAGCCCCAAGGTATGATCGGTTCCAGCAACCATCGCCAGCGTCTGTTTTACATGGTGCAGGAATACCTAGGGGCAAGATCAGACTTGGACACCTTTCCCACCGAAAATCCTCTGGGTTACTGGGTCTTGAGGATGGATCACTGGCCAGAGCTTGCACAGTATGCAATTGAGCTACTGGCCTGTCCTGCATCCAGCGTTCTTTCGGAACGCACATTCAGTGCTACTGGAGGCGTGGTAACCGATCACAGGGTGCGTCTGTCCACCGACTCGGTCGATCAGCTGACCTTCATAAAAATGAATGAGTCTTGGATCACCACCAGCTACCAAGCACCTGATGCTGATGTAACCGAATAATTTTTTTTTGGAAATCTCAGATCCCTTCAAAGACTGCCTATGCTGATGCTGAGTGACTATCCCTGAGTAATTATCCTCTTCCTCCTCAATCATCACGCTGATAGCTTGTAAGAACATTTTTGGTTCTGGGCGCCACCACCAGTGCCTAAGGCACAATTTTTCAGCCCCTGTTTAACAGGGGCGTGTTAATTACAATTTTTGATGTAATACTTTGCAGCAGGGCTCGTTCCTGCATTCCAACTAGAGTGTCTGTGAGGGGTTGCAGTGTTGTGGCACCAGCACCAGTGCCTAAGGCCCAATTTTTCTGCCCCTGTCTAACAGGGGCGTGTAATTACAATTTTTGATGCAATACTTTGCAGCAGGGCTCGTTCCTGCGTTCCAACTAGAGTGTCTGTGAGGGGTTGCAGTGTTGTGGCACCAGTGCCTAAGGCCCAATTTTTCAGCCCCTGTCTAATAGGGGCGTGTAATTACAATTTTTGATGCAATACTTTGCAGCAGGGCTCGTTCCTGCGTTCCAACTAGAGTGTCTGTGAGGGGTTGCAGTGTTGTGGCACCAGCACCAGTGCCTAAGGCCCAATTTTTCTGCCCCTGTCTAACAGGGGCGTGTAATTACAATTTTTGATGCAATACTTTGCAGCAGGGCTCGTTCCTGCGTTCCAACTAGAGTGTCTGTAAGGGGTTGCAGTGTTGTGGCACCAGCACCAGTGCCTAAGGCCTAATTTTTCAGCTCCTGTTCAACAGGGGCATGTAATTACAATTCTTGATCTAATATTTCACAGCAGGGCCCTGTGAGGGCTTACAGTGTTGTGGCCACAGCAACACCTAAGGCCCAAATTTCTGCTGAGTATATAGGGCAGGACCCTACTTTCAAACATCTAACTTACAAACGACTCCTACTTGCAAACGGAAGGAGACAACAGGAAGTGAGATGAAATCTACCCCTAGGAAGGGAAATTCTCTCCTGTAAGAGTTAATATGGGAAAACAATTTCTCCTTTCCACTGATGCTTTCCAATCCTTGTTCCACAAAAAACCCAAATTTTCAAAAAACATTTTTCATTGGGACAAAAAGTGAGGTGAAATCTTCTGAAGAGGAGGAAAGACAGCAAAACAAATGTCACAGGGGTGATAACCCTTCCCTATGTTTTCCAAAAAGCTTAAAAAAGATTTTTTGGCTGGAGCTAAACGCTTTAAAAATTTACCCGTTCAAAATTACAAAGAGATTCTACTTAACAACAAACCTACAGTCCCTGTCTTGTTTGCACCTCCTGTATACTGCTGTTCAGAGTATATAGGGCCTTTCCTTATTTTAATTTGGGTGCGGGGTTCCCCTTAATATCCATACAAGACCCAAAGGGCCTGGTAATGGACTGGGGGGTACCCATGCCGTTTGTCTCACTGATTTTCATCCATATTGCCATGACCCGACATGACATTAAACCCGCAAGCAGTTTTAAATGAGATTTTTTCCTTTAAAAATGACATTTGGTGCAGGGACTGTTCTAAACACGGGAAACACGAGCCACTTTACAGGCCTACTATAGACACACCCCAGGTACGATATTTAAAGGAATATTTCACTTTTTTTTTTTTTACTTTAAGCATCATTAAAATCACTGCTCCCGAAAAAACGGCCGTTTTTAAAAGTTTTTTTTGCATTGATACATGTCCCCTGGGGTAGGACCCGGGTCCCCAAAACCTTTTTAGGACAATACCATGCAAATTAGCCTTTAAAATGAGCACTTTTGATTTCGAACGTTCGAGTCCCATAGACGTCAATGGGGTTCTAACGTTCGTGCGAACTTTCGGTCCGTTCGCAGGTTCTGGTGCGAACCGAACCGGGGGGTGTTCGGCTCATCCCTAACCACCACCACCGAGCTTGTCTCCGAGACGCTTGTCTATACACTTCGACATGTTGCCTTTCCAACACTGACTAGTGGTAACAGTGACACCCACCGGTCAGCATGGAAGCACACACAACGTCAGCCAAGCTGGAACAAAGGCGAACTTTTAACCTTCCTAACACCCAATTTACTAAATTTACCTAATCTGCGGTAGATTGTAAATCTACCAGCGCTACACCTGCTTTGAAAATATTCAGTCCATTATAGTTAAGCTTGGTTCACACTGCCACGACCTGAAAGTTGCACGACAGTGCTACTTTGCCAAGCGACTTCGGCGCAACTTTGAAGCAACTTCAGGGAATGCCTGTGTAATCTTCCTGTAATGCCAGATGCAAATTACATCAATTAGGATGATCATCCGACTTGGAGGCAACTTCCATTAAAGTCTATGGGCACAAGCCGGATAGAAGTTGCCTTGAAGTAGTACAGAAACCTTTTCTAAAGTTGGAGCGACTTCAGTAGTGCTAATAAGACAGCTCTCATTGACGAACATGAGATTTCACATGTAATGCGACTTGGGGTCTCACAAGTTGGATCCCAAGTCCCGGCATTGTGAACCGAACCTTATGGACCTTAAATATATACAAATAAGGGCTCATTCCTAAAATTAGGAGAAATCATCAAAAAGCATATAGTCCACATTTAAAAATATCAAAAATTGAATAATCCAATGAATTGTCCATAAGTGCTCTTGTGTGAATTCATGAATATCCATGCTTTTCTACAATGTGTTCTTTTTGAAAACAAAAGGAAAATGAAGCCTCTTACCAGAAGGAATGGATCCCAGGTTATTGGGATCAGACACGCTTAGTTGTAAATGAGACCAACTGCGATGTTCCACTCCTTCCACTGCAACGAGAGAACTCCTTCTTTTTATGGTGCACACGCAGGAGCGCGCCCTAGCACCAGTTGGCGCCAGTGGGCCTATTTAAAGGAGGCCCCAGCAACTGATTGGTGCTGACTGGTCTTCAGCTGTGTCCCTGTTACTCTGAACCTGTGTCATTCTGCCTGATTCCCGTTGCTGACCTTGGTTCCTGTTTACCCGGCTCTGAACTCTGTTATACCTGATCTCTGGTTCCTGATCCCGGCTTCCCATCTGACTCGTCTCTGCCTGATGTTCCGGTACCCTGCTGCCCGCCTGTTGACGAACCCGGCTTCCCATCTGACCCGTCTCTGCCTGATGTTCCGGTACCCTGCTGCCCGCCTGTTGACGAACCCGGCTTTCCCTGTGACCTGGCCCTGGTGCCCAGATTGGCCCAGCACAACTACCCAAGTGTCTGCAACTACAGTCCTGCGACCAGCTGCGACTTCCTGCTCTGCAACTACAGTCCTGCGAACAGCTGTGACTTCCTGCTCTGCAACCACAGTCTTGTAACCAGCTGCGACTTCCTGCTCTGCAACTACAGTCCTGCAACCAGCTACGACTTCTTGCTCTGCAACTACAGTCTTGCGACCAGCTGCGACTTCCTGCAACAGGGTTCCTGGTTTCCACCTGCAGGCACTCGTGTGCCTCCTGTTCCTTGGCTCCTTCTGTTTCACTCTCAGTGGGACCTGGACTGGAGATACAAGAGAGGCTGACCTCATCAATTCAGTCTCCCTTCAGGTACGTGACACTATCCTTACCGCTCACTGACTGCTATTGAGGTTACGACACATAATTTCTGCTTGCCGATTGGTTGCTAGAGATTACAGCACATCATTGCTGCTCACTCATTGGTTGCTATGGGTTACAGCACATTATTACCACTCACTGATTGGTTGCTAGAGATTACAGCAGATCACTACTGTTCACTGATTGATTGCTACAGGTTACTGCACATCATTACCAACAAATAATGTACAAATATATGGTATCCTCATGCACGTCAGATGGTGAATCATGGTAGTGGTGTGAAATATACAGCTAATTTTAAAACAAATGTTTTAACTGTTTTGGGCCAGTTTTCCTACGATAAGGGTAAGAGTATATAGGGAAGGTTATAACACCTTTTTATGGGTTTTTATCATCTGTGTCCTTCTGGGGAGATTTCTTTTCACTTCCTGTCCCATAACCAAAAAGGAAATTGAGATGAAATATCTCCAAACTGAGGGAATCCTTGGTCATCTGGGTCACCAGAACTAATGTCCCCATTGGAAGATTTCCCCTCTATTACTGTTCTGATGACAGCCCAAAATTTGGGATTTTCTTTTTTGCGTTTGATGATAACAGTAAACAGCACAAATAGAGAAGGTGAATCTCTTTGGCAGGGGCACAGACAGCAATAAAAACTGACAGGTGTTCGAATCCCTCTCCACTCTATGCAAAACTAATGTTTTGCCTTTAGTTGTTCTTTAATATTTACCACTGAATGAAGGTCCAATTTATCCCGAAAAAAAGAAAAACAAGGACCGGTTCACCTGGGGTACCACGAGATATCGCATACTTTTAAAGGGTGTTGTGACTGAAAAGAGATTGATAGATCATACTTTACTAGTTTTGATAGAGATTTAAGCAGCAAGGGCATCCTTAGAAAATATTTGCAGTTGTACATGATTTATATGTGCAATGTAAAACATAAAACTGCTTTATTAAATTCCTGAGAATACTTTTAGCACTGTCATATGGAGTCACATATGCTAAATGTTAAAGGAAAGAGATACAGATCTTCTTTCTGTTAGTGAATAGGTTAGAGAACTTTTCAAAGTATTTACCATTGCAGGAATAAAAATTGTGACACGGTATATACGGTACATTTTATACAATTTTTTTTTTTTTATATTTTACTAATCAATTACCACTTTTGCTAATTTTCTTGATTACATTTTGTAAAGTAATGATCATTGCATTTTATTTATTCAAATAGTTTTTATTGATGTTTTTGCATTATAAATGTTACATACAATTTCCCACTCCTAACCCTATGTCCATAGTACACAGGCTCAGGCTCGGTTCAAACTACTGCGACTTCCTGGAGATTTGCTGGTGACTTTGATGCGACTTTGAAGTGAGGGAGGGGCTACACCGCATGGAATGCCTGGGTAATCTTCCTGTAATGTGGGATCCAAATCACATTAATATAGATGAGGATCCGACTTGGAGGCGACTTACATTAACCCCTTCCCGACCAGCCGCCGCAGTTTTACTGCGGCAGGTTGGCTCCCCTGGGCGAAACAACGTTACCTTTACGTCGCTTCGCCTTTTGACCACTAGGGGATGACAGCTGGGCACCCTCGTTCGCTCGTGACAGAGCGAGAACCAAAATCTGCGTGTGTAAACACACAGATCCCGGTTCTCTCAGGGGAGAGGAGACAGATCGTGTGTTCAAACAAAGTATGAACACCGATCTGTCATCTCCCCTAGTCAGTCCCACCCCCCCACAGTTAGAACACACAGTCAGGGAACACAGTTAACCCTTTGATCGCCCCTAGTGTTAACCACTTCCCTGCCAGTGACATTTATACAGTAATCAGTGCATTTTTATAGCACTGAATGCTGTATAATTGTCACTGGTCCCAAAAATGTGTCAAAAGTGTCTGATATGTCCACTGCAATATCGCAGTCCCAATAAAAATTGCTGATCACCGCCATTACAAGTAAAAAAAAAAAAAAACAATAAAAATGACATAAATCTATCCCCTATTTTGTAGACGCGATAACTTTTGCACAAACCAATCAATATACGCTTATTGCTAATTTTTTTACCAAAAATATGTAGAATACATATCGGCCTAAACTGACGAAAAAATGTTTTGTTTTGTTTTTTTACTTTGGGATATTTATTATAGCAAAACTTAAAAGATTCTGGGGGTTATTTACTAAAGGAAAATCCATTTTGCACTGCAAGTGCACTTGGTAGTAAAGTCGCTGTAGATCCGAGGGGGACATGCAAGGAAAATAAAAAACAGCATTTTAGCTTGCACATGATTGGAAAATAAAATCAGCAGAGCTACCAGATCTACCCCTTAGATTTAGAGCGACTGTACTTTCGTAAATAACTCCCATTGTGTTTTTTTCAAAATTTTCGCTCTTTTTTTGTTTATAGCGCAAAAAATAAAAACCGCAGAGATGATCAAAAGAAAACAAAAGAAAGCTCTATTTGTGGGAAAAAAAGGACGTCAATTTTGTTTGGGTACAACGTCGCACAACCGCGCAATTGTCACTTAAAGCAACGCAGTGCCGTATCGCAAAAAATGGTCTGGTCATCGAGCAGCCAAATTTTCCAGGGCTGAAGTGGTTAAAGTCTATGGACACAAGTCGGATAGAAGTTACCTAGAATTAGTACAGGAACCGTTTCTAAAGTCGGAGCAAGTTCAGTAGTGCTAATTAAGACAGCTCTCATTGACTAACATGGGATTTCACATGTCATGCGACTTGGGGTCTCACAAGTTGGATCCCAAGTCGCGGCAGTGTGAACTGAGCCTCATAGAGTGTTAACCAAAAGAAAACAATAAAAACACACACACATAAACACTGGTTTCTGTACACATAACTGTACAATCAATTATACATTTCCATATCAGAGTATTTTAATAGCTTATATACAGTATAATACTTAAAAAAAAAAAATCTAAAAGGAACTCTGGAGAAGCAATAGATCAATGTATTTTTATTATCATCAGCAATGGTAATAACTCCAGGTTCTTCTAATTGCTCACAGTAGTTCAAAGCACTGACAGAACTACTGCCACAGCAGCTCACACAGGGGGCAGTCAGGGCCCCTGAGATGAGGAGTGACAACTAAAGGAAGCCTCCCCTTTGTGTGTCCTAGGATCCTGGGCACTCTGCAGAGCAGCAGCACAAGGTGTCTGATGCCTCAACGTTGAGTGCTCCAGTGCCAGGGTCTGCTCCAACAGACATTAAGGGAAGCCATTGCAGATCAATGCTCCCTTAATGCAGACCAGCTGCATACCTCTCATCTGAACAATGTCCAGCGGAGGAGTGTGGACCCATTCTTCCTCCTCCAGGCATTTGACCTGCCACATGAATACAGAGAGGATGAAGGGGAATTTTTACTTCCCATGGGATGCCAGTACTGCCAGCACATCTGAACAGCACTACAGCTCCCTACATTTTAGTGCCCCCCCCGACCTCTACAGTGCTTCCCAGACCCCTCCAGAGCAGAGCCTCCCATCTCACAATTTCCCCTGTCCAACTGTACTTGCCCGCAGAGCACCTCAGCCCCCCCCCCCCCCGCCCCCAGTGCCCTTATGTAGAATACCCAGCTCCCATTATCATCCCCCAAGTCTTTCTCAGGGCTCTGTTTTGCCCACAAATCTCCACAGCCCCCACAGTGTCTCTTAGCATGCTGCAGGGACCTCTATAGTGTCCCCAGACCCCCACAGCACCCCCAGCTCACAAAGAGTCCCAAAGTTACCACAGTCCCCCACAGTCCTCCCTAGTCCCCTGCAGAGTCCTAAATATTTTTCCTCCCACTGACACCAATGATGGGGCATTTCTTCTTCCTACTGACCACTAATTTTTGTGCAGTATTTACTTTTACTGACCACTAATGTGGGGGCATTTTTTCCTTTTACTGACCACTAATGCTGGGGCATTATATTGTCCAACTGACCACGGACAAGGCATTTCTTCCACTTACCACTGACACTGGGCATTTTTACCTCCTACTAACCACTGACAAAGCATATATTCTGCCTACTGACCACTAACTTTTTCCTCCTACTAACAACACCAAAGCATTTTTTTCCTAACAGTGACACCGGAGCAATTTTTTCTTCCGCCTTTTAAACCTTCATGCCACTGCCTACTGACCACTGAGACTGGACCTTTGCTCCTCCTACTGACCACTAATACTAGATAATTTATTTTCACCTACTTGCCTCACCTCTTCATATAGGAATAGTAACTATGGCTGTTGGGTTCTGAATCATCAAGACTTGCTGTTGGGGGGGCCATTACAATGTTGCTTTCGGGTGATTTCTAGTTATGCCCCTGGTTCATAAATTCACTATATCCCTGTTTAAATAGACTTAACAAACCATCTTATGAACTAAAAACAATAATAAAAAATTGAATAAATATATTGCAAAAATAGCAAATCATGAAACCAGTAACTGCCTACATTACTAAGCATATGTATCAATATAAATACCATCTATGTTGCAGTCAACACATCCCCTGCACCTGAGGGGCTTCACGTTGGAGAGTTGAAATGTGCTTTTCTTATCTAAACTCAAAAGAAAAAAAAAAATAATACTGTATATTGTAGCTTACCTGTGCAAGTTCTGCTCCCCCAAAAGTGGGTATTTCCACTTTTGCAGCAAAATTGGGATAAGGCTTTATTTATTTTCAAATATTTTATTTAAACCACCGAAAGGCGAGTCCAGGTCACTACATAAACAAAGTATGATAGCTTTATTACATATAGTACAGTTGTATGTCAATGTAAACAACAGAATTCGGAAGATACCAGGTAAAATAGATATAACAATGACGGTGTACATTCTGTATTAGGCTAGACTATTCAATGTAGTCCCTAAAGAATAGATTACTGGTATTTAGTCCCGAAATCACCTACACTATTTTCCATTATCGTAGTTTCAAGGAAAAAGGAAAAAAAAGGAGGCTAGGTAAGGACAACGAAAGGGAAGGAAAGTAAAGTAAGAGGAAGAAGGAGAGGGCAGGGGATAGAGAATAGAAAAAGGGATGTAGGGAGAAGGTGGGAGAAGGAAGGGGGTCCTGGGTTGGAGGTGGCAGGGCTACTATGCATGAAATGGCAGGTAAATATTTACGGGCCAAGTAAGGTGAGACCTTCATCAGAGAGGTTAAACAAATTCCATAATCTCTACAGCTCAGAGTATTTTTCTTGTTTATGCTGTGCTGAGAGTGTGAGATTTTCAAATTTATTGATCTCTTCCACCTTACACAGCCATCGTCTAATCGTCGGGGGTGATGTATCTTTCCATTTGAGAGGGATACATAATATAGCGGCATTTAACAGATGTCTTAGTATTGATATGTTATATTTTTTGGCTGGAATAGAGGTAGCATGTAGCAAGAAAAAAGCCAGATCATCTGGAATGTTGTGATCAGTAAATTTTTGAATAATGTTCCGTATTTCCCTCCAGTAAGGCCCTAGCTTAGGGCAGGACCAAAAGATGTCCTCCTCCTGGCATCTCCAGCAGCGATCAGCTACTTCGGGATAAAATTCATGCAATATCCGTGGGGTACGGTACCACTGTGTCAGTATTTTATAGTTGGTTTCCAGAATTTTTGTGCATATGGAAGACTTCAGTGAGAAACTAATAATAGTTTGTCTTTGGCCAGGTGAGAACGTATGGTTCAGTTCCTTTTCCCATTTAGCCATCCACTATAGATGTGGCTGTTCCATAGGGGTATTCTTTAGGTTATACATTTTCGAGAGTAGTTGTGGCAATACACCCTCTTACGAGCAGTATTCCTCAAAGGTGGACAGTTGGCGGCTGAATCTCTCAGGGTTCTGTAGAGAGTGGAGGAAATGGTGTAAGGCACTTCAAAATGGTAGATGAAAGGAACCGGATGGGTCTATTAAAGAAGAGATGGAGGGCCAGTTCCCCGATAGCAGGAAGTGTGATGCCCGAAAGCACTTGTTTTGCCTTAGATTATGAAAATGATGACCTTCAAGGCCAGGGAGGAACCAGGGATTCCCAAGAATAGGCATTAGGGGCGAGTCCAGGGTTGAGAGAGGGGTCTGTGTGAATATTCGTGAACATACTTTGACAGTGGGAGCGATTAAGAAGTGTGTTTTCAGGGCTGGCGGTGGATCATCATAGCACCAAGGTGCTCCCTTTAGGAGTACATGCGCTTGGGCTTGTTCAATTTGAACCCATAGTTTGCCGTGCGAGTTTCTGTTCCAGTCTATGAGTCTGCCTAGGTGGGTTGCTTGACAGTACTTCAGTACATCTGGAAAAGCGATGCCTCCGCACTGTTTAGGAAGAGTTAATTGGCATCGGGGAATGTGAGGTCGCCTGTGAGCACACACAAATTTAATAAACAGGGAGTGGACCTGTTGAAAATAATTAGCGGGTATTTTGATCGGTAAGGTTTGGAAGAGGTATAAATATTTGGGTAAAATGCACATCTTTAGGAGATTGCATCTACCAAACCAAGAGTGCAATCCCAATGCCAAGTCTCCAGCAAAATGCGGGTTCTAGTGAGGAGAGTGGGGAAGTTGAGTTCGAAGATCCGCGACAGATCAGAAGGGATATGTGTTCCAAGATATTTTAGAGCTGTATCTGTCCATTTGAACTTAAAGTAAAATTTCAGGGACTGAAGTAGTAGAGAGGATATTCCCACCCCCATGGCTTCTGATTTACTAAAATTTATTTTCAAGTTGGATAATAGGCCATAGATATCAAATTCCCGAATAAGGTTTGGGAGGGACGCATTAGTGAGGGAGAAGAGCATGTCGTCAGCGTACACTGAGATTTTATGCTGTGTGTTGCGTACTGTGACTCCAGTAATGTCTGGGTTGAGATGGATAGTGCTAGGGAAAGGTTCTAGAGAGAGGGCGAACAGCAGTGGGGATTGCGGGCATCCTTGCCGAGTCCCATTCGTGATGGGGAAGGGGTGTGAGAGAAACTCGTTAGCCTTGACTTGTGCCAAGCCAAGACTCTGTGAATAGATCTTGGTGATCCATTGGATCATGTGTTCCCCCAGGTCTATATCGCGTAGTACCACAAACATGAATCACCAGTTAATGTAATCAAATGCTTTTTCAGCATCTGCTCCGGTAAATACACATGGGGTACCTGTCTTTTGTGCTATGTGGATGAGATTTACAACCTTGATAGTGTTATCGCGGGCCTCTCTAGTTGGAATTAACCCCACTTGATCCAAATGAATCAGTGGTTGTAAATATTGTGGCATACGCAGGGCAATTATCTTTCTGAATAATTTAAGGTCACAGTTTAGGAGCGAGATAGGTCTGTAGCTACCGCAGCATGTTGGATCCCTTCCCTCTTTAGGGATCACTGTGATACGGGCTTTTAAGGAATCTCTCGGGAAGAGAGTTATCGATCCTAGTGCATTAAATAGTTCTACCATATGGGGACCTATAAGAGGTAGGAATAGTTTGTAGTATTGCAGCGAGAAGCTGTCTGTGCCTGGGGCTTTGCCTGCTTTGGAAAGACTAATTGCAGTTTGAAGTTCATCTAAAGTTATTGGGGCTTCCAGTTCCTCCCATACCTCAGGTGCTGGGATACTGTGATATAATCTTCCATTTGGGTCTGAGGTGTAGATTGTTCCAGCAGGTTATATAGAGAGGAATAAAATTCCTGAAATCCACCAACAATCTGTTGAGGGAGTATTGCTTTGCGGCCTTGAGGGGTAGTGAATTGAGGAACATAAGAAGCCAATTTTTGGTCTCTGATCGAGCGGGCTAACAATCTCCCGCATTTGTCTCCTGATTCGTAGCTGAGTCTGCCACACCTTTGTATTGCAGATTTGGCCTGGTAGTTGAGGAGGTCTGATATTTGTTTGCAAAGGGACATGAGTTCTCATTCAAAAGCAGGAGTCAGGGTCTGTTTATGTTGCTGTTCAATTTTGTGGATGTCATTGAGGAGAGAAGAAAGTTTCTCTTCCCGTAGTCATTTGAGCCGTGCCCCATGCTTGATAAGGATTGCCCTGATAACTGCCTTATGAGCTTCCCAGATAATTCCACTATCACAGTCAGGCTTATCATTGAAAGTATAGAGCCAGCTCTTTTTGGACATCTACTACTACTTCCGGGGTTTGTAACAGGCTTTAATTTCGTTTCCAAAACCTAGTTTTGGAGGAGGAGGGGTCTATGAGCTTGTAGGTTCACCCAATCGGTGCGTGATCTGACAACGTTATCATGCCTATAGTGGAACTGAGTACCACATATAGTTGGGCGTGAGGTGTGAAAAAGCAGTCTATGTAGGTATAGACTTTGTGGAGGGAGGAATAAAAGGAGTAGTCTTTTTCACCAGGATGCTGTACTCACCAGACATCTATCAGCTAGGCTTCATGTAGAGATTGTAGCACACGTTTGCGAGTACCAGGAGAAACGGAGGACGAGCCAGAAGAAGTGTCTAAGTGGGAAGCAACGGAACATTAAATCCCCTCCCAATATCAGCTGACCTTCAGAGAAGTCTAGGAGATGATTTAACGTGCGGGTAAGGAAATGATCTTGACGATCATTAGGGGCTTAGATGGTGGCAAATGGAACTTTGACTTCTTCAACTAACCCATTGATAAACATAAAACGACCTGCATCATCAGCAAGGGTATGTTGGCATGTCCAAGGCAGTTGGTGGGACAGTAGTATGGAAACGCCTTTGGATTTGGCGAGATTGTTAGAATGGTAATTAATAGGGTAAAACCTATTTTTCAGGATGGGAAGTTTATCATCTCAAAAATGAGTCTCCTGAATGAATGCCACATCCGCATGTGAGCGTCGTAGATCATTTAACAGCATCCATCTCTTTTCAGGGATATTGAGCCCCTTGGCGTTTAGCGAGACTATCTTAACAGAATCCATCCCAGGATAGGGAAGGGGGGGTTTAAAAAAAAAAAAAAAGAGGGGAGGAGGTGGGGGATGGAGAAGAAGGAGGTATCGGGAAGGAAGGGGTAGAGTAGAAGAAGTAGTGGGGAAATAGAGAAAAGAAAAGGGGGGGGGGAATAAGGAGAGATGTAAGAACTAAGTCAATAGGTAGGCCCAGTGGGGAGTGTACACAGGAACAGCGTCCCTTGGCCTACAGCGGCAAAATATTGCCAACAGTGCACATCCACTGAGGAAATTCACATGGGGGTGCACTAGCCTAAGTGGGGGAAGGCATAGACAGAAGCTCAACAGGGTTGGTCTCTGCCCCCTCCACTCACCCCAGCATAAAACCAAGAAAACGGCATCCAAACATTCTTAACAATAACAATTGTAACGTAAACAGTATTAACGCAATCCCCTATCTCCCACCCATCGCAGACAAACATGACTGTCAGGACAGCAGGGGGTGCACCCAGTATTACCCTGTCAGAGCACCTATAATGCTCCCATGGTAGTTTAAGCACCAGACCGACTCTCCGGCGGTAGTCAATCTGGTACAGTTGACCAACAAGGGACACTTGCACCGGCTTAACGCCAGCGACGCCAGGCCAGGGCAGCCCCAGGATTTCCCACTTGTCCCCCCGGGGGAGTCATCATCTATCAGGTTCCATATGACTTCTCCCATGATCAATGCCATGGGTGCCCCATCCCAGCCCCACCCCCACCCCCAAGATGATGGGTAACCTCCCTGTAGGGGAAGAGAAAGCCGAGAGTGGGTGTCCCTCATCATCCATCACGTCCTCTCAAGCAGTCAAGAACTATGTTTCGTGAGCGATCCCCCAACACAAAAAATGACCCATCAGACTCTATGGCCACCGGGTACACTAGGTAGCACATTCCCTCCATCCCGATTGGCAGTGGTGGTTGTGCTAATCACGTATAGCCAGCAGCAGAACAGCAAGTATAAGATCAGCTCCATATATCTCTATAATAACATGCATCACTATAGATCAGACATGTGAAGCTTTAAACATTGAGGCACTAAGACCTCTAGGGAGGTGGGAAATGGAGGGATATAATACATTACATATACAGGCAATACTATGTACATAAGCAAAATTGCCTGAATCAATGTGCAAATGGTGGCAGGTGACGTGGCAAGTGACAATCTGCAAATGGTGGCAGGTGACATTGGAATCTGCAAATGGTGACAGGTGATGTGGCAAGTGAAAATCCACATCTAGTGGCAGGTGACAGTGGCAAGTTAAAAAGCTGCATCTGGTGACAGGTGACGGTGGCAAGTGACATGATGCATCTGTTGGCAGGAGATGTGGCAAGTGACATGCCTCAGGCTCCCACTAATTCTGCATTATGGTGAGTTGAACCACTTCATTATATATTACAATGTAACAATAGAAACAATGCGCTTCGATCACCCTGACACCATATCAACCATGGTGCCATGATGATTGAAACGCCAACACCAGCCTTCTTTTGCCGTGAAAAATTGGGGGAAATTTATCAAGACTGGAGCAATCGGAAACTGTTGCAGCTGTGCATGGCAACCAATCAGCTTTTGTCATCAGCTTGTTCAGTTAGGCCTCATGCACACGGGGTGTTTGTTTAGCTGTCTGAATGGTAGATTTCCTGGCAGGAGAAAAGATGTTTAAAAATACAGAAAAAGCCATGCATTGCACATGAATTTAGGTGCATTTAAGCACATTTAGAGGCATCAAGCATTTAAGCCTTAATATATGAAATTGGCCAGAATATTAATTTATTCTGGATATTGGCATGCATTAATGCTCAAACTTTAGACACATATGGCATTTTGGTGTGTTTAGACTCACTCAACATTTTTTCTTCTCTTCAGCTCTTCTCCTGAATGTGTCTTTGGTGGCTTTGTTTTCAGCCTCTAAACACTCCTCTTCTAATATACCTGTAAATGCCTATGTGGGCATGGACTCAAAGGCGTATATAGAGGTGCTTTTACAGGCTGGAAAAAATCCCCAAATGCCTATAAAAGCGGTGTTTATTAAGTCCAATGTGCATGAGGCCTTAAGCTTGAAAATAAAAGACAAAAGCTGATTGGTTGCTATGCACAGCTACTCCAGATCTTGGTTTTCTGATATGAAAACAATTTTTCTGTTTAACTAAGAGTCTGAGGCAGCCCTTAGATGAATGATTTTTTTTGTTGTTCAACCAGCGAGTTGAAAAAAATTACGGACTTGGTTCCCTCATCCACACCATCAATGTGGAAGCGAGAATCATCCCCGCTGAGCTATTATATTCCGACAGCAGGGAGGCCATACACTGCTGGCTTTAGCAGGCCACTCTGATTCAGTGGGGAAAATCTGACAGGGCAGTTGAACAGAAGTTGATTGGTAGAGCTAAAGGCCCTAAAGAGGCACAATCACCTTAGGGTAAAAGGTAGGGTAAAGTAACAGAGCCTGTACCAAGCCACCCATCTCCTCCTTACTAGCTTACAAGTGCTCCCTAGTGGTTCCTTGCTTCTCTGAAATTACTTGTGCTGACAACCTGGGGTAGCGATGATGTAACACTGTTAATAAAGTGACAGCCCTTGGCCTAATGATTGGCTGCTAGACCCAAGCACTCTCACATTGGAGGAGCTCACATGCCCTTCCTTACCTGGAAGTGCTGTGTATTGTCACCAGCTGCAGAGAAGGAAGGTGTGGCGAATGAGTGCTGGTAAGGTGAGGCGGTTGGGAAATCCTTTGCGGAGATATTGTCATTTTGCCCTGCAAGGGTAGGGTGACGGTTTCTTTCTTACTGGGACTATTTATATCCCTTGGGGGTATGGAAACCAATTGATAGAGTTTTGGAACTGTATCTCTGAATAATAATAAAAACACGTTGTAAGATTAGAATTTAATTTATAATCAAATTAAAAGTCAAAATAAGAATCAAAGGATGATTTACTATCACCATTATATTTAATCTGAGATCCAAGAAAGAAAGCTGACTTAACAAGGTTGGGCTAGATACCAAGCAATTTTGGAATAGGCAGTTTTCAACTTACCCTAACTTGGTGATGAGGGCAATGAATGTTTTGGTTTCCTTCACAACTACTTATCAGGAATTTCTGCATTGTTGAAGCTGAAATCAGGAAGGAGAAATTGTCTTAATGTGTCAGATGACATGAGAGTAACAATGTCAGTAGTTGTACCTCCATTCTTGGTTGTGATTGTACAAAAACAGCAAAAATCGTATTACTTGTAGCTAGCTTGTGTACTAGTGATTTGCCATTTTGCATTTACACATGCCCTTTACATGCTCAGCACAGCAGCAAATTTTTCTGTGGCTTAATGTGGTCAAAGAACTACTTCTTCTGCATAGAGACAACCAATGTATTGTCACCCTGATGGTAGAAGAACTCTACCAGAGCTAGGAACCGGTGGGTTTCAGCAACAGATTATGGGACAACTCCGGATAAGAGAGTCTGCCAGATGGGGATCTCTCACAATGCTCAGTCACGCTGCCAAATTTTATCGACTTTTTGGGGACATGCTCTGCTATTGTAAAAAAAATTTAGGTTTGGGAATATAGTCAGTGATGATAATGATTAGACAGTCTGGCAAAAAAAGATATGGAGACATATTAGGCAATCCCTTGAGGGCCTGTAATCATTAAAGGTTAAAATCCTCTGTTCTATAGAATATTTTGTTATAATAATAGAAAAAGATTGTGAGACATTTTCCAGTAGGTTTGATGTCTTGAGAATGAAGCTTGACTCCCTAAGGTCCTCTACTGAGGTTATTTCTACCTATACAGGACAACAATTTTGTATAATTTTTCCGTTTTTTTTTGTGTTGTGTGACAAAAAGGAGGATTACTAGAGAATGCACACCTTGACCTTCGGAGTAATTAATAAGACAGGGATTCAGCTGTATAAAAAATGTTTAAAAAAAAGTCATGAAAATACTTGGAAATTATCATTGTTCATGTAGATACTGGGGATAGAGCTGTAAGTACTGGAGTGTAAATTTTACTGCTGACATGGACACTGGGGAGTAGGCTGTGTGTACTGGAGTGCAGATATCCATAGTGACTTGAATTATGGGGAATGGGCTGTGTGTGCTGGCGTGCAGCTCTCACTAATTATATGAATACCGAAAAGCGAGCTGTGTGCTTGAGTTCAGCTAACACATAGGAGAGAGCAAAATGTGTGCTAGAGACTTAAAGTAAGGAAAAATGTATTTTGTGACTTGATCGTGCCCTGTTCACCTTAGCCCAATAATGGAGGAATAAACTTCCAGCATTGACAAGTTAATTTGTAATCTTCAGAATCAGTTTCAGTGCTATATAGGATTACATTGAAAGTTCATTGTAATAAAGTACATGTTCATTTACATATTGTATAACAGAATACAGAAAAAAAAAGAGGGCTCAAAGGATTCATTATCTGGAAAAGTCTATTGGAATAAAAACAAGCCAAAAACATAGAATAAGTCCCCTACTTATGAGCGAGTTCCATTACGGGAAATTGTTCGTAAGTCCAGCAAAGATCAGATTTCAGACAAAAGCTACGAGTGATGATTAGTGTGTTCTGGCAAAAGGTACAGCATGGCTGATTGCTGCACCAACATTGCCTATCTCTCCAGGTTGATTGTGCGAATCAGGAAAATACCACATTATTTCCTCAAAGCAGCCCACCAATCTCATGTGCCCTTTGAAACACCCACTCCATCTGTAACAAGCTAACATCTGTACATGACCTCTTCATCTCTCATGGCTTTAACATACTCGCCATAACCGAAACCTGGCTTGACTCAGCGTTTCCTGCTGCCCTCTCTCATGGTGGCCTCCATTGGACTCACTCCCCCAGACCCTATGGACAGAAAGGGGGTGGAGTTGGATTCCTTATATCCCCACAAAGCACCTTCGAAGTCACACAGTTACATAGTTACATACTTCTTTCGAGATGCACTGTATTCGTCTGTTTTCTCCCATTTCTCTGAGGATTGCAGCAATTTATCGGCTTCCTGGACCGGTATCGCACTTTCTTGATGACTTTGCTGCCTGGCTACCCTACTTTCTCTCCTCTGAAATACCCACTATCATTCTTGGTGACTTCAACATTCCTGTCAATGTTAACAGCCCAACTACAGCTCAACTTCTCAACTTAACCTCATCTTTTGACCTAACCCAATGAACACATACTTCCACTCACTCCAATGGTAATACTCTTGACATTGTATTCTCCCATCTCTGCAATCCTGGCAACCTCACCAACACATCCTTTCCTCTCTCTGATCACAACCTCATCAGTTTCACTGTATCCTTGCCTTCAACCACCCATCCCCCAGCAGCAAACAATTATTTGTAGGAACCTTCGCCACTTTAACCCTTCTCTTCTCTATTCTGCTACTGACCACCTATATGACATAATCTCTCCCCTGTCCTGGCCCACCTCTGTCTACAAAAGTTCACTCTCATCATCACTAGATGCACTTGCTCCTCTAACCACACGCAGAATCAGGCCCTGACCATTACAACCCTGGAAAACTAACAACACTAGAATTCTCAAGGCACATTGCCGTGCTCTTGAACGACTGTGGCGTAAAATCAAATGACAATTCCTGTCTCTATGCTGCCAAACAAGCCTACTTTGTCTCTCTTATAATACCTTGTCATCCAGTCTCTGTCGGCTCTTCTCAACCTTTAACTCTCTGCTTCGTCCCGCACCCGCTCTACCCACTAACTCACTCTCTGCCCAAGAGATTGCCAGTCACTTGAAAGACAAGATTGATGCTATTCGTGAGGACACCTCCACTCTGCGTACATCTTCCCCACCCAACATACCTTGCCTAACAGCACATTTAACACTCTCCTCTTTTGAATTGGCTTCTACTGAAGAGGTTACAAAACTTTTCTCAGATGCCCACCTAACCAATTGTCCCTTGGACCCAGTTCCCTCACAACTACTATGTCACCCTCTTCTTCTATCCTATGCTCCCTCACTCACATCTTCAATCTCTCTCTCTCTAGTGGCACCTTCCCCTCCCCTCTAAAACATGTGCAGATCACTCCCATACTTAAAAAGCCCTCACTGGATTCCACCAACCTGAACAACTTAAGACCCATCTCATTTCTCCCATTCACGTCTAAACTTCTAGAATGCTTAGTCTACAAATGTCTTAGCTCCTACCTCAGTGAAAATAACCTTCTTGACCCCTTACAGTCTGGCTGTCGCTCTCAGCACTCCACAGAGACTGCCTTACTAAAATTCACTAATGATTTAATAACTGCTAAAACCAACAGCCAGTACTCCATACTCCTACTACTTGACCTCTCTGCGGCCTTTGATACTGTTGACCACCCGCTCCTTCTCAATAAACTACATTCCCTTGGCCTCCAAGATTCTGCTCTATCCTGGTTCTCTGCCTATCTATCACAGCGCTCCTTCAGTGTTACCTACAACTCTGTCTCCTCCTCTCCATTGCCCCTTTCTGTGGGGGTCCCCCAAGGCTCTGTTCTTGGGCCCCTTCTCTTCTCTATCTACACCTCCTCCTTGGTCACTTGATAACCACCCACGGCTTCCAATACCACTTATACACAGATGACACACAAATCTATCTATCTACTCCTCACCTCACTCCTTCAGTCTCCTCTCGCACTAGTAACTTACTAACTGACATATCATCATGGATGTTGCACCACTTCCTTAAACTAAATCTCTCTAAAACTGAGCTATTAATATTCCTCCCCGCCCGTGCCCCCCCCATGACTTTTCCATCAAAATCACCAATGCAATCATCAGTCCCTCCCCTCACGCCAGCGTACTAGTTGTAATCCTAGACTCTTACTTGTCATTTCAGCCTCAAGTCCAATCGTTGTCAAAAGTTTGTAGAATTCACCTCCGTAACATCTCTAAAATTCACCCCTTTTTAGCAAATGAAACCACCAAGCTCCTCATTCACTCCCTTGTTATCTCTCGCCTTGACTATTGCAACTCCCTTCTCATTAGCTTGCCTCTCCATAGGCTATCTGCCAGAAACCATGAATCAGACTGAGACAGAAGTACAGTTCAATCACACTTGTTTAATAATAATAATAAAAAGGTAAATAGAGTAAACGTAGTCAAAACATAGCTAGTCAGACAAGCCAAAATGTCAGGGAGCCAGAGATGAGCGTAGTAGAACAGCAAGCAGGATCTGGAGCCAGAAGGAATGTCAGCCAAGCAAGTCTTTAACAGGCACACAGGAGAGCGTCTCTAGAGATGTGACCAAGGCGAAGGCAGAGATCATCTGGGCTGGACGGCTTAAGTAGGCAGGACTGACAAGCAGGATATCATCAACAGGTGAGTCACTGTGGAGAGAAAGGAGCTGGCGATTAGCCGACAGCTGAGTGGCCAGCTTTGAGAAGGAAGGGCTGAGGCCAGCCCTGACACTATCTCATCTTCAGTCTATCATGAATGCTGCTGCCAGACTTATCCACCTTACCAACTGCTCAGTGTCTACCAACCCTCTCCTCCAATCCCTACACTGGCTCCCAATCACCCAGTGAATTAAATTCAAAACACTAACCACAACATACAAAGCCATTCAGAACTCTGCCCCGAGCTACAGCACCAATCTTGTCTCCAAATATCACCCAAACCGTCCTCTCCACTCTTCTCAAGACCTCCTACTCTCAAGCTCTCTCGTCTCCTCCTCCCATGCTCATCTCCAGGATTTCTCCAGAGCCTCTGCCATCCTCTGAAACTTGCTACCAATTCTTACCAATTTTTACCAATTCCATCAGCTCATTCCCCACAGTTACAACTTTTTGTACCACCTGCCCCATCCTATTAGATTGTAAGCTCTTCTGAGCAGGACCCTGTTAATCCTCTTGTATTTTATTGTATTATAACTGTATTGATCTCCCTTTTATATTGTAAAGCGCTGCGTAAACTGTTGGCGCTATATAAATCCTGTATAATAATAATATACATTATATTATTAATTATACTTTAGTTGGAGCTAACAGTCATAGTAAATAAGTTTCCTGTAAGCCATCTAATGGCCATAATGCAGGGTTTGCCTAATTTACTCTATTCTGACTCTACTTTGAGAAGCATTTAACCTAGGGAGAAAATAGCTCAGTAATATTCAATTTTTCCCCCAATTGCACAGAATGAATATACCTGCAATTTCACAAGGTGAATAGCACCTTAAATATTTTTAAAAATACACCCTTAATGCTGGCTATAGATGGTTCGAATTTCAGCTGGTTCAGCAGGAACTGGCTGAGATTTGAACCGTGTATGGGCAGGCTGAATGTACCAAGCTGATCAATCAACTTGGGTACAACCAGGTTGCCGGATATTACTTGTGATTATCGCTAGCGGCTGCTAAAGCCGGTAGCAATAATCACTGTCTTCTATACAAAGCAATGTCTCCGCAGGAGGGATTCCCCTGTCACCACAGTCTGTGGTGATGGGGAAATCGTGCAAATTTCGATCCTGCAACATGTGGTTGCAGTTAAGAAATTTGCACGTCTATGGCCTGCCTTAGTGTTACAGAGTATATTACTGGTAACAAACAATTGTTTTATTATTGGCTTTTGCATGCACACTGTCTAGTAAGGCATATGTGCATATATTGTGTACTACATTTTAGAGATAGCATAATAAATGTGTACTGTAACATGGATATGTAATGTCCCATGGTTCTTTCTTGCTATGTGAAAAACGCATGTGATTTCTAACCAGGTAAACTACGAAAGTGGGAGTAAACTCCCTTGTATGATTTTTACCTATAGGTAAAGCCTATAATAAGGCTTACCTATAGGTACAGTAAATTTCTCCTAAACCTGCATCGTTTAGGAGAAATTTACTTTAGATGCAGTCAGTGACGTCACATATCCGCGGGAGTGACGTCATCTTCGTCTCGGTCATTCATATCGTAGAGGCCTACGAACCTGGAAAGGAAGGCCAGGTGAAGATGGAAGCACCTTCAGCGGTGACAGCGCATCGCTGGAGGGCTTCGTTTTCAGGAAAGTCTGTCATAATGTGCTAGTATGTGATGCCTATTTTTTTTTTTTATGCGTTTTAATACCATTTTAAGCAGTCAGGTTTCTTGTTTCACTTTCCTGGTGATAGTTAGAAAGTAAATCTTAATAGGTTCCAATCAACAACAGCACTGTTTCTTATTTGCTTCAGTTTACATAGTTCAGTTGCTAAAAGGTGTTCTATTTCAACAAACCATACAATTACCTGCTAAACGACAGAGTTTCTTAAAAATAGTTTCACGTATTGTGTTGAGCTGCGACTACCTGCACAGTAATGTTGTTTCTCTGCAGGTTTTTCATGCTTTTAACTATGTAGGAAAGCTCTTAATTCGGCTTAGCTCTTTCTTACATGATGACAGCTTTGGCACAAATAGTGGGAGACACCCACTTTTTATTTCTAAGGCCATCATTCAACCCTCTCATCATAGGCAAAAGTGTTAGTTAAAGCATATGTAATTAGTGAGCTGAATTTGATGGATAGACCAATTGCTTTGACCACAGCAAAGTAACCAGACATGACCAGAATCACATGTTTCTACTGGTGTTTCATGCGGATGTACCGATTTTCCCAGTTAAAATTAGCAAACAATAATTATGAAATCTAAAAAAAAAAAAAATACAGGGAAGGCATACATTATCATTATTTATCTGTATTGCTTTTAATAGAGCCATATTTTCCCTACTTTAGTGATTCAGCATATCTGTATCAGCATCATGATGTGTGGTTAGGAAGGATGACTACAAGAGGACACTTTGGTTAGTTTAGATCCCAATGCTCAGACCTTTGATGAAACTCGGGCTGCATATTGGAAGGCACGTATAGCTTACTCACGCAAGCATAGCAGATTGTTGTCTTGCACTAAAAATAGATTTAATCTCTTCTAGAACAGTCATTAGAGCGTAACCATGGTCAAAATGTAAAAGCCTGTATTTAGCCTACTCCTATTACACTTTGTGAAGATCCCCACACATTTACTTACTTGAATTCTGTAACACGTATTTACTATGCCCTATGGGTGGGCACTGCTGTGTTGCACATTTCTTAGATCCCGCCTTTTGAATTATAGAAGGTATGAGAGGAGAAGTTTCAGGAGACGGATTCCACAGCTTGCAGGCAGCAAGGTACCATGGGACATGTAGTCCTTAGAAATTGAATGTAAACAGCAGAGGAGTGGCTGAAAAGCATGCAGGTAATCCAGGAAGTTGTGGAAGGAGATGGTCAGCAGACAGGTAGAACTTACAACATGAAAGGACATTTTTCAAGTAAGCTTATATTGGATTGTCAAATATAACTATTATTTGTATTGCCATTACAATGACAATGTTATAAAATAAAAACGTATTCTTTGACTATAGATCGCCTTTAAAGTAGATGTGAACCCTAATTCAATGACATTTAGTTAGCTACAGCACTATGTATCAGAATTATTGGTAATTTTTAAAAAAGAAAATCCATGTTTTCCCTTATTATCATCCTTCGTGGCAATATCAATGTAGCTGATCTCCTGCAGCCTCTTTCTGTCTTTATGCATGCACTACAGGGTTGACTTCAAAGCATTTCTCAAGGCATTCTTCTGAAGGTGACAACAGTGGACCACACCTGTATCATGCTTTCTGATACAGCCACTCACAGTCTCCAATTGATTCCTATGTGACAAGGTGAAAATGCTAGACCACACACTGGAGACTGAAACAGAGCATTGTCACACTATAACAGGAAGTGCCTGAGCAAGGGTCTTCATGGAAGGGTCACCAGGTAATATTTTAATTAAAGCTGAAGATTTAAAAATATTGAAAATGACTTTTGGAATGACATTTACATGTTAAAGCACATATGATTTTAGTGATTAGTTTTAGATACACTTCAATGTACCGTACATAGTCACCTATATACTACTACATTTATGACATCTTTGCCATGCTACATTACAACTGGCATAAAAACCTACTGTAGTATGTAAAATGGCATGACTGATTGTGTTTTTTACAGCAACAGCCAATATGTAAAAAATCCAAACTGCCATATTTTAATGCATATGCTGTCACAGGGACCAATGCAAGAAAAAAATTGATATTTTGTAGCCTTGGTACTAAATTCCTGTGGTCATTTCTAAACTCACATGTGGCTGGAGTCTTGATTGATTATAAGTCTAAAGCGGAACAAGATATTTTTTCACTTTTATTACTGTGTGTCTGCACCCTAGCAGCTGGCCAAGCTAGATTCTAGAATATGCCTTAAAGCGGAACTTCAGTCATTTTTTCAACTTTCCTTCAATGAAATCTTCTGTCCTTGTTGTTTTAACTTTGGATAGTAATTTTTTTTTTTTTGCAGTAAATACCCTATACAGCCCACTTCCTGTTTCTTGTCTGGTCATTAGGCTAGGCTTATGACATCATGCACAGCTCTCTCTCTCACTCTTGTTAGAGTTTGCCAGGATGGGAGGGGGAATGATTCATAAGAGGGCCAATGAGAGCTGCAGAGCTGGAGGTGTGCCTCTGTGTCTGTGTAAATCCAGGAAGTGAACAGCCAGCAGCTCTGCCCACAGTTAAAAAAGATTTGCAGCCAAACTCAGTGGAAGGGAATTTCTGCAGCATATTTGGCAAGTACAGAATCACGGTATACTGTATATAAAATATTATGCAAAGTGGTTGGAGGGAAGCTTCAGAATGGCAAAGATGTTTTTATTATAAATTATGTGAGCAGAGTGCAGTTCCTCTTTAAAGTAGGAATATACAGCTATTGCTATGGTGTTCTTCAAATCTGAGCAGCTCAGTGGTGGAAGACTTCCATGGTAGACCATAAGTAACAAGCTGCGCAGAAGGATTTAGGAGACACTTTCCTTTTTTATAGGTTAAATTGCTAAAAGATCCAGGCAATAAAAGAATTGACACAGTTGCATTATCTGATGTTTCAGAATATGTCAAGGGTGATGGCGCTTTGATTCAAGGCTGTACTATCTACAAGCAAGGTTTTTTTTAATGGCTCAATGCCCACCAAACTCCCAGCAGAGCTTGGCTAAGTAAAATCAGCCTTATGCATCCTGCAGGCTAAATTTTTTATGGTCCTTTAAAGGCAAATTCCTTTGCCTTTAAAGGATTACAACACTTGTCAAGTTTATTTATTTTCTGTTTGTTATTTTTTTATTATTATTATTATTATTATTCAGGATTTATATAGCGCCAACAGTTTACGCAGCGCTTTACAATATAAAAGGGAGACAATACAGTTATAATACAATACAATACAATAGGATTAAGAGGGCCCTGCTCAGAAGAGCTTACAATCTAATAGGGTGGGGCAGGTGGTACAAAAGGTTGTAACTGTGGGGAATGAGCTGGTGAAAGTGGTAGATTAGTTGGAGACGTGATAGGCTTTCCTGAAGAGATGAGTTTTCAGGGATTGCCTGAAGGTAGCAAGAGTAGGGGATAGCCGGATAGATGGAGGTAGCGAGTTCCAGAGGATGGGAGAGGCTCTGGAGAAATCCTGGAGACGAGCATGGGAGGAGGAGATGAGAGAGCTTGAAAGCAGGAGGTCTTGAGAAGAGCGGAGAGGTCGATTTGGGTGATATTTGGAGACAAGATTAGTGATGTAGCTTGGGGCAGAGTTCTGAATGGCTTTGTATGTTGTGGTTAGAATTTTGAATTTAACCACTTCAGCCCTGGAAGGATTTACCCCCTTCCTGACCAGAGCTCTTCTTACAATTCGGCACTGCGTCGCTTTAACTGCTAATTGCGCGGTCATGCAATGCTGTACCCAAACGAAATTTGCGTCCTTTTCTTCCCACAAATAGAGCTTTCTTTTGATGGTATTTGATCACCTCTGCCGTTTTTATTTTTTGCGCTATAAACAGAAAAAGACTGAAAATTTTGAAAAAAAATGATATTTTCTACTTTTTGATATAAAAAAAATCCAACAAACTAAATTTTAGTCATACATTTAGGCCAAAATGTATTCGGCCACATGTCTTTGGTAAAAAAAATGTCAATAAGCGTATATTTATTGGTTTGCGCAAAAGTTATAGCGTCTACAAACTAGGGTACATTTTCTGGAATTTACACAGCTTTTAGTTTATGACTGCCTATGTCATTTCTTGAGGTGCTAAAATGGCAGGGCAGTACAAACCCCCCCCCAAATGACCCCATTTTGGAAAGTAGACACCCCAAGGAAATTGCTGAGAGGCATGTTGAGCCCATTGAATATTTATTTTTTTTGTCCCAAGTGATTAAATAATGACAAAAAAAAAAAAAAAATTTACAAAAAGTTGTCACTAAATGATATATTGCTCACACAGGCCATGGGCATATGTGGAATTGCACCCCAAAATACATTCAGCTGCTTCTCCTGAGTATGGGGATACCACATGTGTGGCACTTTTTGGGAGCCTAGCCGCGTACGGGGCCCCGAAAACCCAGCACCACCTTCAGGATTTCTAAGGGCATACATTTTTGATTTCACTCCTCACTACCTATCACAGTTTTGAAGGCCATAAAATGCCAAGATGGCACAAACCCCCCCCAAATGACCCCATTTTGGAAAGTAGACACCCCAAGCTATTTGCTGAGAGGCATGGTGAGTATTTTGCAGCTCTCATTTGTTTTTGAAAATGAAGAAAGACCAGAAAAAAATTTTTTTTTTTTCTTTGTTCAATTTTCAAAACTTTGTGACAAAAAGTGAGGTCTGCAAAATACTCACTATACCTCTCAGCAAATAGCTTGGGGTGTCTACTTTCCAAAATTGGGTCATTTGGGGGGGTTTTGTGCCACCTGGGCATTCCATGGCCTCCGAAACTGTGATAGGCAGTGAAGAGTGAAATCAAAAATTTACGGCCTTAGAAAGCCTGAAGGCGGTGCTTGGTTTTCGGGGTCCCGTGCGCGGCTAGGCTCCCAAAAAGTCCCACACATGTGGTATCCCCGTACTCAGGAGAAGCAACAGAATTTATTTTGGGGTGTAATTTCACAAATCCCCATGGCATGTTTGAGCAATATAACATTTAGTGACAACTTTGTGCAAAAAAAAAAAAAAAAATGTGTCTCTTTCCCGCAACTTGTGTCACAATATAAAATATTCCATGGACTCGACATGACTCTCAGCAAATAGCTTGGGGTGTCTACTTTCCAAAATGGGGTCATTTGGGGGGGTTTGAACTGTCCTGGCATTTTATGCACAACATTTAGAAGCTTATGTCACACATCACCCACTCTTCTAACCACTTGAAGACAAAGCCCTTTCTGACACTTTTTGATTACATGAAAAAATTATTTTTTTTTGCAAGAAAATTACTTTGAACCCCCAAACATTATATATTATTTTAAAGCAAATGCCCTACAGATTAAAATGGTGGGTGTTTCATTTTTTTTTTTCACACAGTAATTGCGCAGCGATTTTTCAAACGCATTTTTTGTGGAAAAAACACACTTTTTTAAATTTTAATGCACTAAAACACACTATATTGCCCAAATGTTTGATGAAATAAAAAAGATGATCTTAGGCCAAGTACATGGATACCAAACATGACATGCTTTAAAATTGCGCACAAACGTGCAGTGGCAACAAAATTAATACATTTTTAAAAGCCTTTAAAAGCCTTTACAGGTTACCACTTTAGATTTACAGAGGAGGTCTACTGCAAAAATTACTGCCCTCGATCTGACCTTCGCGGTGATACCTCACATGCATGGTGCAATTGCTGTTTACATTTGACGCCAGACCGACGCTTGCGAGAGCAGGGGGGACAGGGGTGCTTTTTTTTTTTTTTTTTTTTTTTCTTTATTATTTTTTTGCTTTTTTATCTTATTTTTAAACTGTTCCTTTCATTTTTTTTTTAAATCATTTTTATTGTTATCTCAGGGAATGTAAATATCCCCTATGATAGCAATAGGTAGTGACAGGTACTCTTTTTTGAAAAAATTGGGGTCTATTAGACCCTAGATCTCTCCTCTGCCCTCAAAGCATCTGACCACACCAAGATCGGTGTGATAAAATGCTTCCCCAATTTCCCAATGGCGCTGTTTACATCCGGCGAAATCTAAGTCATAAAATGCTCGTAGCTTCCGGTTTCTTAGGCCATAGAGATGTTTGGAGCCACTCTGGTCTCTGATCAGCTCTATGGTCAGCTGGCTGAATCACCAGCTGCATTCTCAGGTTCCCTGTTGAGACAGGAGAGCCAGAGAAAAACACGGAAGACGGTGGGGGGCATTCCCTCCCACTGCTTGTAAAAGCAGTCTAGAGGCTAATTAGCCGCTAGAATTGCTTTTACATGAAAGCCGACCGCTGGCTAAAAAGAATGATACCAAGATGATACCTAAACCTGCAGGCATCATTCTGGTATAACCACTCAAAGTCGTGAATGGCGTACCTGAAGACAAAAAAATGGTTAACAATAAAGCACAGTAAACGGTAAAGTATAAAAAATTGCATACCCGAAAAGCAAACATGATAAAACATAATAACAATAAAACATTGCAGAACAGAATACAGTAAAAAAGAGCAGAACAATAGAGAGAGAATAGAGAGAGAGAGAACAATGAAACGACAACTATTTTTTTTAATTTTTGTTTGTGTTTTTTTTTTTTTTTTACACTTTTTTTTGTAACTGTAACTTTTATAACTGTAACCGGTTCCAGGTTCGGGTCTCTCAAAATGCGATGGCATCTTGGGAGACCCTGTGAAAGTGTGCCTAGTCTGTGCAATGCTGTACCCTACGCTAATACTCAACTAGTGAATTGTAGCGTTCAAAACATTCACCAATGCAAAAACCAGGATTGTCAGGACAGGAGGGACAATAATAGCGGGTGTCATGCCTATATCCGCGCTTGCTGCAGACACAACATCTTTTTTGGGGGGGTTCGTTGGGTAGGGGTACTCGGGAGGACATAAAGAAAATGCCTCTCATGCAGCCGACTGCATTTGGTTGGGGATGTGAATGGGGGAAGTATGGGCGCTGCAGAAGCGGTGGGTTCCCAATTAGGATTGGCGAATGCAGCAGGAAGGGCATTATGGGCACGACAGGCCTGTGTTTGTCTTTTTGGTGGCAGCGGGACACTACTTGTGCTTGCCACCTCACCAGCTTGAACTGCACTTATGGGACTCGCCACGTCACCAAGTGTTACTGCAGTGCTGGTATGACCACGACCGGGGTGTACTAGGCCGCTGGTGCTTGCCAGTTCACCAAAACGCTACAAAATAAGTGACAGTGATCGATCGATACTGCACTTGGGTGGGCTGGGCTGGGCCGGGCGGAGGGGCAAAACGCAGGTGCTAGCAGGTATCTGGGCTGATCCCACTAACACTGCGTTTTTGGGAACCCTAAACTGCTGGGGACGCTAGTATAGATCTGATCGGATCAGATATTGATCCGATCAGATACCATACCACTAAGGGAGGTGTACGGTGCGTGTACGGTGCGTGCGTGGGTGTTCACGGTACTGGCGTTAATCTGACGCTGCCTGGGGCGATGCATATCACCGCCGGGCGATCAGGGGGCTAAACCTTTATTCGGTAATAAACGGCGGGTGCCCTGACACTATAAAAAATAAACGAACTAACCAGCGTCACCTGTAACAGTTATACGGTGATCAGTGGTGAAAGGGTTAACTAGGGGGCCATCAAGGGGTTAAAACATTTATTAGGTAGTATATGGGGGTCCCTGTCGCTATAAAACGCTGACAGCGAACCTAAATATTTACGTTCCTAACTAGCGTCACCAGTGACACTAATACAGCGATCAGAAAAGATCGCTTAGCGACACTGGTGACAGGGGGTGATCAAGGGGTTAAAACTTTATTAGGGGGGGTTAGGGGGGTACCCTAGACCTACAGGGGGCTAATACTAACTGTCCTACCACTGCTAACTGTCACAAACTGACACTATGCAGTAATCAGGAAAAAAAAAAAAAAACCTGCTTGGTGTCAGTTTGTGACTGGGGGGGGGGTGATTGGGGGGGGATCGGGGGGCGATCGGGGGGGGATCAGGGGTGTTTAGTGTGCCTGGCATGTTCTACTGTGTTGTGTGTGAGTGTTGGTGCACTTACATCACATCCTCTGCCTCTGTGTACTATACAGAGGCAGGGGATGTTTCTCATTGGCTGGGAGCGATCGCGAGGGGGGGGGCCACGATCGGATGGTCTCCCCCTCGTCTCTCATCGCTCCCAACCAAATGCCGACCGCCGATGGCACCGCCCGCGGGAAGGCAATCACGTACCAGGTACGTGATTTTGCCTGCCCGTGCCGCTCTGCTCACGTATATAGACGTGAGGCAGTCGGCAAGTGGTTAATTCGCTGGGTGATTGGGAGCCAGTGTAGGGATTGAAGTAGAGGGTTGGCAGACACTGAGAAGTTGGTAAGGTGGATAAGTCTGGCAGCAGCATTCATGATAGACTGAAGGGGGGATAGCCTATGGAGCGGTAGGCCAATGAGAAGGGAGTTGCAATATTTTCTGTTTGTGTGTAATTTGGGAGATTTCTCCTTACTCTTTATCTATTTAGCAGAGCAGGAAAGCAAATTTTTACACTTTCTGTCTATTAGATGGGTGTCATACTGACACGTACCTTGGAGGTGAGCCTGATGTGCAGAGGGAGACCTCTCGTACAGCCATGGCTCTGGAGTCACTGGAGTTGAGACAGTGATGGTAGGAGCACAGTGAGGTATGAGTGCCTGCAGAGTTCTCTTGGCTGGAGATGATGGCAGCTGACAGAGACAGGAACTGGCTTAGGTGCTGTGGATGCAGGTCAGTGGATGCAGGTGCTCTGAGGATGCAGGACAGTGGATGCAGGTGCGTTGAGGGGCAGCGGAGGCAGATGCACACAGATGCAAAACGGCAGGCAAGAGCAAGGTCAGCAAGGTAATACACAGCGGACCAATCAGGCAGAGACGGCAGGCAAGGAATGGTCAGAGTTCAGGCTGGGTTGCTAATGGAGAATCAGGCAGACAAGTAAACAGAGCAGGGTCAAGGAAGCCAAGGGTCAGGACTGGAGACAGCAGCGAGGTCAGGAAGCCGAGTCAGTATTGGATCAGATGCAGGTTCAAGATCAGATCACAGGGTAAAGCTGCAGTTCAAACTGCAACGAACTAATGCAGCTGAAGCCCTTTTAAAGGCCACTAGGTGCCAAGGCAATGTCACTGTGCGCGCGTGTACAATCTCCATGATCTGCGCATGCGCATTGGCACACGTCTGTTCACCGCTGGACGCCTGTTAGCCGGACTGCGCCTCTGTGAACCTGTGTGCCTCAGACCAGTTGCAGGACTATGAGCAGTGCATTCATGACACATATAGAACAGGAAGTGAAGAGAAATAGATCTGTTAGCACTTCCTGGGCATTTTAACCGTGTAGCATCAGGCATAAGTTACAAAACAAATAGCACAAAACACTTCCAATTGTACATTTAACAGAACAAAAGAAAAAATGCTTTCATTGTTAAGGTTTGCACATATATATATTTTAGTGTGAGCTAAGGCTAAGGCATTTATAAGATTTATTTATTGCTGGTAAGTTACAAATCAGTTCAACATATGCATCAGCCACTGGAAACATGTCAACAAATTCTAACACAATCAGAAAACATTAAAATGTGTAGGGGTGCTGGAATAATATAGCCCAGTTTGTTAATGTCAGAGATATATATGTAACATGTAGGTTGCTGATGAAAATATAGTGAGTAATACTGACAGTAGGTTTGTCTTACTGACATTTCTAGTAGTTATCCTTCCTACATGTGACATATAATGCTCAAGAAGCCCCAGAGGTATAAGCTATCTTCAGCAATGGCAATGATGTGTGAGAATAAAGAAGACAAAATGGATGCAGTGTATTAGCAGCTATATTCTGGTACATATTACCTTGATGATAATGAATTCAATGAACAATGTAAAGTGCATTGAACAGATGCAGAAGCCTACAGAAGTCTACAAATAAATGTACTATGTTATTCTAATTATACAGTACTCAAGATGAGGTGATCAAAGATATATGTATATGAAGTTCTCTTCCCTGACTGTCTTTTGTTTAGTGGCATCTATTGCTAGTGATGCGCTAAATGTGGATGAATAATTTGTATCTGTGTATGTACAAGAATTGCTTACACACAACCACAGAAAGCTATCTTTGTTAACAAGTGAGAACTTGTCTTATTTAAGGGATTTTATGACTTCTAGTATGAAGCAACTGTATCACAAGACTTTTTGTGGCATATCCTGCTGGGCTAAACCGAAATCAGAGGTTTGTGGTCCAAGTAGCCTGGACAGGGTATGGGGTAAAAGACAAAGATCTGAGCAAGCATAGGAGGAGCTGTTATGGAAGTCAAGGGTATGAACAGACAGGACAGAGACGGAAGTGGACCATCCATGTTGACAGCCATATGCATTGGGTTTCAGTGAAAAGTAGAGCCCTAGGGGTACCCCGTCTTCATCTTGGAATGGGGGACAACCTGATATCAGTAACACACTAGCTAGCACAACACAGGATCAGCAGACAGGTGAAATAAGGGTTAAAAATCATAGAATTGAATCAAGCAACATTTCTGATGAAGGCTTAAAATCAAAATACAAAATACAATACCAGTAGACCAAGCAATTGCTATAGGGTCTAGTACAGTATGCCAGTAGTTTGTTTTACACAGGCAATGTTTAATCTCGGCAGATAATTTAGAGTAGGATCGATGTATCTATATTTAGGCAGCGTATCAAAATATTGCAATTAATGTACTTAATATACTCAGCTGTAAGCGGCACATGTCTTAGAAGTTCAATTACATTTAAAGTAGGATTAAACCCTTGCACATTGAGCACAAAAAAATAAAGATTCCCCAGTTAAAAAGTTCACTGCCACTTGACCGCCCACCTAAACTAGAGCATGCAGCCACTCGGGCCTATACACATGCCACGGTCGCGATTCTATCCATCTTGACCACAGCAAAAATTAAATGATATGCTAGTTTTGTTAGGTGAAATTGCCACCGAACGCGAGCCATTCAAGTAAATGGGTTTGTGCTACATCCGCCCTACAACAGTTGTGGTAAAATGAGTCTGTATTTTAAGGGTTAAAGCAGGCGGCGATGAGGCAACATATCATTCCCTCATGGTCTTCCAAGCACCAGCAGTTTGGCCACTTGTGTGAACAAGCTCTACAAGAAATCAAATAATAGCAAATTTGTCTATGGACTTTTGCTATTACATTTTTTTCCCACTAGCTTTTGCAAAGATGTTGATTAAAGTTCTAGTTAGAGATATATAGCATTGAAAGTTGGCATTTGTAAATAGAACTTTTTTTTAAGTTGAAATTTTATTGCACATAACAGCAAAACAATCAACAATCCATGAATGTGGTACAGAATATACAGGCGTTACAAGTTCAGAAAACCAGAGCCATTCAAAGGTAGTCTGGGAAAAGTACAGTATTTTACCAGGTAGCGCGATCCACCTGGCCAATGGGCAAGTACAATAGTCTACGGCATTCACACAATATAAATCCGATTTTAATATGGCCATTAACAAAAATGTGGCATATCTTCCTAGGCATTGCCCTGCTGTCATACTCATTTTACATAAAATAAAACAGTTTTCAACAAAATTCACATACATATGTAAAACATGTGAGTAAGAACCTTAAGGCTCAAGGGCCAAGTTTTTCACTATTTTGTTTTTCAGATAAGTAATTGAATATGTGGTTTGTTGTCTCTCTGCAGTAAATATTGAAACACTGCTTTCAGTAGCTCAAAGCACAGAAGCATTAAAATACATTTTCCATTATAACAGGTTACACAATAGACACTAGACCTGCAACTTGTGGGATGGGAACCCAAATTAAGTTTAAAAATACATTTTTTGATGTTAAAAGAGTGTTACAAATTATATTAACTCAAGGGGTTCTGCACATCTCGTGTGTCATAAAACAGGGGGAAACTAGATTTTACATTGATATTTGGGTTCACAACATCACCTCTGCTATAGACTGAAAGACCTTCCTCCCCCTGCTTCCTGAGAACGTGGGAGCAAAGCCACATAACTTTTGCTTCTTTGTCGTCATCTCCCATAATATGCTAATCAGTAAATATACTGGCTGTTGGTGAATTTCATAGCTCTAAGACAGCCTTTGTTGCTGGATGGAGGAGGTTATACGGGCCAAGGCCAACTGCCATCGGTTAATTTTATTAAGGAGAACTTCACTTTTATTAATAAAATTTAAAAAATGCTACACAAGCTATTTTGTCATTTACGGTTATTAAATATGACCTTTCATTTTACTCTGAAATCACTATAATTTTCCAAAAATATTCAAAAATGTCATTGCAATACGGAAATCTGGAGGCTTTCTGTACACGGCTGGTGTATAGAACACTCCCAGAAATGTAATATCCTTTTTGCGTGATTGGCTCACTGATTTTCACTGCAAAGTTCTGGCATCCTCTGCAAAAGGAATTTCATTTTGGTAAGACACTCCCTAAGGATTAACTACTTTTAAACAGTTGCAGACACAGCAGCTTTCCTCATTAAAATACTGATACTGCGCCAGGTGGCTATGGTGAACATAGAACCTCTCTTTCAGGAACAAACAGCTTTTTCTTCACCACTTCTACAAGGTTCAGGTAAAATCCTTGCAATGTAAATTGATCACCCAGAGGGTTTTTCTACACAAAAGTAGAGTTATACTCTAACAAACCATATACTACAATGTAGAAGCGTTATCACTTTATTAGTATTTGAATACAGCATAGTATAAACTGGCTTCCTTTTAAATAGTAAATGTACTGTATAACAACCACTAGTATTGCTGCTGTCAATTAATATTGCCCTCTCCACAATCTAGATTATAATTGTGGGAAGCCAGGATGGTAGCACAATTAGCATTGCAATACCCATACATCCTGACATTTTCAAAATGGTGAGATGTGACAGATGCATATTAAATTACTCTTTCCCCCTTATCTTGAAGCTTCTGCATAATTGGCTTCACGATAAGAAATCCAGTAACTATTCTTGATTTCATGTGAAAGATTCAGGCTTACTCAACTGAATAGTGCAAAAGAGCATCACTAAAATGCAACATGCAGTTATGTATAATGATCAACATTTCACTGCTAAGAACATACAAATTTATGTAGTAACAAGTAGGCTTGTTCAATAAAAAAAAATCTAATTCTTGAGTATTAAAGTGTCCTAAAAGCCCACCCTCTCTCATGCTATTTGTAGATAATAAACAATTAAGCCCTGTAAAACCACCAATATAGATAGTGAATAAATACCATTTGTAGCCTTTCCTTCTTGCGCTCACGTGCCCACTATCCTGCTCTTACACGGGACTAAGATGTAGCATGTCACATGAAAACCTTGCAGGTGCTGCTGTCAATCATGCTGTTAGAACCAACCGGCAGGCATGTCTGCTTTTGATATGAATTAGTGAATAAACATGACATGCTTTAGACCATAAAAAGGAGTGTGTTCATCCGGGTTGCAAGGCTAAGCAGGTCAGAGTAGCCTGTGGATAGCATTGTCACCTGAGGAAAAGTGATGAAATTGATAGAACCAAAGGGTGTTTTATTTAGAAAGTAGATCTTTTTATAAAAACAAAGGGCAGAATAGATTGAACTATATTATAGAGAGCCATTTGTGCAGAATAATTTTTTGGAGCTGGAAGACACTTTAATTTGCACGAATACTCTGATAAGGTCTTACTAATAAATAATGAATTTTGATTGCTTGAATAAGTTTCTGATAACAAGGGCCTATCTTTTGACTGTGACAACGTGCCCTCTGAATATTTACTACTGACAACATTACATATTTTGCCTACATCCTTAAGAGGCTGTAAAACGGAAAATTGTATACTCACCTTTCCGTAAATTTCCTTTCCTGACGCCTCTCCATGGCAGCACACACTGGGTTGTGACTCCGCCCCACAACCTAACAGTATTGGTTAGCTATAAATTTGAAGGGGAGACACCCCGCTGCATTCTCTGTAAATATATCACCATAAAACGGGGTGGGAATATACAATTTTCCGTTTTCTTGACGCCTCCATGGCAGCACACACTGGGAAATAACTCGCCAGTCGGGAGGGTGCAAGAAAATAATATTTATTCCTTATAATGCGGAAGAATTGGCTCTAACAACAGATCTACCGAAGTCTGCCATAGCCAAGTGAGCAGAATCTACTCTATAGTGAGAAATGAAAGTGTGTCTGGAGGACCAAGTTGCTGCTTTGCAAATCATTTCCGGTGAAACCCTGCAATACGCTGACCAGGAGGTAGCCACTGCCCTGGTCGAGTGAGCCCTGATGCCTTCGGGAATTGCCAGATGATGCATGGAGTATGCCTTCTTGATGGACTTGACTAACCAGGAGGCGATAGTACGTGAAGTAGCCGCTTGACCTCGTCTGTTTCCATGTGGAATGACCATGAGGGCATCTGTCTTCCTAAAAGAATTTGTAGCCGCCAGGTAACTAATGATGGTTGTTTTAACATTCAGGGGATGAGGTTCACCTTGATCATTAGTAAAGGATGGTAAGACAATGTCTTGGTTGTAATGAAAGGAAGTTGCTACCTTCGGGATGAAGTGGTCTGAAGGTCTTAGTACTACTTTATCAGGAAAGAATACTAAGTAAGGTTCTGATGCCATCAGTGCTTGGATTTCAGATACCCTCTATGCTGACGTAATTGCAATGAGAAAAGACAGTTTTAGAGTCAGATCCCACAGAGAGATTGATTCAGATGGAGTAAAAGGAGGATTGGTGAAGGCATCGAGAACTACTGAGAGATCCCATGATGGAAAAGCTGGTTTCTTGGGAGGTTTGATTTTCAGACAGGCTCTCAGGAATAGGATTACCAGCGGATGTAATGCCCATCTAATGCCTGTTTTGGCCGACAAGGCAGATACTTGTACCTTAAGGGTACTTGAACTTAGACCTTTGTTGATTCCTGACTTGAGCAACTCTAGGATTTGAGAGGGTTCTGGAGCAATAGGATCCCATCCCTTCTGCTGTGCCATGGTAAAGAATTTGTTCCTAATTCTTGTACAGGTGGTGTTGTTGGTACTCTTCCTGGCTTGCATCAGAGATGATATTACTTCCTATGAGCAGCCTTGTTCCCTTAACCTAACCCTTTCAACTTCTATGCCGTCAGATGCAACTTCTCTGGAGCTGGGTGTAGAAATTGGCCTTGAAATAGCAAATCCGGAGTTACCGGAAGAAGCATTGGAGGTTGAAGGCTGAGCTACAATAGGGTCGTGAACCATGGTCTTCTCGGTCAAAGAGGAATTACTGCGATTACCGTGGCTGAACATCTCCGAAGCCTGGACAGGAATCTGGCAATTAATGGAGTTGGTGGGAATATGTACCCCAACTTGAAGTTCCATGGGTGAATTAGACAATCTATCCCTTCGGCTGAAGGGAACGATGCTCTGGACAGAAACCTCCGACACTTCGTATTCGCAGGTGTGGCTGCTAAGTTGATCTCTGGCACTCCCCATGTCTCCGTAAGAAGAGAAAAGGCCTGGAGACTCTGGGACCATTCGTTGTTCGAAAGAGTCTCTCAACTCAGGTAATCGGCTAACATGTTCTGTGCCGCAGGAACATATATTGCTTTTAAGTCTGCTAGGTGTGCCTGTGCCCATTCCAAGATAGGACGGACTTCCTCCATCAGTGTGAGACTCTTGGTACCCCCTTGCCTCTGGATGTAGGACACTGCCACCTTGTTGTCCATCCAGATAAGCACGTTCTTCCCTCTGAGGAATGGTGCAAATGCCATGAGGGCCTGGAAGGCTGCCCGGAGTTCCAGTATATTCGATACTATATCCTGGGCCTGGAACTGCTGCTTGATCTTGACAGTGAGCTCCCCAGCCACTCTGACAGGCATCTGAAGTGACTATTATCGGATCTGGGGGAACTATCAGCTTGTATTTCCTGAGGTTGGTCAAGTGTGTCCACCACCACCACACTGATTGCTTCATTGGTCTGGAGATGGTAGTGGTCTGATGCATCGATACTCCATCCCACTGCCTCAGAAAGGAGTTTTGCAGGACTCTCATGTGCCATTGTGACCACTGCACCATGGGCAGGGTTGCAGCCATGGATCCTAGCACACTCAAACAGGTTCTGGTTGGAAGATGCCTCGCTGATAGTAATCTCCGCATCTTCTGTATTAGAGGTTGAATCTTCTCCTGAGGGAGTTGTACCCTGTTCAATTTGGTGTTCAGATCCGCTCCCAGGAATACCATATTTTGCGTGAGTTGTAGACTGCTCTTTTTCCAGTTGACTAGCCTACCGAAGTCCTGGAGAGTCATGAGTAAGATCCTCTGATGACACAACAAAGTTTCTTGATCTTCTGCCAAGAGTAGGATGTCGTCCAAATAATGGTGGACTCGCAGACCCTTTTCCCTGAGGATTGCAACCAGGGGTAGAAGGACCTTGGTGAATGTCCTGGGAGCCAACGAGATGCCGAAAGGAAGGCACTGGAATTGGAAGTGGCTTTTGTTGATGGCAAATCGGAGGAATTTTTGAAAGGCGTGATGAATTGGAATATATAGGTAAGCGTCCGATAAATCTACTGAGAGCATCCAGTCGCCCAGGTTCACTGCCAGAAGTATGGACTGCAGGCTCTCCATTTTGAAGGTCTCTATTTTTATGTTCCTGTTGAGATTTTTTAAATCCAATACAGGGCGTAAGTCTCCAGTCTTCTTCTTTACCAAAAATAGTGGGGAATAGAACCCCCTCCCCTTTTGATCTGATGGAACCTCCAGGATTGCCCCTTTCTCCGTCAATTCCACTATATATTTTAATAGTAACTTCCTCTTGATTAGTGAAGATGGCAGTCTTGTTGATTGGAAGTGATTTCTCGGAAGTTTGCCCATAAACTTCCACTTGTGTCCAAATTTAATTGTGGAAAGAGTCCACGGGTCCTTTATATGGCTTGACCAAATCTGTACGAAGTCCTTGAGCCTGGCCTTCTGCTGCTCCCCTGCCGGGGTAGGCTTGGACTTCTGCATCCTTAGGAAGGAAGGACTTGTGTTTTTCCAGTCTCTACTAAATTCCCTACCGGGACGGTAGGATCTAGCTTCCTTATATTTCTCAGGAAGGTTGCGCCTGAAGGAAGGATCCTTTTGGGCTTTGGGTCTCCTGCCTGAGGGAATTAATCCCGACTTCCCTCCTGTTACCTTCGAGATAGCGGTGTCCAATTTAGACCCGAACAGGTTTGAGCCATCGTATGGAATTCTGCACCAGTTTGTTTTAGAAGCAGTATCGGCCATCCATGGTTTCAGCCACAGGGCCCTTCTTGCCGTGACTGAGGCTAGCATTGATCTTGCCGAGGATCTTATAATATCCACTGAAGCCTCTGCCACGAAGTCGCCTGCCAACTTAATCTCCTGAAGAGAAGATATTATTTTGTCTACTTCAGCACCGTCTTGGAGATCCTTCTCCACCCGGGTTGCCCAACCTGATATGGCTTTAGCCACTGCTGCTGTGGTAATTGCTGGTCTGCAAGCGCCCCCAGCAGTGGATAATTCTTTCTTTAATTCCAGATCCAATTTCCGATCCAGAACATCCCGAAAGGAAACCGCGTCTTCAATAGGCAGAGTGACATGCCGTGCAAGACGCATCAAGGAGGAGTCAACTACTGGGGCGTTTATCAGTGAATTGACTTTTGACTCCTTCAGAGTATACATCTTTGTCAGTCTGTTGGTGAGACTGGCCCGCTTATCAGATCTTTCCCACTCATCTTTAATTAGATCCTCCAGTTCACCTATAAAAGGGAAATTCTCTTGTTCTCTTTTTAAATTTGGGAAATATTTCCGAACTTTCTGCGGTTCCACTTTATCTTCTTCCCAGCCTATCGCTTCTTCAACTGACTTTGCGAAAGGCTGTACAAGGGAGAAATCAAAACCTGCTGACATGTCCTGATCCTCATCTCCTGAGGAGGGTTCTGATGCCTGGGGCTGATGGTCGTCCACTACTGATGTGCTGGGCGTAGGCCTATCCATTAGTGGTGCCGTTGCCTCCCTTATGGATTCCCGCACAGATTCTCTTATGAGCTCCGTAGCCACTCTAGCATCTAGTTCTTTGTCCTTTGCTGCCTCATCGAAGCAGGATCTGCAGACTAGTTTATCTGGCAAGGCTGGTGCACCACATACCCAGCAAGTGTTTGCTGTAGGACAGGTGTGGCGGCTCTGGCGGTGTGATGAAGCTGACCGTCTGCGGTGCGACCGACTATGACAGGAGCGGCTGCGTCGTGAGCGGCTGTGACGTGAGCGGCTATGTCTTCGGTGGCGGGAAGAAGATCTTGAACGGCTTCTGCGAGACTTCTTGCTTGACGCATGACTTGATCTCCCTTCACGCCTGGAACTTGCGGCTCTTGAACTGGTAGGGCTGCCAAAAACGCAGCGTTAGTGGTTCGGCTCTCTTTTTCTCTCCCCTTCTTCAATACTTACCAACGACTGATGGCCTCTTACCTCGTTTGCTGATGGTGGTCTGCGCGGGCAGTGGTCTCCATAGTGATAGTGACAGGAAGTCTGAAGAGTAATAAGAAAAAAGAAAATATATATATATTCTTTTTTTTTTTTTTAATTTCCTTTCTTTTTTTTTTTTTTAAAAGGCACTAGACATTCTAGTTAGATGCTCCAACTTACCTGGGCTTGCTGAGTTGTTTTCTGGCAAAGCAGAGCAACACACGGCAAAAGCAAGTGCCAGCAATCCCCCTAAGCAGGGGAAAAAACTTATATTAACAGAAAAAAAGGTACAGGCAAAGAAGAAAGGAGACCACTGCAGTATATGAAGCTTCTTTAAAGATTACTGTGCCAGACGTCCAGACGCCCCCTGAGACCACCAGACCAGGGGTTCCCTCCATAGATGCTCCTTTAGAGACTGTACAGGAGGGACTTCCAAACAGGAGAGGCTTGAACCTGCTGGGGCAAGTGCGGTAAGAGGCTTTTTCTTTAATCTTGATAACAGGAGCAAGCTTGCTTATCCCAATCTGTCAGGTGAGGATAAAAAAGAGAATGCAGCGGGGTGTCTCCCCTTCAAATTTATAGCTAACCAATCCTGTCAGGTTGTGGGGGCGGAGTCACAACCCAGTGTGTGTGCTGCCATGGAGGCGTCAGGAAAATAAATTACAGGGCATTTACCTATATTCTTTTGTATACGTCCTATAAACACTAGAAAATCCTGTGATCACAATAGAGTATTTTTGTTTAAAACCAATTTATACTCAAATAGTAAGAGGAAATAAAGTAAGTAAGAGGATAACATTTTTCATTTTTTTTTATTTCCTTTTTTTGTTTAAAAGAAAATAGAAAAGACATTGACAGTTCTGCATTTGATGCACATTCTGTTCATAACTTAAAAACACTGACTATATCTTAAGTCATGCATTTAGAATTAAGATTGACTTAGATCTTCATTAGCCACATACTGTAAAAACTCAGGAATGTTTTTGTCGCACATATTTTCCCCTTCTAAGACACCAGTTTCTTCTTGAAATAGAAGTCCATGTTACCCCAGGTCTAGCTTTTTAATGTCCCTGACATTGTTTTTGATCCTGCGCTGCGAAGGTGCTATGAAATCTCATTGACTGTGAATTGTATGCTACTAAATGTCATGACATCAGTTTCTTTTTTTAGGGCAAACACAAGTTTGTTGGATTGCCTATGTTTGTAACATAAAAAATATTTCCAAACATTTAAAAATTTTGGAAAGAAATGAAAAGCTTCTGTGTGTGGCTAGTTTAAGCCCAATTTGTACCAGGTAGGTGTCACGCTTCCATGATACAGTCATTTATCTTCCTGTATTGACTGTATTCATTTTAATAGTGAAGAGTTTATTCACAAGTAAAAGCATCACTAATGCATCTTACCAATCTGGATTCATAGCAGCTAATATATTTCTACAACAGCAGCATTTAACTGTACATCTAACCCCGCAGACACATAGAAAATTAACTAGGCATAATGACCCATTTAACTGCATGCAGTATTTTGCGTAACAATTGTCCATAGTTGATAAACTTACACCAGCCAGCTCAAGATTCAGTGGGATTATCAAGAACAGTCAATATGCTTTTGTGGCTGATACTGAGACTCATGCTTAACCTGATTTTCGTAATTAGGTCTAAAATATGCTTTCTAACCCATAGATTTCCTCCCTATTACCATACCAATAGTTTATTGAAATTAAAAATGCCTTTTTATTCGCCTGACAATTCTGGTTATTTTGTATCCAGATTATTTCTAATACAATGTAAACTTTACTGATATTAACGTAGACTTAAACTTTCCCAACAAAAAACTGTCATTTTGAGCACCATGAGTAAAACGGGATCACATTATATTTTGTTGATACTAATACGGTTTTCCCCCCTTACTTTGTTCATGTTTTCTGTCCAAGCATTGTCCACATCCTTTAAACTCTGTGCATGAACTTCATATGGATGTCCGTATGTGCTCCAGCAGTGGTTGAACATCACAGTTTCACTGTAGAGACTTATTTTATATGTATAAGTTTTATAGTAATCATAACCTGCGTGGTTATATTTTTTTTTTAAATGCAAGAACACACCCAAAACTAGGTTTTTGGAAAATGCTAATGTGTTGAACTACCAATAATTTATTACAACACTTGGGGACTCTCGTAAAGATACTGTTATGTTCCTGGCTCCTTTTAGAATTTAGCCATTGCAAGGCCAGGCAAATGAGTCTCTTGTAAAGATGAAACTCAGATGCAGAACTAAAGTTTCAAAAAGTGTAAGCAGAACTTTTCTCCCCAATCCCTAATTTTTCCCCTCCCCTCATTCCTTATCCCCTCAGTAAGCTGGTACTGCCAAAAAATGCATACTCGCATGCCTGGAAATTCAGCAGTGTTCTCTAGGGATCCGCCATTTTGTGTTGCCATATTATTTTGATGTCACCGGGTGGTGCTGATTGTCTCTTCCAGGTCGGCCATGCATGTGCCACATAGAGTACCCCACAGCCTCCTGGGATCTGTGATGTAGGTATCCCAAAAGGCTGCAAACACTGTATATTTTAATCTGGCTTGTGCCAGAAATAAGGAAGTAAGGGGAGGCTGTCCCAAAAAAGTTATTTCCACCCCAATAAAAATGTTATTGTCCAATTTGGTTAGAGGAGGAGACTGATATAACATTGATGGGTCTACAGCATAAGGCAAAATTCAGTTTACAGCATAAGGCAAATTCAGTTCATTGGGTCTACAACTCATCTATTAATTGACAATGGCACATAATGCCAATGGCTAATGTTGAAGTGAATCACATTTAGCTTCACTGTCAGCATTGAGGTATGAGAAGTTAGGAATTGTCCCGTGTGTCCATTGGTTATCTGGATCCATGAGTTTTACATAGAGTTGTTTCTAGAAAAGGTAAAAGTAGGTAGGTTGGATATTATATAATGAATATTATTATGTTACCTCCAAATTTGCACCTTGCTTTCGGGCCCTTTGTGTGCATGAAATCCTTGTAAACCTAACTGGTGCATTTTTTAAAGAATCAGCCTGTTTTCTTACTCTTTCTTTTTTAAGTATCAGCACAATTCTGGTTTGCCCAATGTGTTGGTTTTTCCTCAGTGGACTTTTATCACTGTCCTCTTTGCTGGGATATATCTGGTGATAAAACACTTATTGAATTAGGTGTTACAATTTCCAAGGAAAACCATTACAAGTGTCAATCTCATACAGGTAGAGATGCTTATACTCTACTGGTTCAAAAAGATAAGACAAAAAAGAGATCTTGTAACCTGTAGTAAATCAAGGTCATTGTGTTTTAAAATTGCCTCTCAAACTCAGTTAGCCTTCAAAGAGACATTGTGCAAAATCATAGTAACCAATCATAGCAACCAACCAACCAAACAATTATTTGTTGTTGTTTTATCCTTAGCACCTAGGCTCTAAATTGTAGTAATGCACCAGTTATCACTAGATGTATATAGAAGGAAGATTCCATGTTTAGTCACTAAATATGAGAATCTGTAAGCCTTTTTTCATATAGCTCAAGTAATGAAAACTGATCACAAGCATTTATGTGCTTTAGATATAAAAGAAGATATACAAAGTGGTTTCTATATTCAACTTTTGTTCAGACTCTGAAATTATATCTACTCCATCATAAGCCATGGGTTCACCTGAAATCAATTGCTTTTAGTACAACTATGGGACTAACTATACAAAGGCAAATAAACATGACTGTAAATGTAATTTGTCAAGATTTGTTGAATTGTTATAAATGATTACAACTTGTATTTGTGGTCTGAAGTATGTGCCCTATAGTAAAGTATACGTGTGAAACGAAATATGGTGCTAGCACAGTCTGCAGTATGCAAGAACCTTTCATGATGACAAAGCTGAACAGAACCACAATTTCCTGCATGAGTAGTTTCCAGCCACAAAGATCAGCATACCTTACATCAGTTTCTCACCTTCATAAGCACGTGGTTTCTCGAACCAAAGTCAGAAGGCAGAGAGAGCAAGAGAGGGAGAGAGAAAAAGACAGAGTAAGGTATATAAATATATATATAGACAGGGGCTCAAAGATTAAAATAACCTAATTATTGTGTTCAATACACCCGTCAAATTCTTCAGTCACGAAGATGGTCATATGTAACCATATAGATACCAATTATTTTAGAGTCTTCATGATATAGAGACAGAGGGGTTGATTTATTACTGGAGCATAGCGTGTTTAGGTTTCTAGGGAATTTTCACTTAGTTTAGTGTAGCGGGTGCCCCTCAGCCCGCTTGCACATCCAGCCACCGCTGCCTACTAACAAACTGACAGACACAGAGCCTGTTACAGCTGCAGGGGATTCCTCCCGCCTCCTTTTCCTCCCCATGCTGCTCACAGTAGGTGAGCGGTGCTTGCACGGACACTGCCGCCCGCTCTGCTCCCTCCCCTGCTTCCTCATTAGCAGGGGGAGCAGACCAATAACTAGACAAGACTGCTGCAGCAAAGCATCTTGGAACATGTAGTCCCAAAGACAGGGGGCCACATGTTAATCCCTTGGGGGCAGACTATCTAGCCCAGCATGCCAGGAGGAGGAGAACAGGAAGAAGACCCTGAGGCTGCCTGGGAGCAGGGGGAGATACCATGAGGCAGGGAGAAGACCGGACGCAGGAGAAGGGTATTGCTCCTAATGGTCAGTGTGACTGCTTTCCCACCAACAGCTCCACGGTCGGTCGCAGACTTCTCACCAGCTAAGGAACCCTGGGTCATCTCATCTCCAGGTGCATCTGTACAAACATTGCGGGGTGTTCCAGTCGCCAGGTAGCCAGTTGGGCAACTTGCAAGGTCCCGTACCAGGATATCTTTCCTTTGGGCCTTCTAGTCACAGAATTGGTGATTGGACACATGCCCATCTTCTCATAACAAAGGACACTGCATGCAGACACCGTTATCTAATCACTTTAACTAAGCTTGAAAGAGACCTTGTGCTACACTTACACTTTGCTGAGATGCGACAGGATTTCTCCTGTTTGTCAGAACTCCACAAGCATACTTTGCACCACCCTGCTTGCCAGGACACCTTAAACATACTTTATTCCACCCTGCTTGTCAGAACACCTTAAGTGCATCACCAAAGAGCTAGCTGAAGGAGGAGCTCTAACTTTTATCCTAAAGTTGATATTGTTTTGCATATGGTACCACGCTTATACAGTCAGGGACTGTGATTTCAGGATTTCAGGGAGACAGACGGTCAACACATCATCGCTGTTCCCCCTTTATGCCTAAGCTCATAGGTCACACTTGAGCTATTTGAATTGGTTGAATTGGTTGAACTGTGATATTTATAACTTGCATGTGTCTTTGTGATATACTGTTTTATATCAGTTTTTCTATTCTTTACTACTCGGTAATATTATTACTGTTGCTTTATGACAAAAAGCCTCTTAGTAAAAATACTTTCTGGTTTACTACCGTTTGTGTCTATCTACTATTGTGTTTGCAGTAACATTGTTTACTAGGTGTGCCAGAGGGGCTGAGATGCAGAACCTAATATACTCAGTTGGCTCCTTTAGGGGTGGCGCTACATTAGTGAATGTAGGAAATCTTTGCTGGCTTTAGTCAATCGATCATGTGCAAGCAAAATTCCTATTTCCCTTTCACGTAATTGGATTGTCTTTGCAAAGTGAATATTCACCATATTCACTAAGTGAAAATTCCCTTGCAAAGTGAACATACTTTTCTCAGGCTTTAGCTCTACACATAAAACGCGCAGTTAGGTCCCAAGACATATCTGTGACTATGACAAATTTGACAAATCCAGCCTGTCAAACAGTTAGCCTGTGTGCATCTACTTGGTTGTGCTTAATTGTGCTTAATTGTCACTAACCTATTTGGTCACTCCCACTTCTATTTATGGCAGGTCACATAAAAGTACTTGAGGCTGGCATGTCTTCAGCCTGATCTCTAATTGCTTAGGAACAGGAGAGCAGATGAGGAAAATGTAGACACTAGGGGGTGATCAGCGTTAGATCCAGGGATCTAATCTGGAGAATCACCACTATTATATTTGGGAGAAGAGTATGCTAGATCCAGGTAATGACTTAGGAGGCCAAGTGAGCTACTAGCACTAGATCAGGAAATAACCACTGCTACATCTAGATACTAATCACTGCTAAAGAGAGGCACTGACTCTTGGTACAGCCAATGATTGACCTAACCAGGCATCTACCATGACCACAGTCATAAAACCACCATGACTAAGACAACCAAGGGTGACCACCCTTCCTTTGGTTGGGGATAGCACAAGCCTGAATGTTATGCATGTGTTGTTTTATCTTTGCTTTTCTTTTTCTTTTAAATGTTTGACCTTGGTGAGTGAGTGTCACGTACCTGGTAGGTTTTGAGCCCGAAGTGCAGAGAAGGACCTCCCCTACAGCTCCCACTCCTGTTCCTCTGGAATGGAGACAGAAGGCCAGGAGTGAGGAGTGGTATGGGTGCCTGGCAGGATCGACAGTCACCGGAAGTTCAGGAGTGGTGGCACCCTCTGGATCCAGAAGCTGAAGAGGAAGCTGGAATGCAGAGAGGACCCGGAGCCACAGCAGGTAAGGAAGCAGGTAAGTAAGCAGGTAAGTAAGTAGGACTGGAACCAGGAACAAAGCAGCAGGTAGTAGCCTGGAACGCTGGACTGGAACCAGGAACAAAGCAGCAGGTAGTAGCCTGGAACGCTGGACTGGAACAAAGCAGCAGGTAGTAGCCTGAAACGCTGGACTGGAACCAGGAACAAAGCAGCAGGTAGTAGCCTGGAACGCTGGACTGGAATCTGGAACAAGGCAGCAGGTAGTAGACTGGAACGCTGGGCTAGAACCAGGAACAAGGCAGCAGGTAGTAGACTGGAACGCTGGACTGGAACCAGGAACAAAGCAGCAGGTAGTAGCCTGGAACGCTGGACTGGAATCTGGAACAAGGCAGCAGGTAGTAGACTGGAACGCTGGACTGGAACCAGGAACAAGGCAGCAGGCAGTAGACTGGATACAGGTATCAGACTGAGGGATGGTCAAACAAGCCAGAGGTCGGTATCGGTCGATCAGCAGAGGTACCAGGGACAACACAGAGGGATGGTCAGGCAAGCCAAGAGGGTCTGGTGCAGGCGGAAAGCAGGATGGTCTAACAGGAAGCCGGGTCAGATAGCAGAGTACACAGGTCAGATCAGGTTAAGGCACACGGAACGCTGTAGAGCAGACAGCGGGGATAGAGTGTGACAGGCCGGTTTAAATAGCCCGCCTGGCACTAGCGGGAGTGCGCGCGCGCGTGCCCGTGCGTGACAGCACCCGTGAACGCGCGCGCATGCGCAGTGGAACCCGCGGCCGTGTCCCCCTGCGTCTGGATCGCTGATTACTGGCAGGATCTTCATGACAGTGAGGTTCTGATTTGTGGGAAGTGCTTTCAGATATTCAGTTTGAATTGTTGGAGAACTATTACACAAAAGTTAGGATTCAACTAGAAGTGCTGCTTCACAATAAATTCAACATCTGTGAAAAGTGTGCAATTTTGACCAACTAGCTGCTTCTGATTCTTAAAGCGGTAGTAAACTGCAGTTGAAGAAAAAAAAATCCCCTGCAAGGTAATGTCATAATGCCCTAAAACAAAGCCTTCCAGCGCCCCGCTGTCACCATTGAGAGGGCTTCCACCTTCCCCTGGTCTTCTTTCCGGGTTCATGGCCTCCGGCTACATGAGTGGCCAGGGGCTCTATGATATCACAGGTGCAGGAGCCGCCATATATGCAGGACCTTCAGAGTGCTTGCGCCAGTGATATCACCGGCTGCATGCACTCTGAATATCAGGTCAAACACGGTTTATAACAATGTGCAGCATATTGTATAATGCACTTATATCACTACTTACTGTCAGATTTAGAATAGTTTATGCTCACAATACGTAGACTGAAATCAACACTTAGCACTAAAATTAGTATGATTACATTGTTTATATACTGTATGTAATTAAGAAAACACTTTTTCTTCTTTCTTTTGCTATTTGCATTGTACCTAGAATATCGTCTCAAAAACTGAACACATATATAGCAACTTTATAATATTTGGTGTCTTGTTTTTTTTCTGGTGACCTACTCTACAGGTATCTGCGTATACCTCATCCTCTTGTCATGGGCGTCCTCAGGTAGGGGCAAGGGGGGTCAAGTGCCCCCCATAATCAGGGATCGGATTGGCACATTCAGCACAGTGACGTTGCTATGGGGGTGCGGGCAGCCAGCGAGGTGACACCATCAAGGTGCTGTCAAGTCCTCCATCAGTGTAGTATGACTGCGGGTTCTTTTCCCTGCTCAGTCCAGCAGAGAACTTGGTGGCGCTGTGTCAGAAGAAAGTCGAGCTGTGGGCTGTCAGAGGTTTCCCCCGCTCACCCCACCTTTCTCCTGTCAGGGAGAAGAGACGGCGGCTTTCACCAGGTTCCCCGCCCAGCTTCCTGCCCGCTCCGTTCCTTCCCCATTGGCCATAGCTGAGGGCCAATCAAAGGAGACTAGGAGAGGAGAGCTTCATGGGACAAGTACTCCCGAAATTGGCGGCCCCATTTTCCACAGGAAGGAGGCTACAGCTCTATCAATAGAGAGATTGAGAAACTGCAGCCTAGAAAAAAGCTGAGGGAGTGAGTGCTACAGGACAAACAAAGAGGCATGTGCTGGGCCGAAGCCACGCTGCCCATTGTCACCAGAGAGAGCACCACGCTGCCCAGTGTCACCAGAAAGAATGCCACGCTACCCAGCGCCACCAAAGAGAGAGCCACACTACCCAGCACTACCAGAGAGAACCATGCTACCCAGCGCCACCAGAGAGAGCCACGCTACCCAGCACCACCAGAGAAAAAAGCCACGCTACCCAGCCACGTTTCCTAGAGCCAGAGAGAGCCACGCTACCCAGTGCTACCAGAGAGCGAAAGACTGAGCCACTGTCAGGGTACAGACATGCTACACTACTGACAAGAATCGCCCCCGGGGAACCCAGAGTGAGCGATCGTCTGGCCAGAGGGATCACTTCTGTCGTTTCGCTGGGTCTGGCAAGAGGGCCCGTCGGGCATTATCCATTACTTATCCTAGGGACTGTACTACGCCTGCAGTCTCTGACCATGACAATGTGATAATGACATTGTTAAAAAGGGGGGGCACATGGGTGACCCTAAAATGATCCCCCCCCCCCTGAAAAAAGTTTTGTGGACGCCCATGCCTCTTGTTTAAATAAGAGTGGTTGTGCCATTTGTGCCTGTTATATCTGATGTTCCGGGTGAGAATATTATTATGTTTCCCTTTGTCATGCACTTGAAATATGATACTATTTTCTGCATATTAGGCAGTAATGTTGTATATGCCTATACTTATTGCGAGCATGTATTTTCTGTAAAACAAAATGTTCTTGCCTTTTTGATTTGTGTATTTTTTTCCTTTAAAATAGAGAATGTATAGAAAAAAAACAAAACAAAACAGAAACATAACCTTGCACTAATAAAATGGTCCATAATATATTACTTTATCCCTTTGTTTTGTATAGGTACCAATATATCATGATATCATGTACATTTTTTACACATTTAATTTCATTTAAATAGCTCTATACATGTGAAAGTGTAGTGGTTGGCCACTTTTTCTCAGAAGTCTGACAATTCCTGAACAAGTAGAGTTTTAAAAACATAAGAGTTTTCCCGAGATAATACTAACTACCTATCATGCTGGTTCACTTTCTATTTCACATATTACAGTTTCTACAATTTTTTTTACATTTTAAATGTATGTTTCCTGCCCAGGTAATGAAAGTTACTAATGAAATTACCATAAAAGATACACATAAAAGAGAAAACTACAACAATGTCTAAAGTGACTGGAGGTGATGGGATGTCACATGATGTTCAGAGAACCTATAGGGTATGTCTGCTATCCATTATATATACAGTATCTCACAAAAGTGAGTATACCCCTCACATTTTTGTAAATATTTTATTAGATCTTTTCATGTGACAACACTGAAGACATGACACTTTGCTACAATGTAAAGTAGTGAATGTACAGCTTGTATAACAGTGTAAATTTGCTGTTCCCTCAAAATAACTCAACACACAGCCATTAATGTCTAAACCGCTGGCAACAAAAGTGAGTACACCCCTAAGTGAAAATGTCCAAATTGGGCCAAAAGCAGGGCAGTCTTTAACGCAGGGCAAAAGGGGCAGCTGCCCTGGGCCCAGTCATTATTGGGGGGCCCAAAGCAGCTGCCCTTTGAGCCTGTGCTGCCCATACTTGCCAACTGTTATGGATTCTACTAAGCCACCTGCCCCACCATGCTCTTGTCCCGGCTGCATTCCGGAAAGCAGACCCGCAGTCGGGCCAGCTGAGAGCCATTTCACTCATTGATACATGTTTGCTGCCCACTGTCCGCACATCTCTGCCCCCTGTACCTCCCCCTACCTCACTCATCAGCAGTTTCCCTGCCGCTCTCCTGCAGGGCTAAGGACCATCCCCGAGGCCGAGATAGAGCCTCCAGGCTTCTGCTGCATGAGTGGGTGGATGAGGCTGAGCTCCGAGATCGTGCCTTGCTGGAATCTGGTGTTGTAACAGCAGCTGAGCAGGGGGTGCACAGAGAGTGTGCCTGTTGGCAAATGGTTTACATAGCTCCTGGCATCACAGGTCAGGTAGAGGGCCCCTTAGCAGAATTTTGCTTAGGGCCCCAGGGAGGTCAGGATCGGCACTGGCTCCTGGTGCCCCAGCAAACCAATGAGACCCGGAAGTGAGGGGAGAGAAAAGCTGCAGACATGCACGGTGCTGGTTTGAATGAGCGCTCAGGTAAGTAAAAGGGGGAGGAGGGATGCTGACACCTAAATATTTTTTACCCTAATACAAGGAATGCATTAAAGTAAAAAATGTTTAGGCTTTACAACCACTTTAAAAGCAAAGCCCCTGCACTCACTTCGGAATCAGAATTAAGTTCTAGACCCAGATAAGAAATTAATTCTAGCTCACTTTATCTAAAACTAAATAAAAAAAAACTTTAGGTAGAGTCTTTAGATTGAACAGTCTATGAAAAAATGAGTCACTGACCACATCAAATATTGTCGTGACTACCTATTGCACACACAAAAATTCTAATGCCCCGTACACACGGTCGGATTTTCCGACGGAAAATGTGTGATAGGACCTTGTTGTCGGAAATTCCGACCGTGTGTAGGCTCCATCACACATTTTCCATCGGATTTTCCGACACACAAAGTTTGAGAGCAGGATATAAAATTTTCCGACAACAAAATCCGTTGTCGGAAATTCCGATCGTGTGTACACAAATCCGACGCACAAAGTGCCACGTATGCTCAGAATAAATAAAGAGATGAAAGCTATTGGCTACTGCCCCGTTTATAGTCCCGACGTACGTGTTTTACGTCACCGCGTTCAGAACGATCGTGTGTATGCAAGACAAGTTTGAGCCAACATCCGTTGGAAAAAATCCTAGGATTTTGTTGTCGGAATGTCTGAACAAAGTCCGACCGTGTGTACGGGGCATAAGTGAAAACCAACTTATTTTTAGATGTTTACTGTACCTAATTATAGTGTTCTATTAGATCGAAATCTAATTATAGTTCCAAGATAATATTTTTTTGGTTATAATCAACATATTATTTTGCAGTGCTAGAGTAGAATATATCTAATGTCCCGTCAACAATCTCCTAAGTAACCAAGTACATGCCAGTTTAGAAAGAAGCCATTTTTAATATCCCACTCAATCTCAAAAAGAAAAAAAAAACTGTTTCTGTAACTGCTTAAAAAGTGTTAGAAGGAGTTTAGAATTTGTTGGTCCATATAAATTTGCTAGTGCATCGTAATCTGGCCATACACTGTGCACACTTCTCAGCAACTGCCTGAAATTTATTTAGTGGATTTTTCACCAACATCCTTCAAATGAAAAATTGAACGAGCCAGGTGGAAAATTGCGAGTTGAACAGTGCCTGCATTCAAATAGATGCAGACACTGTTCGGGTACTTTGACAGCCAGACAGGCTGGTTGTCAAAATACAAAAGTCACAGTGTAGGATTCATTCATTCACGCTGTATAGTAGAGGGAGGAATCTGTTAGCTTTCAGCCTGCAGGCTGAACAAAGGAAGAACTTTATGGAAATTTACCACTACCCTCTCCCCAGGTTGACAAACGTGCCAGATTTAGACCTTGGCAGGCCCGGGGCACTTCAAGTTCTGGGGCCCTTCAACATAGAAATTAAATTATATGACAAATAAAAAAGTGAACTGAAATAAATGATAAACTGCATTTGTTCTTAAAAAAACCCTAATTTACCCTATTTCATGGGGTGTTGGATTCGCCCCTTGATCCAATCAGGGTCAAGCGGAGAAGTACGCTTCACTCTCTCATGTATTTCACTGTGATAAATCGATGATGGTCATAAAATTTACTCCCACATGATGGGTTGGGACTGTTGCCTGGCACTTTCCAATATTTTTTTAACTTTTCTCTTGTCCCATCCACTTGTCTGTCGAAAACATCCCAAATAGTAAAATAACATGAGAAGTTGAAATGGAAAACATCTGCCAGAGGCCCTCATCCTTGTCTTTGCCTCTAAAGTCAGGCTTAACTTTTATGTATCCTGAAAACCACACACTTAGTTATTTTTTCAATAATAAACCAAATGTTATAATTATTAAACTTTTTTTAAATAAAGGAAGTCTGGGACCCCTCTAGCAGGGGGGTCTGAAGCAACTTCCCATTTCCCCCCCTTATAAATCCAGCACTTGTTGGCAATGTTGCTGTGTCCCTATTGCTCCTCCATAGTGGAGAAACATTAAGGCAAGAAATGTGTTACTGGTTGGATCACTGGGTCAAAAATAAAGAAAATATGACTGAAAAAAGAAAATGAATGCAGCCACCACATTTAAAGTGATAGTAAAGTCTCTTCTGAGATCCTCTGCCGGCTCCCTGGCTCCTCCTCCCTGCCGAGTACCTTCATAGCAAGCCACTTGCTATGGGGGCACTCATGCTGGCTCGAACTGTGTGCATTTATTAACACACACAGTGCGACTCAGCCCTGCTTCCTCATCACTGGATGTGATTGACAGCAACAGGAGCCAATGGCTCCCACTGCTCTCACTGAGTCCAGTGAGGAGAGAGAGAGAGAGAGAGAGAGAGAGAGAGAGAGAGAGAGAGAGTGCAGCACCGTTGCTCTCGGACACAGCGCTGGATCAAGATCGGGTTCAGGTAAGTATTTGGGGGGCTGCACCTAGAAGGTTGTTTACCCTAATGCAGAGAATGCATTAGGGTAAACAAAAACCTTTAGCCATTACAATTCTTATAAGGATTGGTAAGGTGCAATATATTATATTTTTGATGGTTTAATACCATTTTAACTCTCAAGGAGTAAGCTGCATGTAGGCCTAAATGAAATGTTCTTCTGCATAGGTTTTGTACTAGACATTGCATTTAACAACCTAACATCATTCCCCAAGAAAGTAAAACTAGGTAGGAGCTTGACATTTGTGTGTCCATTTGCACCCAGTGATCCTGCCAGTGTCTCCTATTTATTACTTTTATTGCTTTAGTGATAAACATGGCAACCAAAAGCACTCAACATCATTTTATGGCAATAAAATATCAAAACAAATTGCGGTTTTCCAGGAGATTGCGCATAGCTCATGGACAAAAGAATATGCTGTGAAACACATGCAGGCAAAGTCTGCTACTTTTATTCCTCTGAGGAATGATGTTTGTGATGCAGAGCACCAATCCAGAGCAACATTTCAATTGAGGCGAGCTATACATGATAACGATTTCTTTGGAGAGATCTATTGCTCTGTACTGGACAAAAACTTTCTTCTTCAATTGATACCAGGTGTCCTGTGGTTACTTTAAGGTATTCATCGTTCCTCTGTAGATTGTTTTCTATTCCTGCTGGATCATAGTTACACATTACACTTCCTCATCATGTTCAGTTATTCTTGATTTTTTATTCATCGTGAAATGCCCATTGGCACAATATCCTTATCAAAATTTGCAGCTCAGGGACTCACTGTGCCCATTACAAATCATAAAAAGGATGATGTTATCTGTTTGTATTCAGTGTAATGTAAAATAAATAAATAAATATACAATCTAGCAGCACAATGTAACCTCTTTATAATGACCTCAGTAGTGTTGTGGAGTTCTCTTGCTATAAATGTACCCTAACAGATACAAAAAGCTGTAACTTATTTAGGCTTATGGGAGTCCTTAAAAGTTGTTCCCTAATGACCCTTAGGGCACTTTCACACTGAGGCACAGGGGCGTTGGCGGTAAAGCATCGCTAGTTTTAGCAGCGCTTTAAGGTCCTTTTAGAGGCGCTTTTCGGCCGCTAGCGGGGCGCTTTTAACCCCCGCTAGCTTAGGGGGCGCTGCCCATTGATTTCAATGGGCAGGGGCGCTTTAGGAGCGGTGTATACACTGCTCCTAAAGCACCTCAAAGATGCTGCTTGCAGGACTTTTTTTAACGTCCCACAAGCGCACAGCTCCAGTGTGAAAGCTCTCGGGCTTTCACACTGGAGTGTCAGGAGAGGCACTTTACAAGCCCTTTGCAGGCACTATTTTTAGCGCTATAGCGCCTGCAAAGTGCCTCAGTGTGAAAGCAGCCTTAAAGCAAACCTCCTTAGTCAATGCAAGGGTATTGGGTATTTTCTTCACTCCTGGAGGCTGAACAAAGTGACAGAGGAGTTAAAGGAAGGTGAGTATATGCTGCTGGGGTTGGGAGCATTACAGCATTTAAGAACTTATTAATTAGGGAATGCTGTGACTACATGAACATTTGCTTGCTTGGATTAGCCCCACATTTTTGAAGTTGGTTAATGTGCAGCCTGTAGTACAATGAATTTGCATCAGGTCTTGACCCAATGGCAATCCTCGACACAGGGCAACTGTTAATTTATTAGGTGGATGCACATTCCGCTGACTTTGAAGAGTGGCAGAAATTTACAAATTGAACAAATGGAGACCCAACAGAAAAGTAACAAATAGAAAGTTGAAAAGGGAAGGATGACAAAATCAATTGTCTTTTATAATTAGGCCCTTCAATGAGTTGGGATGTAACTTAACCTAACTAGAATTCGCCCAAATCTGTAGAATCAGCCTTTGGTAGATTTTAATGACACTGAATAGCAGATGAAGAATAGCCAATGTCTATTTGATTAAATTTTATCATGTATATGTAAATAATGTAGTGTTTTTTTTTCCTTTTATAATTTTTATTAAACTCCAAGAAAGGGCAAAATCAAGTCACTACATCAATCACAGAAAGGTAAATGAGACTTCAATCACATAACTCAGAACATGTATGTTGGATATGCAAAAGGCGTATATACAGTAAATTTAAGTAGGCATCAGTAGATGATATTGCAAATCGACATGCTCAGTAAACATAATCGTCACATTATGGTCTACAGTAGAATAACTGAAAAATAAAAAAGGGCTGCCCTAACCCAGTTTCCAAATTTTCTTAAATAGTAGCAAAGAAAAAGTAGAGCATAGAATAGAATAGAACAAAAGAGAAGGGGGGGGGGTAAGGTGTAAGATGACGATGGCTCAGGGCAATAGTGACGGGTATCCACCCAGGTCCTTTAAGATAACTATGTTCCAAAAATGGCCTTCCCTTCCTCAGGAAGGACAAATAAGGAAGGGGGTATCCTGGGTAACTGTCTTACAGTGCAATAAACTAATTATGAATCCATATATATCATTTTGGCTCCTACCCATAGAGCTCTGCTTTTTTGTCTTTTAATTCCTGCTCCCCATTTCTCCAGTGGTTGGCAGCTGCACTGGGTATCAGTTTTATCCACATATATCCACATATGACTGACAGTTTCTAGCGCTTCAGGAACTTGTTGTTTGTCTTGCTTTAATGGGCAAGGCTTGAAATAGGTATAATGCACATTTTTAACAGATTGCATCTGCCAAACCTAGAGCGCAATCCTTTATGTCAGGTGTCCAGGAGGACGTGGGTTTTGGCTAACAAAGGTGGAAATATAAATTCGTAAATACGGGAGAGATCGGAGGGTATGTATGTGCCAAGGTACTTTAGCACCGAGTTTGTCCATTTGAAATGGCAGCTGGATTGCAAACTTGGCAGGGAACGAGGAGAGATGGCTATTCCCATGGCTTTCAACTTAGAGAAATTCATTTTCAGATTCGAAAGTGTCCCATACAGATTAAATTCTCGGAGAAGGTTTGGGAGCGATATCTCAGGATTTGTGAGAGAGAAAAACAGATCATCTGCATAGGCTGATATCGTATGCTGTATGCCTCCCACCAACAACCCCTGAATGTTTGGGTTCAATCGAATTGTACAGAGAACTTGTTCCAAAGAGAGAGCAAAGAGGAGAGGGGATAGATGGCACCCTTGCCGTGTTCCATTGCTAATGGGGAAGGGATCAGAAAGGAGTCCATTAGCCTTCATCTGGGCCGAAGGATTGGAGTAAATCTTGGCTATCCAGCTGATCATCGTCTCACCCAGGCCAATATGACTGAGCACCGAGAACATAAAGTTCCAGTTTACTCGGTCAAATGCCTTTTCGGCATCAGTGCTTAGAAAAACACATGGGGTACTGGTTGAACTTGCAACACGAAGAAGGTTAAGTACCTTGGTTGTATTGTCTCATGTCTCTCTGGTGGGAATAAAGCCCACCTGGTCCAGATGGACCAACGTCTGTAGATGTTGAGCCAGCCGGGTAGCCAAGATCTTGGTGAATAGCTTAAGGTCTATGTTTAAGAGCGAGATGGGTCTATAGCTGCCACGAGATGTAGAGTCTTTACCTTCTTTATGGATTACAGAAATATGGGCTCTCAGGGTATCCCTAGGAAATATTGTGCTTGAACCTACTGCATTGAAGAGTTTTAATAATGTAGTTAATTTATTCTGTAATTTGCTTGTCTCAACAGGAAATCTCATTTTTTATAAAAAGTAATTATCATTTTTTGGGGTGGGGGGGCTCTTTTTTGAAAAAAAATTGCAGATCATACTGAGAACCAGTTAGTTTTTTTGCGCTGTGGGGTCTACAAGAGTATTATAGAATATGTAAACCCAACATTTCATATTCCTAATATGTGCCTGCTGTGCATTGCTTCCTTTCTGTGAAATACCTGGTGTTCCTACCAGTCCCTGGTCCCTTTAATAGGTTTAATGAAATTAAAAACCTATTAAAAACCACACTAAGCAGGAAATCACACCATGGGCAGTTCTCTAGCTATGCTGGGAACTCAGCCTGCTCTCCTCCAATGATCAGACTTGTCCTGATCCCGCCCCGCACAGCCTTTTACTGTGAGGATCGGTGTACTGCTGCCTCTCCTCCCCCAGCTCTTATGCAGCTGAGAACACAGGGAATGTAATCACTTATAAAAAAGGGGAAAAAGTGTTTATAATGTTTTTTTTATATCTATACAAAAATGTTTTGCCTTTTATTTCCATTTTAAACTAACTGGGCTTATTTACAAGTTGAGGGTTTTCAATCATTTTAACTAAGTTTCCTGGCTTTAGCCAAATTGTCCTTCGCACCTGGCTAGGTCTTGAAGACATTTTCTGTGATGTGAGCAATACAAGGAGCATGCATGAGTTTTCCCATGTTAAAAATAGTGATGTTTGCTCCTTGCCATTGAGAGCACTGGCCAGTTTGAAAAAGCAAAGGCTTTTGGTTGTCAGGGGAACAGGAGTTGTAAAGTCTCATGGTTTTTCACCTTAATGCATTGTATGCATTAAGGTGAAAAACCTTCTGTGCTGCAGTTGCCACCCCAGAGCCCCCCTTTTTCTTACTTGAACCTGATCGTTCCAGTGACAAGCACGAGTCCAGCAGCTCCAGCCGCTGTCTCGGGTCCTCATTGGATAGATTGATAGCAGCTGGAGCCGTTGGTTCCCATTGCTGTCAATCAAATCCAGTAGCACGGGAGCTGGGGCGGGGCTGCTGTCTGTGGTGTCGGGAGCGCGCCCGCACGGGTGCCCCCATGGAATGCGTCTTTCTGTGGTGGCATCCGATGAAGAGGAGGAGCCAGGAGCACCGCCGGGGGACCCCAGAAAAGGAGGATCGGGGCGACACTGCGCAAAATCCTTGCACAGAGCAGGTGAGTATAACATGTTTGTTATTTTTTTAAAAAATGAACCTTTACAATCACTTTAAGGAGCAATCTTTCATTGTGGAAATGTGTTCTTGTGAAACTGTGAAAGGGGGTTTTCCTCTCACTTCAAAGAAATTGCCTGTTATGTCTTGTGACAGGAAGTGAGAAGTCATTCCAAAGGTACAGCAAATAAAATAAATCAATAAACAACTAAATAAATGAATAAATAGTGAGGCAATTTTAACCATTCCCTATTCTAGTCAAAGTTGAAACACAGGTTGAAGGTCTTTTTTCACCCAATCTTCCCTCTACCAGGCGCAGCACATAAATCTATATATTTTGTTAAAATAATATAGCATTTTGCAGAAACCCATGCATTTGTTACCTGTAACATAACTTTAAGCCTTTTTTTTTTCTCGGAAAGTTCTGGGGTAGTGAGGCAGGACCTGTAAGGTGGAGAAGGTAGATCTGTGGGGGTGACAGGGGAGTTTTTTTCTTTGTCACTGCCTCTGTAGCAGAAAAACTAATTTCTGCTCTGTCTCCACCCCCACAGGTGCAAACATTTCTTTATTCTAGTGATAGAGACAGGATTTAAGTTACAGGCTGTGGACAGTGAGGTAAACTTCCACATTCACAATGGCACATGGAAGGGCGCTGAGGCATCCTCTATAGAGACAGGGAAGACTCCCACACTGGCTGCTTGCCAGCAAACCAGAACCCCATGCCTATCAGCAAACATTTTTTTTATAACGAGTAAGTAAAAGCAGGAAAGGAGGTGAGAAAGGAAAAAAAGAGGGGGGGGGGGGAGAGTGCACAGGAGGAGAGGGAACCCAGACCAGCAGGGTTTAATTGAATTTAGAAATTATAGGCCTGGCTTTAACACTCTAGCTTAAATTCTGTTATTAGAATCCATTTGAGGGTCAGGACAACCCATGTAGTGACATGTATCAGCAGGGCACATTAAATCCTGATAAGCAGTAGAACAGGAAAAGTTTGATCATGGATACTACATATTACAAAAATTCTTCTTCCTATGGTAAAAGGAGATGTAAGGGGGGGACAAAACCTTTTGGAGGAGCCACCAGCAGTTTATACAGTTGTAACAAGAGATGGGGGATTTAAGACAAGTCTTTAAACAGAGTAGGGTCACGCAAGCGCTCGTGTTTGGCGAGAGTGGATTTTAGAAAGTGGTAAATCTGATAAGCTGACCATGTATCCATGGGCAGATCTAAGAAATGCTGAATGTATGCCAGAGAGGGACGACGAAAGAACAGGTCCAAATGTAGAAGATGCAATTTGCCCATGTCCAACAGACGATCAAGTTGCTTATTGGTATTACAAGATATGAAATTTAGGTCTCTTAATACAGTGAGCAGGGGGTATGGGCTTGGTGGGATGGCTGGGAGATCAAATGTAGAGGAAATCACCTAAGTGTGGCTACAATGGTTGGGTGTGATGAGGAGAGCCAGGAAAGACAAGACAATGGAACTGGAGAGTATTCCTGCTCAATCATGACCAGCAGTTTAGAATGTGCTTGTATGTATCAACTTTTTTACTTGGGTCAAATGAAGGGCTTTAACCTCCCTGGCGGTATGATTATTTTGGATTTTAGGTGCTGAAAGCGGTACAATTATTTTGCATGGAAATTTGGCGTTTTATATTGTAGGTCTGTAATTCTTAACAATAACACACTTAAATCTGTCCAAACAAGAGTCTAGTAGATATCCCGGGTATGATAAAGTTTGAAACACAAAAACATAAATTATAATATAATAAATAAAAATAAATAATTAAAAAAAAAATTAATAATAAAATATTCCCCACGATTCACTATCGCTCAATTCTGCAAGTGTTCTAATTTACTATCGCTGTTTTCTAGCTGGTCTAAAGCCACTTTTGATGTAAAGGGACACTTTTTGGTTGCTATGGACAATCTCCAGTTTCCAGGCAGAAAGAACAGTATATATAACATAAAACTGCATGCAGGGCATAGGACAAAGCACTGGGGACAAAATGGATGTGAAATAATTTCATACAGTACTGTAATCTGTAAGATTACAGTACTGTATGTGTTATGATTTTACACTTTTTTGAATTTGCTGCCAGGCTCCGCCCCCGTGCGTCGCGCCGCTTGCAGGGAACGGAGCCTGGCACGGAGAGGCTTCGGAGGAGGACGGAGCCCGCAGACACAGCGGGGGACATCGCAGGATCCTGGAGACAAGGTAAGTAAAGCCACACCAGGATCCTGCGATGTAATCCCGAGTGTGGCTCGGGGTTACCGCTAATGGTCCTGAATTTTAACCCCGAGCCACACTCGGGAAAACCGCCAGGGAGGCTACAGTTTAACAGGATGTCCGATAAGCTCACGCCGCCTTTCAATTTAGAGAGAGATTAGAGCGTAATGCAGACTCAAGGTCGTTTATCCTCCCCAGATAAATTTAAGTTGTAGCATTATCACTTGGGGAAAAACATAGTCATCTTGAAGGCATTACAGCTCCTGAACAAGGTGAAACTCAACATCCTCTGTTTCTAAAGGTCTATGCGTTTTCTAGCTGAGAGGGGACAGAAGGTTTCCTCAAACAATTGATCCAGGTGGGGAGTAAATTGTAATCTGAGATATTTAAGATCGTGATGAGCCCAGGAGAAAGGAAAAGCCTGTTTCAGTCTGGCATCTCAGTCAGCTGCTAAAGAGATGTTGAGAACTTCCAACTAGGAATAATGTATCCAGTAATTGGAGAAAGTCTCATAGTTTTGATAAAGGGGCATTGGATTAGGGAGGGTCACCTCAGGATTGGAGACCAGAAAATGAAGGTTGCCTGCATAAGCTTATAACCTTATAACCTTATGGTGACCCAACTTGCTATGAAGCCCATGAGCATTGAGCTTGGTCCAAATCATGCACAATAGCAGCTCCAGAGTCAGCGTGAGATAAACTTCTTTTAGTGTTCTAATAAAAAAAATAATTGCTGTGCTAATGGAAAAAATGTTGCACACCATTCATGACACCAAATCCTGTTTTGATAATAAATGGGACCCCTGGTTCTTATATTGTCTTTTTGCCACAGATTAACCACTATTGTCCACAATTCCACTCATCTGATTTATGGTAAGCCTCCATTCTTATTATATACCATGGTTTTTATATGCAAATTGTGTAACTATATAGAGATTTCCACTGTACATGAGCTTTACTATGTTACTTTTTATGACATATTTTTCTTTTGAACAATATTATTTTTCTTTTTACCACAGCTGTCATGTACAGTGTGGTATTTCATGGTTGTTGTTGTTGTTCAGTCATTTAGTCGTGTCCAACTCTTCCTGACCTTATGGACCATATCGCGTCAAGCTTTTCTGTCCTCCAATGCCTACCGTAGCTTGCTTAGCTTCATGTTCTTTGTTTCGATTATGTTATCTATCGATCTTTTTTTGTCGTCCTCTTCTCCTTTTTCCTTCTATGTTTCCCAGCATCAGGGTCTTTTCCAATGAGTCCTCTCTTCTCATTAGGTGGCCAAAGTATTTGATTTTCAACTTTAGGATCTGTCCTTCCAGTGAATATTCAGGGTTGATTTTCTTCAGGATTGACTGGTTTGATCTTTTTGCCATCCAAGGGACTTTCGAGAGTCTTCTGCAACACCATAGTTCAAAAGCATCAATTCCTCGGCGTTCAGACTTCCTTATGGTTCAACTTTCACAGCCATAGGTTACTACGGGAATACTATAGCTTTGACTATACGGCACATTGTCGGTAGGGTAATGTCTCTGCTTTTTATAATGTTGTCTAGGTTTGCCATTGCTTTCCTCCCAAGAAGCAAGGGTCTCTTAATTTCATGGCTACATTCACCATCTGCCTTGATCTTGGAGCCTAGGAACATAAAATCTGTCACTGTTTCCATTTCTTCTCCTTCTATTTGCCAAGGAGTGAGATATTTAACGGTACCTGCTGTTATATTTTTGTATACATTCAATATATGTTGTGTGTCATTTTTTGCCTTGTCTTTTCTCAATAAAGGTTAGTTCTGTAGTTTTCATCATCACAATGATCAACAATCTAATAAGTATCATGCATAATTCACATAAAAATAAAATTATAATAATTAATGATCAATGAAAAAAAAAAATCAGTAGACCAGGTCTACTTTAACCAAGTATCAAGCACTACACAATCACACTGAAAATCAAATTGCAGCCACAGTAGTGTGAACATAGCCTAAAATTCAAATATGTGCCACAAAATATAGATGTAGCACCCTCTTAGTGTAGGATGCTAGGTAAATTTAATTTTGGGCTCCTTCTGTGATCAAGGGAGTAGTGATCGTCTGTCCTGGTCTGTTCAGGGTTCCCAGGCTGGGAGTTTGATTGCTTCCCACTGCCTTTGGAAGAAGAACTGGAGAGATGGGTTATCTCTCCCCAGGAGGGTTCCAGAGCCTGAGGGCTGCTGCACTAAGGCTGGCCATGGACTGTGTAGCTGTTGTAGAGGCCTCAGTGGTATCAGGGCTGAGGTCCTGAATAGATCTTCCTAGAAGCTGATTGCAGGACCTCACGACAAGGGATCCGGTTTGAAGAAGGACTGTCTCACTCACTGGACCGTGTCTGAAGAAAGCTGGAAGGTGGCAGCTGTCCTGGGGACTTGTGAGCAAAGATCCCAAATTGATCCCTGCAACTGTGCAGTGTTCTGGAAATTGCATTGGCTAACAGTAGTTGTGCATAGGCGCAAGGAAACTAGATGCCAAAGAAACTTGACTCATGATCCCCAGCTGTGAGGTCTTAGCCTGTTCAGAAAGTTACTTCATAGTCTTCAGCTGTGAGGTAGACTGTCCAACATTCACATTTACTTAGACCCCTTTCACATGGAGCCGCCCGGGCATCAGCGCTAAAGCGGCGCTATTTTGAGAGCCGCTTAACCGTTGTTTTAGTGGCGCTATTCGGCCGTTAGTGGGGCAGTTTGAAAAGGAGTTAAATCTGCCCGTAAAATGCCGATGTGGCGGCGCTTTGTCGGCGTTATGGCAGCGCTGCCCCATTCGATAGGCAGGAGCGGTGGAGGAGAGGTGGAGGATCGGTGTATTCACCGCTCCTACACCGCTGCAAAGAAGCTGCTAGCAGGACTTTTTGTGATGCCCTGCCAGCGTAGCGCCCCAGGTGAAAGCACTCTAGCTTTCACACTGGGTTTGCAGCTGAGGCTTTTTTCAGGCGCTATGCAGGGCGCTATTTTTAGCGCTGTAGCGCCTGAAAAACGCCTCAGTGTGAAAGGGGTCTTAAGGAGAAGATTGTCCTTTAATTGTTATGAGTTAATCATGTTGAAATATCCCATGCCCTAATTCCTCTTCTATTAATGTCTCTTCAAGCAATAAATCCTAATAAGACTTCCCCTAGACCAAGCATCACCGTGGTCCAGGCTCAGACTGAGTGACCATCACGGCTGCGCCATTTAGCTGCCTGTGTGTACTCTGTTCCTCCCACCGCTGCTGGTGATGTCATCTTCACAGCAGGGCAGAGAGCAGGATGTGCGATTGGTCTGCATGGAGAGTGGGAGATGGTCCACTTTTCAAGTTAAGTGTGGAAGTAACCCATCCATAAAACCGTTTCATTTCCAGCACGTGCCAGAAAAGTACACAATCCCATTGGTTGTGCTCTCAACCAAACTGTCAAACCATCCAATGGCTGGTGTCATAACTGATCACATGTGCAGCATCATGGCAGTTGTAGATTAAACAGAGGCAAATATGGCAGCTTCCTTGGCTGAAAACAATAGGGGGGTTTACTTACAATTTAACAAGCGGCTGGTTGGTTGCTATGACCTAGCAACCAATCACCCACTTGTTAACAGAAGTTGGGAAGCTCCCACTATTCATCCCGATCTATCAACCTCCTGCCCTCTGATATAAAAGATAAGACAGGAAGGGGAGGGACAAGTATACTGGTGTAAAGGAAGGTGATTTGTGCTGTTAAGGCAGGTGGACTGCTATGCAAAGGGGTATTGAGATGTAAAAGAGGTGCTGTGAGGTAAACGGGAAGTGCTATAAAATAAAAAGGGGATTCTACTGTAAAAGGGGGGAGTTTGATGTAGCAGGGGGCTGTGATGTAACAATGGACGTGATATAAAAGGGAGGCTTCTATATAAAGGGGGCTGTGATGTAAAAGGGGATGTGATATAAAAGGGAGGCTTCTATATAAAGGGGGCTGTGAAGTAAAAGGGGGGCTGTGATGTGAAGATGGAGGACAGCGTTGCAAAGGGGGGGAACTGTGATGAAAACAGGGACACTGTATTTTAAAGGGGGCTGTGTTGTAAAAGATTGCGATGTGATATAAAAACTGCACTGTGATGTAAATATTGCACTGTAATTTAAATGATGGGACTTTGATGTTAACAATTGCATTGTAAATATTGCGCTGTGATTTAAATGGGGGAACTGTAGGGGGGGGACAACTACTGGGAAAAAATTTTGCTTAGAGGACCTTGCCCTAGACTGTATGATTGTAGCCCGTGTGTATGGACTGGTGCTTACGGTGGTGGGCAGTCTCTGTACTATTAGGGAAGAACCTGCCTTTTATTAGCGGCCTCTGTGGGGGTAGTGCTACATTTACAATGTTTCAAAGGCTTTCTGTGTAACTGTGTTTCATTCACAACACAAAGAATGTCTTGGAAATGTATCCACCAACTTTAAAGTGAAACTAGACCCCTCTATCCTTTACAGGCAAGGAAGCTTCCATCTTAGCCTCTGTTTGAACTGCAGTTGCCATGGTGCTGCACATGTGATTAGTTATAACACCAGCCATTTGATGTCTCAACAGGTTGGTTGAGAGCACAAGCAACTGTGACAGTTATCACAGATGCATACTTACCTCAATCTGACAGACGCAGCCTCCAGTCTGGTATATACTGAAAATTTTGCTTTTGCAATTTCAGTAAATACAGAGAACCCTTATGCTGCATACACACGACCGGACTTTCCGGCAGAAAAGGTCCGACTGAATCATTCCGTCGGACATTCCGATCGTGTGTGGGCTTCATTGGACTTTTTCTTTCTAAAATTCTGACGGACCTAGAAATAGAACATGTTTCAAATCTTTCCAACGGACTTAATTCCTATCGGGAAAACCGTTCGTCTGTATGCTAGTCCGACGGACCAAAAACAACGCAGGGGCAGCTATTGGCTACTGGCTATTGAACTTCCTTTTTCTAGTCCCATCGTACGTCATCGCGTTCTAAACGAATGGACTTTGGTGTGATCGTGTGTAGGCAAGTCCGTTTCAGCAGAACTCCGTCGGAAAGACCGTCAGAGTCTACTCTGACGGAAAGTCTGGTCGTGTGTACGCGACATTAGAAAATTGGGACCATGAAAGGGGAGAAAACCAGAAACTATAAAACCTTTGGAACAACAGTATATATGAAGAACATTGAATTAAAACCTTGAAATCAGCAACATCAAGCTTGGTAAATTAGCTCTTTAAACACTTAACTGGCAAATGTTTTTTAATAGTACATTTTTATATTTACTAGCACCGGCAGCTTAAAGCGGTTGTAAACCGCTGCACTTTTTTCTTTGCCTTACCTGCAGGGCAAAGGGATAATGTGCTAGTCTCTGTACAAAGTTATCTCAGGGATATGTAGTCCTCATTTTTTGTATAATGTGCTAGTATGCATCTCATACTAACACATTATGTGAAACTTACCTTAAAACAAGTTCTTCAAGCGATGGGATGTCATCACTGGAGACGGTGTCCATCTATACCTGGTCTTACTTCCGGGTTCACGGCTCCGGCTCTGTGACTGGATGGAGCTGCGATGACGTCACTCCCGCACAGGTGCACGGGAGCCACTGGTCACGGCAAACTGCTCTGTAGAAATGGCACGGGCGGCCGTTCCTTCAGGGCGCATGCGCCAGTGACGTAACTGGCTGCTAGGAGAGTAAATATCTCCTAAACGGTGCATGTTTAGGAGATAGTTAAACTACCTATAGGTAAGCCAATATAGGCTTACCTATAGGTAAAACTTAAAGTTTACTTCCTCTTTAAGGGATTTGATATCAACAGGAATCCCAAAATGTGGTCGTTTAGCCTAGACCAGGGAGAGACAAAATACAGATAAAAAATGTACATAGTTCCATTTAGCCAACCAGTTTTGTTATTAAAGAATAAAAGAACATTAAAAATGATCTTCTGATCAGCTTTAGGCAAATAAGCAGAACATTACTTGTATTTGTTCATCTATGTAGAAAGTTCACTTGGTTGGAAAATCCACACCACTGCACACTGTCCTGCTGTACTTAAAAGGAAACTAGAGTAGGTTTTGGCAAATGTAACTGATATTTTCTTTTAGAAGAGTACAGGCTTGGAAACTGTTTTAAATATATAGACAGGATCAAAAGTAGTGGCTGGCAACAGTCACAGCAGTATTAATCGACAAACCAAAAATGTAATAAATTACGACTTACCAATCATTAGATGTGGTGGCTGCATTAGTTTTCTTTTTTAGGCTTTTTCACTTCACCTGCTGACATAGGTGTGCACAAGGGGTGTGCACAAAGGGTGTGCCTGGGCACACCCTAATCCTGGGGTTGGCAACCCATTACACTCTACCTGTTGAACGTTCTTTAGGCTTTTTCACTTCACCTGCTGACATAGGTGTGCGCAAGGGGTATGCACAAGGGGTGTGCATGGGCACACCCTAATCCTGGGATTGGCAACCCATCGCACTCTACCTGTCGAACGTGGGCAGATGACAGGTAAACTACAATCCTTCCTTGCCGACCCCCGGAACCTGGACAGGAGGTGTGGCAGGGGTGGGATTTAGTAGAAACGATCTGAATCTTCCTCCTGCAGCAGCTGAAAGAAGGCTTCTCCTCCTCTCCCTCTCGCCGACATTCAGCTGCTTCAGGAGCAAAATATAGGGGATCTGTACCAATATATGCCACCACTCCTGTCCCTGTTCCTCTTCTTTCTGTTGCCTGGGTGCCTCTGTGTACTCCATTGCTCCCCCCCCCCCCCATTGTTTCAGGATGGAGAGCGGGAAGAGGACAGTATATATGTCACACAAGCATATGTGTTGGAGCTTTGAGGTGCACACCCTAATGCAATAGACTGTATACACCTATGCCTGCTGATCTAGCCAGTAACACACCTCTTGTATTAGAATGCCTACAGATTTGATGAAAGAGCAACAGAGACAACTTTGAACAGCAACATTGTTAGTCTGGCGGAGGGGAGTGTTAGATGACTAGTAGATTTAGTTACACTAAGCAAATTGAAGCCAAACTCCAAACTTTTTTAAGTAGTTATAGCAGCCATTTTCTTCCTTTCAGGATAAAGGTTTTACATAAATACTTAAAAGCTGATCACTGTAAGAACCCATGTCAGTGGTAAATGATTTGTCACACCCCCCTAACTGCTACATCTTCAGAATAGCTTGTCCTGTTGACAACAGACTTACTGACTAGATCTCCAGATGAAAAAAAAAAAAAAAAAAAGAAAGCCTAAAAAAGAAAACTAGTACAGCCATCACATCTAAAAGTTAGTAAGCTGCAATATCATAAATGGATGCTTTTGGGTTTGACACCACTTTAAACCATTCAGGAGACAGGGACACCCTGGAACAGTCCAAGCAGATTTGTTCTGCATTTTTTTTCAGCAAGGCAGCAAACAAACGACGTTTCAAAGCAGGAGGGTGTTTTTAACAGCAAGTCAGTAGCATAAATAAACAACACCTGCTTGTCCAATGGACTAACCAACCTCAGATCAATTTCTGACCAACAGATTGCCCCCTAATGGGTTCCCCAAAACAGACAGGCAGCACCTATACCGTTTACTAAAATTCTTTATTAGAGGGTAATAATAGACATAATTAAAGCATAGAGGGTAATAGACATTTTTATCGCTACAGATCAATAGCAGACTAAGGCTACTTTCACACTGGGGCATTTTTCGGGTGCTTTTGGGCTAAAAATAGTGCCTTGTAAAGCGCCTGAAAAACAGCCCCAGTGTGAGAGCCCAAGTGTTTTCACATTGAAGCGGTGCGCTTGCAGCCAGTGGCGTCACTAGGGTTGGTGTCACCCGGTGCCAAAAAAATTGGTGTCACCCCCCTCCACCAACTACCTCAGTACAGACCCCCCTCCACTAACTACAGACCCCACTCCATCAATATAGCCCCCCTCCCTCAGTACAGACCCCCTTCCATCAATATAGACCCACCCACTAAGTACAGACTCCCCCCGCTCAGTGCAGACCCCCTTTCCTCAGTATAGACCCCCCACTAAGTACTGACCCCCTCCCTCAGTACAGACCTCCCATCAGTACAGAAACCCTCCCTCAGTACAGAGTCTGCAGACCCCCCTCCATCAGTATCAACCTCCCACCTCAGTGCAGACCGCCCCATCAGTACATACACCCCCCCCAGTGCTGACCCCCATCAGTATAGAATCCCCCGTCAGTGCAGACTCCCCCATCAGTATAAAATCCCCCCTAAGTGCAGAGCCCCCCATTAGTATAGAATCCCCCCTCAGTGCAGACCCCCCATTAGTATAGATTCCCCCCTCAGTGCAGAGCCCCCCATTTGTATAGAATCCCCCTCAGTGCAGAGCCCCCATTAGTATAGACATCCCCCTTAGTGCAGAGCCCCCCATTAGTATAGACATCCCCCTCAGTGCAGAGCCCCCCATTAGTATAGAATCCCCCTCACTGCAGCGCCCCCCATTAGTATAGAATCCCCCTCAGTGCAGAGCCCCCATTAGTATAGAATCCCCCTCAGTGCAGAGCCCCCCATTAGTATAGAATCCCCCTCAGTGCAGAGCCCCCATTAGTATAGAATCCCCCTCAGTGCAGAGCCCCCATTAGTATAGAATCCCCCTCAGTGCAGAGCCCCCCATTAGTATAGAATCCCCCTCAGTGCAGAGCCCCCATTAGTATAGAATCCCCCTCAGTGCAGAGCCCCCCATTAGTATAGAATCCCCCTCAGTGCAGAGCCCCCCATTAGTATAGAATCCCCCTCAGTGCAGAGCCCCCCATTAGTATAGAATCCCCCTCAGTGCAGTGCCCCCATTAGTATAGAATCCCCCTCAGTGCAGCGCCCCCCATTAGTATAGAATCCCCCTCAGTGCAGCGCCCCCCATTAGTATAGAATCCCCCTGCACATGTCCACCCACATACTGTATGCATAAAGTTTACAGACCTCAGAACAGCGCGGACAGATGCACACAGCCGTGTGTGTCCCTCGGGCTCCTCCTCCTCCTGTGTGAAGTAAACAGAGAGGAGGGGGAGGCTGCTGTGCTGAGGGACACAGCACAAGCCGCAGCGGGCAGTGTAGCGGTGTGTGCCGCTACCTACGGGTGTCACCCCTCTGGCGGGTGTCACCCGGTGCGGCCCGCACCCCCCGCACCCACCTAACAACGCCACTGCTTGCAGCATGAGAAAAATAAGTCCTGCAAGCAACATCTTTGGGGCATTGCGGGAGAGGTGAATACACCGCTCCTAAAACGGCCCTGCCATTTAAATCAATGGGCAGTGCAGACGAAGTGACTGCAAAGCGCTTTGGCAACGGCATTTTGCGGGCACTTTTAACCCTTTTTCGACTGCTAGCAGAGGTCAAAAGCGCCCGGCTAGCGGAGGAAAATCGCTGCTAAAACGGCGGTAAAGCACCGCTAAAACTAGCGGCGCTTTACCACCGACCCCCCCCCCCCCCACTGTGAAAGTGTCCTTTAAGATACAAACACAATAATGATACCATGAGGTATTACAGTAATTTAGAGTTAAAAACGTCTTGTCAAGAGTGTGCCAGAGCATTAGGGGGTCCAACTGACCTGAGACCCTCTGTGCATCCTATACAGGAGAAGGGGTAGGGGGTGCCCACCCAATATGTAAGCAGGCACCTACTGGGGTGGAATCGGTTGAGGATGTAGATTAAAGGAAAAGAAAAAAATAATAAGGGGTCAAATTGGGAAGAGAAAAGGGGGAGGCAAATTGGGGGAAGGATGGACATAAAGGGGTGGGTCCACACAGGCAAGTGTGAAGTATGCATTCAAAATGAATTGTCCCAGAAAAGTAGGGGGCTACCCTCTTTGGAGTATGTAAATCTGGTCCTGTAGAACAGTGTTTTTCAACTTTTTTTCAGTCAAGGCACCCTTTAGAATTGCGCACAATCCTGGAGCACACCAGTCTGAAGGCTCGCTCACACAAGGAGATGTGCCTGAACGTGAGCGTTTTTTTGCATGTTCCCATGTGTTGCAAATATGCTCTATGCTAGCCAAACATGCAAAAAATGGTATGGCATGATTTTTAAATTGAGCCCCCCAAAATGCATGGTACTGCGTTACCATGCGTTTTAGTGGGTGAAAATATGTATGCAATTGGTCAATGCGTGCGAGTGCCATTAAGAATTAATGGCACCTACGTGTAACTGTAAGCCCTGTTTCACACTTGTGCGGTGCGAATTGAAGCTCAGGTTTCACTGGGGAGATAAAAATCTCCTGTTCAACGGATTCATTGCGTTTTTGCTCAGTATCAGAGAGCAGGGAGAGGGGGAGGGAGGGGGGGGGGGAGAGGGGGAGGTGTAGTGAGGAGAAAGAGAAAATCCTTGTTCAGAACGCAATGCATCTGCGAATCAGATGCGTTCCCATAGGAGATAATAGGCTTGTAGTTCGCACCGCAATGCCCAAAAAACGCACACGTTTTTTGTGCAATGCGCAGTGCGAATGCAATGCACATATGTGAACCAGATGCATTCATATGAATGTATTTTAAAATGTCCTGCGAATTAGATGCGGTGTAAGCCGCATCTAATTCGCATAGGTGTGAACCCGGGCTAAAAGGTGACACATTTTTGTGTGGGTTGGAAAAACCAGTGTTACCCTAAAAGCCTTAAAATGTAGCTTTTAAGGCAGAGTTAAGCTGTCAGTAAGTTGCAAATCCCCCCATCCCCTCAGCTAGCACAAATCCCCCCTTCTAGTACAAACCCCCCCCATATAGCACAACCCCCCCCCCTCCAAAATGCCCCCTCCTACTACAAATCCCGCCAACAGTGTTCCCCCTCTAGCACAAATCCTCCCCTTCTCCTAAACCCCCCTTCCCCTTTGCCTTTATCACAGCAAACTTACAGAAAGCCCTGATACAGTCCCATGACTGTATTAAGGTTTTCTGCCTTAACTTCTGTGTATATGAAGCAGGGAGAGCACATCCCGTTCCTCCTCCGGGCTCTCTCCCCCTCCCTGTTGCTATCTATACTACTGCCGGCAAAACTGAAAGCTGTGTGCACTGCTTGACCTTTCCTTAGCAGCCGACTGGTACAGCTTTCAGTTTTGCCACTACCTGGTTTTGACATTGTACTGGGGAAAACTTTTAATTTCCTAAGATTTGTCCTTAAGTGGATTCATGGCGCTCCAGCCCAGATACTGGGCTTCTTTCAGACCTATTATGCTGTTAACTCAGCCTTCTGAATGGAATCCAAAACTGCATGGACCTTCTGTAGGCTGTCAGTCAATACTAAAAATGACAACATCATCTAGATATGCCGAAGGATGTGTTCTGTGGGGTGGAAGAATGTGGTCCGTCATTCTTTAGAATGAGGCCAGGGCTTCATGTCAAAAGATAGGACTGGACGTACTGGTACAGACCATCTGAGAAATGTTGTGGACTGTAACACTTTTCTTATTAAAAAAATCTAAAAAGGTATGGTAAACAAAAGGTCCAAGTCTTTTCCTTCCTAATCAACCATTTTTAATAAATACCTTTCATGGATCTTCTGAATAGACATGCGCGCCGCCAATAAATTAGTTTTGTTCCGTTTCGTATTAGAATTAATTCGTATTTCGTAATTCGTGTCCAAAATTCAATTTAAATTCGTACGAAATACGAATGTTCGTTATTATGAATTTATCATCATGAGGGGCTCCCACCATCTCTGTGCTGTGCTGACTTGCTGGGTTTTTAACTTTTAGGTTAGTTAACTTTTCGTAACAATTACGAATGTTCGTTATGATGAATTTATCATTATAAGGGGCTCCCACCATCCCTGTGCTGTGCTGACTTCCTGGGTTTTTAACTTTTTGGTTCGTTAACTTTTCATAACAATTACGAATGTTCGTTAGGAATTTGGATCCAAAATTGGTAAACGAAATTTTGTATTTCGTACAAAATTCGGACGCATAGCAATTCGTATTCCGGATCCTCCCGAATGTACGAATTTACGGAAATTCGTACGAATTTTTGATTCGTACGAAACTAATCGCACATGTCTACTCCTGAATCATTCTGCCAGCTCATCAGTTTTGGGGTGGTACACCGAGTTGCCCAGGTGAGTAATTTTCCACAACTGACAGAACTCTTTGGTTGCCTTGGAATGAAAGGGGTTCCTTCATCTGTCAAAATTTCTTTATATCAGTATCAGTATAGGACAAAATTTGGAACAGCTCTGTCACTATAACCTATAACCTAGGATGTGTTTCTAAGAGGAATTACTTCTGGATAATGGGTGGCATATTCAAGAACCACCGCCAATTGTCTGACAAGAGGGCAATTGCAAATTATATAATTCCAGCAATGGCAATTATCAGGCGATTTCAACTATTTTTGAGCCACTGGGAAATGCAACTGGAAGTGATTGTGAGAAATGGAGCAGTCTACCACCCATACATTTAATTAAAGTGGATGTAAACCCAATGTCATCCTTTCTAAACTACTGCCATAGGGGTTATCTATAAGGATATACATGCCTCCTGCATGTATCTTTACCTGTCAAATGTCTCCCCTCTGTCTGTTATGAGAGCTGAAAAACTGCATATTCTGTGGGTGGGTCTGTTGTCTGGAGCTCGGTGGGTGGAGTCGTGATGTCAGTAGACTCCCCACCCACCTCTCCACTTCTTGTCAATATGCATTTTCTCCTGTGTATTTCAAACACTGAACTTCTGCTGAACTTCTGCTATGATCTCTAACATCCAGTGAAAAGACAGGAAAGTAACCACATGACTTCAGCATGCCAAATCATGCTGAGGTGTGGAACAGCCAATCCTTACAGAGCTGCTGAAGAAAGGAGTGGGGGAGGGAATTAAAAAATAAAGCATGTGTCTTAGGCTAGTGCACGGGATATGTAAATCACCTGTCACTCACAGCAAGGGGGAGGATTTGACAAAGTTTTTCTCAGTTTGTCAAGATTTTTCTCACTGAACAATAAAAGAGGATTGCTCAGAGATGGATTAACTCTGTGTGGCAAGACTGGGCTCAAATGATAGGAAATCTTATACTCTACAGTATGATATATAAAAAAAAATAATAATTTCGGGTTTACATCTACTTTAAGCACTAGAATTCAGTTACTTAAGAAGTTGGAACCGGGCAATAGTGGCTTGAATATAGTTTTTTTGAAGGATCAAATTGAAAAAGAAAAGATTACTGCAAACTCTTTGAAAGTGACCGGATTTTTCTGCCATATTTGAGCGGGGCAATTTCAATCTTATTTCCTTGTAATTGATCAAAACCACCAATAAAAAATAGAAATTGAAAGTTCACTCACTCATCAATCAAATTGCCACATGTATGACCAGCATTAAGGCCTAGCAAAACATTTTAAATAGGCTGGGACACACTTTCTATAGCTCCCCTATTTTGGTTCCTTTTAACCTTTTTATACTGTATATCTACAGCGAACAACTTTTCCGCTAATGTGAGCTATCAGCCTGCTGGAATTTCTTTATGTACAGTGACATTTGAATGTTCGTGAATATCTTTTAATAAATTGTGAGAATATACTACTGCTATGCTGCAACCCCTTGCTGAGCAGCAGTTGTCAACACTCTGGATGTCCTTAATGTTGTGATTCATGTGAGTTTGACCATTATAATTTATGGACCACCTTTTCTGGTAAGAGGCATCTGTCAATTGTCTGTCAGGGACGTGCCGGTGCCCGTCAGGCGAATATGCGTGCGCACATGCGCACGCGGGGACTGTCCAGGGCAACACAGTTGAATTCCCCCACTGGTGCGCGCTAGCGCTGTTTGTCGCCAAGGGCCCTTTAAAAGAATGTCTGCTGCACTCATGTGGTGCTGTTCGTCTGCAGATCTGCACCTGAGTTCCTGAATCTGCCTGCTGATTATCATTGCTGCATAGGTGTGCGCAGCCTATTGCATTAGGGTGTGCACCCCAAAGCTCCAACACATATATGCATTTGACATATTAACCGACCTCTTCCCCACTCTCCATCCTGAAACAATGGGAGAAAGGGGGAGCCAGGGAGCACACAGGGGGACCCGGGCAACAGAAGAAAGAGGAACAGGGACAGGAGGGATGGCGAGGGTGGCATATATTGGTACAGATCCCCTTTATTTTCCTCCTGTGGCAGCTGAATGTTGAGAGGGAGAGGAGGAGAAGCCTACTTTCAGCTGCTGCAGGAGAAAAATACAGATTGATTCCACTAAACTCCACCCCCGCCGCCTCTCCTGTCCAGGTTCTGAGGGTCAACAAGGAAAGATTGCGGTTTACCTGTCACCTGCCAGTCATTGGCGGGTTGTCAACCACAGGATTAGGGTGTGCCTAGGCACACCTGGCACACCCCTTGCGCACGTCTATGCATTGCTGTTTACTGACCCGGCTACGTCTGATCCTTCTCCTATCTCCAATCCGAACCGGCTTGTCTGACCGTGCTATCTTCTTGTGACCCGTTGCCGAACTCCTGCCTGCCTGACTACTCTGTGATTATCCATTTGCCTATACCTGCCTGATCTCCTACCAAACGGACTGTATGTCTCTGCTTTTGCCTGTGTCCTGTATCGCTGCATCCCAGCCTTCTCATCTAGCTCTAGGTTCTGCTGCTGCTACACCATCCATTTGCCTGCCTGCTGATCCGCTTCTGCTTGCCTGCATCCGCAGCTCAGCCATCCCTGAAGGATTCCTTCCCAGCTCCTGTGCCGGCCTCTGCAAGAACCTTCACCAGGCACTCCTACCCACTGTGCTCACAAGACCACTGTTCCCACTCCAGTGGCTCCTGAACCAGCGTTGTAAGAGGGGTCTTCTCATACCAGTCGGGCTCAACTACCAGGTACCTAACATTGTCTTTATCTGGTGGTGGATTCCCTCTTATCTCCATTGCACAACTGCACTTTTTGGATGAACACTGAATTTCACTTGTACTTGAATGGACTGTTTTTTTGTTTAATTATTGATGGACTTTTGGTTATATGAATTTTCTGGGTCTTTATGACTAATAGCTCAGTACATAGGCACTGATTTGCTGCACGTTTGCACTTTATATGCTTTATTTTATATAGAAAATTTGTATTATTTTTATTTTTTGTTTTATCATTAGTGCTGCTTAATTTATTTATATCTATATATTGTTAAATGATTCCCTTAAGTGCCAGGTGAATATTGTTTGAGTTTTTTAGAAACCCAAATGTATTTATTCTGAATTTGACTGTAGACCGCAAGCATTCATATTTGATCCCATTCCAAAGCTATTGGCCTGTGGCTGAAACTTAGTTACGGGAGAGATGATGGACCACATTGGTTCCTGTAAGGGAAACACCTGCAATGTTTAGAAGAAGGAAAAGAGAAACATCTGTTTTTCCTGGTACTGCAAAAGATCTTGCACACAATATGCCCTTTTTAATTTTTTTGTTTCAGGTTTGAAAAGTAATGAGTGACTATACTATATATTTTACTTTTGATGCCATGTTCTTGACAGATGCTGAGTTGTAAATATTTTATCATTTTAAATGAAACATATTGTGTAAATGAAAACAGACTGTTTTCATTACTTAATCACACATTACAAAAGGTTGTGAGAACATGCCTAAAATACATCTGAGTGTTGCCCTGTAATTGCACAGGTACAAGGACACCCTTGTATAAAACTAGGGTTGTATACCCTAGTATGAAGGATCATTATAGCGTTTTTTAAATGATTGTTTAATAATCTTTTTATGTAAATGTTGGGTAAGTTAAGAAGTAGTCTTAGATTTTGGAGGCATGATATTTCTGTTTTAGCAAGACTTTGTGATACCAATAGACACATTACCACTTTACAAGGACAGCAGTGACGGCCCGCCACCCCAGTGTATGTCAGATAGGTCAGTGTGTGTCAGGTAGGTCAGTGTATGTCAGGTAGGCCAGTGTGTGTCAGGTAGGTCAGTGTATGTCAGGTAGGTCAGTGTATGTCAGATAGGTCAGTGTATGTCAGGTAGGTCAGTGTGTGTCAGGTAAGTAACACCCCCTCCTCCACACAACCCCACCGCCTGGTCTTTTTGCCACCTAGCAACGCCCCTGAAGGGCAGTCCTAGTGACAGGCATATTAGCATGCAGCATGCAAGTGTTATTGCAAACATTAGTGCATTAAACTGTTTTACATCACTGTAGGTTCTGTAAATCGTATTGTATCTCCATATGATTGGGTGGAGCAAACACATTACAGTGCTGTACATTTTCCTAATACCGTACCTTTTAGATTGTAAGCTCTCACAAACAGGGTCCTCTGATCCATCTTATATTGAATAGAATGGTAACTGTACCGTCTCTCTCCATTTTTAAAGTGCAGTGCAAACTGTTGGCGCTATATAAATTTGATATTATAATAATATCAATATCATAACTCTATAAAGGCAGCATACAAAAAATGACCATTTTGCTCTTAAATTACCACAACACACCTTATCTACCGCATGGCTCAGTATTTAAAGTGGTTGTAGCCCTTAAAAAAAAAAAAAAAAAAAAAAAAAAAGATCCAGTTCCTTTAAAGCAAGATATATAGCACAGTGCTAGTGCCATGTCATTTGTCCCTTCCTATGTTGTAATATACCTGGGGACACTGCCTTTTCCTGTGTTCTCCTGTCTGAGTTGACCACAGTAATCATGGCTGCTGAAACATGATACCGTGGTCAGGTTACTTGCCTCCGTCAGTCCACTTTCTGCTGTGAGTCTCTCCCCTCTCCCCCTCCCTCCCTGTCAGTATGAGAGCGGCTCTCCTCCCTGTCCCTCCCGCCACTACTCAGCTGCAATATGCAGCAAAAATACATGTATCCCCTCCAGATTATGCTAGCCTTAACTATAGTGTGTGTTTTTTTAAATGAAAAAGGTAAATATCTCTTTCCACACCGCCGCCGTGCGGTCACGTGACTTCTAGGAAAGGGAGATTCAGTACTCTGAATCAATCAGGGTCTGTTGCATGCACATACGCTGAAAACAAATATGTTGAAGAGAGGAAGGACAACCTTATCAGTCTGTTCTTTCACTGTCCAATCACAGGCTGGTGCCAATGAGGTGATGCAGCTGAATTGTTTAACTGCAGCAAGGAAATGTCAGGTCACCAACTTGGCTCTGCTGTTAATTGAACAACTTTTTTTTTTTAATCAACAAAAAAAAAAGTTTTATTGATGAGAATACAAGGCATTACATGGTACATATTACATATGTATGTCATAGAGGGACATATAAAGAGAATATCAGGAGTCTTAATTTTCATAACAACATAAGAGTACCGATAACTATAAAGCCAATACTGTTATCATACAACCAAAAAGTATAGGCATTGTATCAGCCTAGTGCTCATTCAATAAAGAAACAGAGTTAAGATAAATTAAATAAAAATAAAAATAAAAGTAGTAGACCAACCATTGATATATCACCAGGGGTTCAGATCCATCAATTGAACAACTTTACTTGTTTGAATTTACTCTTAGGAAAAAAAATCAATAATTTTTGCAGATGAGATTGTACTTTGTACTCTGAGTTTCATGAGCTTGTTTTCAGTGGATTGTAATGCTTCTCCATCTTGACTTTCATGGCTTTACATGCCTTGCTTTTCTGGGTTTAGCCATTTGCCATTTGCAATATTTTATTATTTTAATTTGTTGCCTTCCTGTACCAAAATAGAAGGCATATTTGTATTATGTCTAATTAAAACTCGGCTAAAGGAAACCTCTTATTATATTAAAAATTGTAAACTGGGAATGTTTTTGTGCCACAAAGTAAAATGCTTTTTTTTTGCTTATTAATGTACACACATGAATGGGTATGAATGAATACATTTGACATCACACATTTTTAACTGTAGAGAGAGGAATCTTTATGAGATGAGGTTTCCACGGAATGATTGTGCATTGACTGAGTTTCTTTTTACAGTTTAAAGTGGAAATTCTTTCAGGCAGACCACATGACCTCTGTTGGTCAGATGGTCCTAAGTATATAGAAGAACAATTCAGAAAAGCCTTCAGTGATATCACTTATGATCTCCAATACAGAGCCTTGTCAGATTCCCCATTATAGAGGACATATTTTACATTATTTAAATTGCTTCATTTTTGTGAAGCATTGACCAGCAAATAGTGACTCCAGTATTCTCTATGTCTGCACAACTCTTGTGACTGAACAACTGGTCTTATTAAAATGAGCCATTGCATTTTCTTACTGTCCAGAACCAAGAAAATAAGCAACACTGTTTCATAATGGAACCTTTGTCCAAAATTATTATGTAAATTCCTCCTACAGATATTTTTCCTCGAGTCCACATGGAACAGTTTCACTCTCCTAAATATGCAGCTGTTTGCATCTTCAAACCGTTTCCTTTCCCGAGGGATACCCAAGAGTCACCTGACTGCCTGTTTGAAGCAGAAATGCGAATCACAAGACAGATTGAACAGAATTACAAATCCTTTGACAGGTATAATGGTCCACACCATGTACATTCAGTTGTTTACCCCTCAACTTCTAGGAGCCTAAATAGTCCTGTGTAAAATCTGAATCAGTACTCTTCCCTCCCCACCTATCTCAATAATAATAATCTATAAAAGTCACAGGCAATGCCTTTGAAAGGAAGTGCAAAGGAAAAAAAAATAATTTTCTGATTATAAACCATCCTTTGATGAGTTGCACAAAAATGTTTCATATCTACTTGTGATGTAAATTTAGCCTCGGTTCACACTGGGACGACTTGTCAGGCGACCTAGGTCGCCTGACAAGTAGCGTCCCGTTCAGTACAATGAAACCGTTCTAATCGGAGCGACGCAAGTCGCTCCGACTTAGAAAAAGGTTCCTGTACGACTTTTGGGGCGACTTGCATAGACTTCTATACAGAAGTCGTTTTGCAAGTTGCCCCGGCAGTCGTGTGCAGGTCACCTCGGTGAGGCGACCTGCAAGTCGTGCCGCCTCTGGTGTGAACCGAGGCTGCAAAATGTATCATCTTTGTAAACTCACCAAAGCTTTTCTTCCCCAGTTAACACATAAGATCATGTAACCAGAAACAAAAAAAGTCTCTGACATCTGTTTTCCTAAAGTATTAGGCCAGCTTCCAGCAATAAGCATATTAGTAATTCCTTCATTGTAAACCCTATTCATCAATCTGTCACTCCATCATAAAAATTACCCATAAATAGCTTTGTTTTATTGATGATTTTTTTTGGTCACATGACCGCTAATCCCTCACAACCTTTTTTCTTGTGTGGGCAATGGGCAGGCTTTAATAACGCTTCTAATTCACCTCTCCTGTAGGCATCATTAGCAATATCTCCAGGCAAAAACCACTTATGGAGAATGACATCATTGTGACACATATGAGATTTTATATCATTTTGTTGAGACAGACAAAGATTTGTTTTGGTGGTATTTAAACACCACTGGAGCTTTTTATTTTTTGCTACATAAAGACCAACAGTTTTAAAAAAGAAATTCTCTTAGTTTCGTGAGGCCCTAAAATGGCAGGACAGTACATACATTTCCAAAGTGACCAATTTTTGGAAAGTAGACAACCCCAGATATTTGGTAAGAAATATTGTGATAAAAGCAATTCTACTACTCCAGGTGAACCGGCAATAATGGTGTCTAAAATCAAGCTTGTGTATGGGGTGCACGCCCTGTCACTGCTGCAGATATACATGTAGAGGAAGAAGATTTGGATTGCTGCACACCCATACGATGCAAATCAAAGCTTAATTATTGAGAAGATCATCAATAAAAACAGGCATAATTGGCATATTGGCAGGGGGAAAAAAAGGTTGACACTTTTCACATACTAATATGTGCTTTGTCAAAACCAACAAAGCTTTGACAAAGCACGTATTAGCGTGTGAAACGCGTCAACCTTTTTTCCCCCTGTCAATAGGATCCAAATCTGTCCAAATCTTCTTCCTCTAGAAGAAACACTGTAAGTTTTTTGAAGTTGGAATTTTTTGCCACAAATTTTTGGAAAATGAAGAAAGTAAGCTATTTCTCACTAACGGCATAGGTGTACTTACAATTACACCTCAAAACCTCATTCTTCCACTCCTACTGTGCATGCGGACACCACATATGTGAGACTTCTTGATGCTTAGATGCATAGAGCGGCCAAAAATGCAATGCCTACAAAGGCTTTCAGGAGGCATACATTTGAAGAAGCATACATGCATTGAATCTTATTTCCTGACTACCTATTACATTTCTTGAGGCACTGAAATGCCAAGACAGGAAAAACACTCACAAAATGCTCACATTTTACAAAGTAAACCTCCAATGTATTTAATTAGAGAAATGATGAGTTTTTTGAAGAACACATTTTTTGTCGCATGTTTTCTGACTCTTGCTTTTTGGAGGCTCTGGAGTGCCAGGACAGTAAAAACATCAAAAAAAATGACCACTTTTGTGAGCATGCAGCTGCAGCAAATCACACCTCTGGAGGGAACCTGCTGGAGCAGGGAAAAAGATAAATATTTCTTACACTAGACATAACAAGCATTTAACCTTTGCAGTGTAAGTGAGCCCTACTGTTGGGCGTTAAACCTGTCAACATAACTCTCTTTTTGTCATTTACCTTTTGACACTGGCATAAAACATATATGGAGCATTACAAAAGTGAGCCTTCTTCCAAGGTGCCACATACAGTATCTCACAAAAGTGAGTACACCCCTCACATTTTTGTAAATATTTTATTATCTCTTTTCATGTGACAGCACTGAAGAAATTACACTTTGCTACAATGTAAAGTAGTGTGTGCACAGCTTGTATAACAGTGTAAATTTGCTGTCCCCTCAAAATAACTCAACACACAGCCATTAATGTCCACTCCTCCATGACGACATCACGGAGCTGGTGGATGTTAGAGACCTTGCGCTCCTCCACCTCTGTTTGAGGATGCCCCACAGATGCTCAATATGGTTTAGGTCTGGATACATGCTTGGCCAGTCCATCACCTTTACCCTCATCTTCTTTAGAAAGGCAGTGGTCATCTTGGAGGTGTGTTTGGGGTTGTTATCATGTTGGAATACTGCCCTGTAGCCTAGTCTCCGAAGGGAGGGGATCATGCACTGCTTCAGTATGTCACAGTACATGTTGGCATTCATGGTTCCCGCAATGAACTGTAGCTCCCCGGTTCTGGCAGCACTCATGCAGCCCCAGACCATGACAGTCCCGCCACCATGCTTGACTGTAGGCTAGACACACTTGTCTTTGTACTCCTCACCGTTGTTGCCGCCACACACGCTTGACACCATCTGAACTAAATAAGTATATCTTGGTCTCATCAGACCACAGGACATGGTTCCAGTAATCCATGTACTTAGTCTGCTTGACTTCAGCAAACTGTTTGTGGGCTTTCTTGTGCATCATCTTTAGAAGAGGCTTCCTTCTGGGATGACAGCCATGCAGACCAATTTGATGCAGTGTGCGGCGTATGGTCTGAGCATTGACAGGCTGAGCCCCCCACCCCTTCAACCTCTGCAGCAATGCTGGCAGCACTCATATGTCTATTTCCCAAAGACAACCTCTGGATATGACGCTGAGCATGTGCACTCAACTTCTTTGGTCGACCATGGCGAGGCATGTTGCAAGTGTAACCTGTCCTGTTAAACCGCTGTATGGTCTTGGACACTGTGCTGCAGCTCAGTTTCAGGGTCTTGGCAGTCTTCTTATAGCATAGGCCAGGGATATGCAATTAGCAGGCCTCCAACTGTTGCAGAACTACAAGTCCCATGAGACATAAAAAAAGAGGGGTAAAAGTAACTGGGTAGTCCTCAGTACTATACGGCACCTCATCCCAATATTTATCAAATCCCATGAGACATAGCAAGACTCTGACAGCCACAAGCATGACACCCAGAGGCATGATGGGACTTGTAGTTTTGCAACAGCTGGAGGTCCGCTAATTGCATATCCCTGGCCCAGGCCATCTTTATGTAGAGCAACAATTCTTTTTTTCAGATCCTCAGATAGTTCTTTGCCATGAGGTGCCATGTTGAACTTTCAGTGACCAGTATGAGAGAGTGAGAGCGATAACACCAAATTTAACACACCTGCTCCCCATTCACACCTGAGACCTCGTAACACTAACGAGTCACATAGCACCGGGGAGGGAAAATGGCTAATTGGGCCCAATTTGGACATTTTCACTTAGGGGTGTATTCACTTTTGTTGCCAGCGGTTGAGACATTAATGGCTATGTTAAGTTATTTTGAGGGGACAGCAAATTTACACTGTTATACAAGCTGTACGCACTACTTTACATTGTAACAAATTGTCATTTCTTCAGTGTTGTCACATGAAAATATATAATACATTTTTATAAAAATGTGAGGAGTGTACTCACTTTTGTGAGATACTGTATATGTGCACCAGACTCAAACCATCAGAGGAAACCGGGGAAAAGGAAAAGAAGGAAGAGAAAGCCAAAGGGAACTCAGGTCAGGGCCACGCAAGTTCTAGATAGCCAACAAAGTCCACCTAGTGACCCTTCAAAAAAATCACAACCAGATCTGAAGGTTGTCAACCTATCAGATTTCCCCTTAAACCACCATCATATCTCCCTGTTACAAAAGGGTCTAACTTTTTCTCCCACTACAACAATGAGTGAGTTTGAAGTTTTCAAAGACATCAATTTGTTTTTGAGGAAATTAATCTTTAGGTACTGGCACGCAAAGAGGGACACCCAAGATACAGATATGGACCAGCTAGATAAACAAGAGCGGGACTCCCTTGAGGCCTTGATTGCCCTTCTTGATGAAAATCAAGAATGGAACTCAGATGGGGAAGCTACCCAGTTGTCACCGAGCTGCCCCCGTCCATCCCAACTGACGATTAAATCCCAAAAAATGCCCCCCCTGTCCAAGCATAGGCATATTCAGTTCTTCTTGGAACAGGTAAAAAGGGACCTTGCGGGGGTCAACTGGGAGTATAAAGGACATGATAATCTCAGTCGAGAAGAGAGGAGGGCCCTACGGGAACTAGAGAACGCTAAGGATATTGTCATTAAAGCAAGTGACAAGGGAGGCAACACGGTCCTTATGTCTCATACTCTGTATGAGGAACAAACCATGCGTCTCCTTCGTGATGGATCCACGTACCTAAGGTTACATCAGAATCCCTTTCCTCAAATTGTGTCAGATCTAAACTTTAAACTTGAAATAGCCCATGAGGCAGGCCTAATAATTAAAAAAGAATGTGAATACCTTAGTGTTAGTGACTTCAACATCCCTACCCTATATACCATCCCCAAACTACATAAATCCATCACCGACCCCCCGGGAAGACCGATAGTATCGGCTGTGAAGGGTCCCCTTGAAAGAGTCGGGAGATATGTGGACTCATTGATTAAAGAACTTGTACATGAACTACCATCATATGTTCAGGATACACGTGATGTTCTGGGGCATTTGGAAGATACATCACTACCCAAAGGTATGCTACTTGTTGGAATTGATGTGGAGTCGCTATATACATCGATTCCGCACAGATGGGGGTTAGCAGCGACACAATTCTTTTTAGACAACAAATTCCCATTATTAGCAGGGCAAAATGAATTCATTATTGATTTGTTGCAATTTATGTTAGAAAACAACTGTTTCCAATTCCTTGGGATATATTACAAACAAATTAGAGGCACGTCGATGGGTGCCCCATGGGCCCCATCATATGCATGCCTGCACCTTGGCCTCTGGGAATCCGAATGTGTGTACCCCTCACCGATGTACCTCAGCCACTGTCGTCTGTGGCTGAGGTACATCGATGACGTGATCATGATTTGGGATGGCCTACCATCTGAATTGACACAATTTATCGAGGAACTTAATGACAATGATCGTAACATCAAATTAACTTATACGTATGATACCAACAAACTGTCATTTCTGGACCTCACGGTATTTGTAAAGGATGATAAGCTGCACACAAAAACCTTCCGAAAAGACACAGCGGCAAATTCTTTGCTGTTGGCATCTAGCCACCATCCCACATCCCTTAAACGGGGTATTCCCGTAGGACAGTTCCTCCGTGCAAGAAGGAACTGCACGGAGGAAGGGGATTTCCACAGGGAAATGTATGACCTATATGGGAGGTTTCGTGATAGGGGTTATTCGCATACATGTATCAGACGTGCCAAAAAAAGAGCACTGCAAACAAATAGATCGTCCCTATTGATGAACCATACCAAAGAAAAGGGAAAAACCTCAAGTCATCCCCCCCTAAGAATTATTACCAAATTTGGTACCCAGTGGGACCAAATTAAAGAAATTTTGGGCCGTCACTGGCATATCTTGGCTGAGGCCCCCATCTTGGGAAATCTTGTCAGCAAAAAACCTTTGCTCACTGCTCGTAGAGCAACAAATTTGAGGGACCGTCTGGTACATTCAGAGTATAATCGCCCCAAAAAACGCAACTGGCTTACTGATCTCCCACCACTGAAGGGTATGTACTGCTGTGGCAGATGCCACGTATGTAGGTATGTGGATAGGACGGATGTGTTCGCCAGTTCTGATAATAAACGACAGTTTAAAATCAACAGTTTTATTAACTGTACAACCACACGGGTAGTCTATATGTTGACTTGCCTGTGTGGCCTTATCTATGTTGGTAAGACCAAAAGAGAACTAAAAATCAGAACTGGCGAACACATCCAAAGTATCCTCAACAAGGATGACGACCGGCCTCTATCCCTGCACTTCCTTGAGAAACACGAGGGTAAACCAGATGGCCTTAAGGTTAAGGGCATATACAGACTTAACTTACCCCATAGACGTGGAGACTTTGATAGGATCCTATACCAGAAGGAGAAGATGTGGATCTTCTATTTAAATAGTATGCAACCTTCCGGATTAAACAATGAATTCAATTTATCTCCTTTTTTGGAACAGTAATCTAATAGTAAACAAACTAATTGCATTTTTTCCGGAGCCTAAAAAACCTCGACTGAGGACCCACATCTTCTCCTGATTGTGATCGGTACTTTCTATGAAAATAGACTGTATGCAATTTAACTGACAATAATATCCTTGCCCCTCACATGGATGACAATATCCAATGTGTGAGATGTAATCTATGTGAAATGGCAGTCTGTGTGCTCTTTTTACTTCAATCCGTGCCAACCATCTGGCCATACACTAACCGATCAGACTGAATTCGCAGCGCTCTCTTGACTAGGGACTCTATATCTCAACAATAATTTGTATAACATATCTCCCTGTCATCCTATGCAGAGACACTGATATTGGAATACATAAATGTAGCTGTATATCCAGACCGCCTGAATTTATTCTATATGCAGCTATCATGTGCGATTTTATCTGCAACTTCATTGGTAATAATGTCCGTGTCCCATGCATGGATGACAATACACAAGGTGTGAGCTGTAATTCAGTCTAATTGAAATGACAGCCGGTTTCCTTCCTTAATTCAATTGTTTCATTTCTTTTGTGTCCATCAATTGGCCATATACTAATTGATTAACTTGCTCAATTGCAACGATTTTTTCATCCTTTGTTTGGATGATAGTATATATCGTGTGAGATGTATTCTAACTGAAATGATGGACTGTCCCCTCCTATTTTGACATTATATTTTTATATTTCTATATATTTTCTTATTCTGTGTCCATCATATGGCCATACACGCACCGATCAGATTGACAACGCAGCACTCTCTGATTATGGCCTCACGCATTAACAGCAATTGTCTGGCAAGTCCCTCCTACCACTTTTTATAATGGTGGGAAGTGGAATATTTGAATTTGACCACATACACAAACCGATCAGATCGAATTTCTATGTATCCACTACCATCAATGGTTTGTCTGAATTCGTAACATAGAAGTGTGCATGAGTGTGTTTGGCACATATTGGTGAATGCAATCATGGTTAGGCTATGGTATCCAGGTGCTGATCATAATGACAGGAAATTGAATACTAGCCGTATGGCTATTTAAACATCCTGCTACTGACACCACACTAGCTCTGAAGAAGCTTGGAAACAAGCGAAACGCGTAAGCGCCTAGCATCTAACCCGTGTGCAGGTGGCACACAGACCCTCACACATCAATGAGGACACCCCCTTGACTGGATGTGAACATCCCGATCATCCCGATTGGATCTCGGACGTTAGGCTGAGTCCTCGCGGTGGATATTGACACTGAGCGTCTCCTCCAATTACCTGAACAACTAGGTATGAAACGCCAAAACGTCTGAACCCTGCGACTCACCTTACATCTCGCTGGAGGAGATCCGGAAGCAATAGTTCACGACCACAACAGACCAACACGCCGCATGAACGTGTCTTCAACTCACACCAGTGCGGCCATCGGCAATACTCCTGGGCTCTATTACCCCTTCATTGAAGACGTCAGACGGTGAGCTAAACTGTACCCTTACATATAGGAGGTACTTTTTCTATGGCCATTTTTCGTCCATCTTCTATGCATAAAGTGTGGACTTGCCCTTTTGGAGTTGCCATTCCTTTACTTGTCTAGTCGGGACTCTCTTGCTTTCCACGCTGTCGGCTTGATATATGTATGTCTAATTGACCATCGGCTTACATCTGAAGGGACCCTCACCTATCATTAGCACCTGCACTTTATTTAAGAAGGACCGAAGGTCTATCATCCATACAGTTACTCTAGTCTTTGAACCCTATGGATATTGCACAGACCCGGGTCTTTAGTGACATTATTTAGATGAGTGTGAGCGCATGAAATTGTGATGTATGTGTAATGTCTGCGGTGGCCACCAGCACACAATAGGACTTTTTGCCCTATTTTTAAATACACATGGTAGTGGATATTTGTTCTATTTAGTATCATGACACAATAAAGTTATTTAGGTTCACAATAGTTGTTCTTGAGCGGACCTTCTTTTTTAGGGGGGCTTCCTCCCGCCCCCCACTCCTTTTCTCTTCATATGTGCACCAGCATTTGTGTTGGAAGCATGCTCCATAGTGTGCTCCCAGTGCGGAGACCAATCTGTCATCCACAGCTCCAGGTATTGTGCCAGCAACGGAGACCTGGGTAAACCGGCCCACGATCACATAATCATTGTGACAGCCTATGATTTGCTATCACAGTGGTGACACAGTAAATCCCCACACCATACTTTCTTTCTCCTTCTGAGTGGAGAAAAAGGTACATTGTATCTTTTTTTTCTTAGCCAGAGAAGAAACTGTACAAAAAAAAGCCTTTGTGTAAAAAATAAATAAATTGATACTAAAAATACATTAGATCAGGGTTTGATCTAGGTGAGTGTTAGGATCAAGGTTAGAGTCAAAGGACAGGTCAAATGTCTGTGTGTTTTAAGTAGGATGCAGGAAAGACATTATTATGCTAGCCATATCAATACTTTAGTAGATTTCAGGCAGTTTCAACCAAAACCTCTGCAAAAACAACTAAACAGATTAGTACAAGCTACTACCAACAGTTGAAACCAATCTGTCATCCACAAAACGATCGAAACTATTAAAGTTCAGTTGCCTTCAAGTGTAACTAAAGGCTCCTGTATAACAGTCTAAACAAGAACTAAATCTATTTACCGTGCAGGGCTTTTTTTCAGGGGGAACTTGGTGGAACTCAGTTCCACCACCTCTGGCTCAGACCCTTTGGTGCCTGCTCACCACAATCACTTGTAAACACAGAAGTCTGGTTTCTGTGTTTACAAGTGACAGCTCTGCACTCTGTATGTAATGCAATCTTGGTATTTAATGCAACTTTAAGACCCTCCTACTGTTTTCGTGAAATTTGACTGAACACTGGAGGGTGTGCTTAGGGGGAGGGGTTTTGTGGAGCCGTGGTTAAGTTCCAGCACCTATTGTTTGAGAAAAAAAGCCCTGTTCCCATGTAATACATAAGCCTTGCTAGATAAACAAAATGTTTTCTTTACCTTTCCTCGTAGACACTGCAGCTCACAACAGGGCAAAATTAGGTGTGGGCAGGTGCTGAATGATAATCTACAGGCATGTGAATTAGCAATGACATTGCTTATAGCCACAGCCCCTGCAATAATTTTTTCCCCCTGTAGTGCAGACAGACAACATACTATGAAAAAGTGACAACTTTGCTTGTAATTCAGGAGCAGTGTAGCGTCATTGTCACACCATTACAGAGAGCTTCATTAGGTGGACTTCACTGACACGCTCAACAGGAATTTGTAGGACTAAGAAAACGGTAAGTGCCGATGCACTTTTAATTAGATGCCACAGCATATTTCTCTATTGTTTTGTATCAATATCAAAACAAGCTTACTGACTGATCCCTAAGAGCCGGTTCACACGGGGGGCGACTTGTCAGGTGACCTAGCCGCCTGACAAGTCGCCTCCCGTTCTGTACAATGGAACCGTTCTAATCGGAGCGACGCAAGTCGCTCCGACTTAGAAGAAAGGTTCCTGTACTACTTTGGGGGCGACTTGCATAGACTTCTATACAGAAGTCGTCTTGCAAGTCGCCGCGGCAGTCGTGTGCAGGTGCAGGTGCAGGTACAGATCAGTGAAATGGGTGCCAGCACTTCACACCTGAATATTATAATATTCAGGTGTGAAGTGCTGGCACCCATTTCACTGATCTGTATAGAAAGGCTCCTATTGATTTTGAAGGGGTTAAAATTCAGCACCTGAACCTTGGTCATATTCACCAAACCTGCTCAGAACGTAATCCAGGATTTTATACTATGGTGAGCTCTTCTTCCTTTTGGGTTATCCGTGGTTCTCGTGTTGAATGGTGATATGTGACAGCGCAAGCGAGCCTGGAGATTTACCCCCCATATGAACACCGGGAGTGCAAGCAAGCTAAAAGGCCTTGGCTGGGCTATAGCCACCTGCCCTTTTATGCTTGCCATCTGGTAAGCAGGTTTAACTACTACGGTGGATTGTCACTACTGCTTAGAAGTACACGGTGGTGGTGTTCTTACTTTGAAAGGACTCCTTGATGTCATTTGTATAGACTGAGTCTTTCTGAGCGCAGCTTTTTACAGGAATATCTATTTTTTCTTTTTATAAATGTGTGTTATTGTCACTATAATTTTGAATATCCTCTTCCCACCGAGCGTACGCAGATGTGCGGCCCCGGCTTTCGGGGGTTATACCGGGATGATGCCCGCAGCTGCAGGCATCATCCCAGTACCGTTTTTTAGAGCCGGCGATCGGCTTTCCAGGGATAACAACCGATGCGGCTAAAAGCCGCTCGGCTGTTATACCGGAGGAGTGGGAGGGGACATCCCCCTCCCGCCGCCTCCTGCCGCTCTAAATGGGCCTCCCGCCCCCCCGGGAGACCCGATCGACGATCCGCCACTTCCGGCGGCTAGGGACAGACTGGAAACGGCTTTGTGCCAGTCTCTTGATTGTAAACACGGAAGCAACGTCATTACATCACTTCCTGTTTGCTCAATGGCGCCAGTTTAAAAAAAATATACAGTATTCAGAATCGCCAAAAACAGCCATCTGAATACTTTGAAGTGCAAAGGAGGGATCGGGGGTCTTTTAGACCCCAGTAGAAGACCCTTAGGTCGAAACGCGTAGGGCCATTTTATCTTCCTCCACGTTGCTCATTCTTTTTATACTTTGTTGTGATCACGTTTTTATTGTCAAGTTTTTTTAGCAATAAAAAACATCTCCTTTTTACCTGCACCATGTGGAGGCATATCTTTTCTTTCCACATACCATCTGAACAAGAGTAAGTGTTCACTCCAGTTTCATGAGAGATGTTCTGCCCTTTGGATCTGCACTCTGGTTATCTATTGCGAGGACTTACCTGGTGACCCCCGGAGATCTACACAGCTCCAGAGCTACACAGTCCAGCTTAGACGGTTTGATCGCTGGGATATCCTTCCTCACGCCTTGGGTGGCACACTGCTTTCTTGACTCCCTGTCGCTGACAAGGGAGTCCACAGGATCTTGTAAGAGTTTATACATACCATCCTTTCCATGATGTCCTTATTCGGTTGATGTATTTTCTACGCGGATTTATACAACCTTCTGCCAACTGTTGGAATATCATCTTCCCTTGGGATTATATCTATATCTCCATGCAGTGGGACATTATATTCCTCACCCATTCACTCACTTGTTTATTGACTTTGTGTTCATTACAAGATATTTGGTCAGTCATTCACTTACACCCCTTTCCGATTGAAGTATAATTGAGTGACACTCTTTATATTTTGATTTTATATATATATACTATGTGCTACATTTTTTCTATTAAAAATATATACATAATGTTTGGGGGATCTAAGTAATTTTCTAGCAAGAAATACAGATTTTAACTTGTAAACACCAAATGTCAAAAATAGGCTTAGTCATGAAAGGGATATATTTATTTTTATTTTAGATAGTGAGACCTTTTTTCCTCTTTTCTTGCAACCAGCGAATCCTGAATGTGTCCTGAAGAAGCTTAACAGCGAAACGCGTTGATGCACTAGAGCTCACATCATATATCATGCATGTTTATGTATATGATTTTTAAACCTTTTTTCTATGTCCCTTTTCATACCATGTATATATTTACATCTATGTTTCAATAAATATTACTATTTTTTCAGATCCTTATTGTTTACTGTGCCTTTAACTGTTGCCGACCGCCGGCTGTGAATTGACAGCCAGGCGGCACAGCTCTCGTTGCGGGAGGGCATCATATGATGCCCTCGCTTTCCCGGCCCACCAGGGGGCGCGCGCTGCCGCCGGCAATCACACGCGCCTGCCGTGTCACTGGGCACCCGATGCGCGTGCCCAGCGGTCGCGATGTCCGCCGGGCACCCGTGATTGCCGGTAACACAGCAGGACCGTGGATCTGTGTGTCTAAACACACAGATCCACGGTCCTGTCAGAGGAGACCGATGGTGTGTTCCCAGTACAGAGGAACACTGATCGGTCTCCTCCCCTTGTGAGTCCCCTCCCCCTACAGTTATAAACACTCCCTAGCAAACACAGTTAACCCCTGGATCACCACCTAGTGTTAACCCCTTCCCTGACAGTCACATTTATACAGTAATCAGTGCATTTTTATAGCACGGATCGCTGTATAAATGTGAATGGTCCAAAAAATGTGTCAAAATTGTCCGACATGTCCGCCATAATGTCGCAGTCCCAATAAAAATTGCAGATCGCTGTCATTACTAGTAAAAAAAAAAATAATAAAAATACTATAAATCTATCCCCTATTTTGTAGACGCTATAACTTTTGCGCAAACCAATCAATATACGCTTATTGCAATTTTTTTACCAAAAATATGTAGAAGAATACATATTGGCCTAAACTGAGGAAAAAATGTGTTTTAAAGAAAAAAAAATTGGATATTTATTATAGCAAAAATGTAAAAATATTGTGTTTTTTTTCAAACTTGTCACTCTTCTTTTGTTTATAGCGCAAAAAATAAAAACAGCAGAGGCGATCAAATACCACCAAAAGAAAGCTCTGTTTGTGGGGAAAAAAATGATAACAATTTCATCTGGGTACAGTGTTGTATGACCGCGCAATTGTCATTCAAAATGTGACAGCACTAAAAGCTGAAAAATGGCTTGGGCAGGAAGGGGGTGAAAATGCACCGTATTGAGGTGGTTAAAGTCCAACCCTGAGTCACCTACTGGGACCCCACTTTTTTGTATTTCCATAATTATTCACGGATGAGGCAATGTGAGTGCTTTTTTCTCTTATATTCATATTTTTGGGTGGCAAACACCATTTTCTTTGTCTATGCACTCTACGTGAAATATGTTTTTATCTCTCAGACTGATTTCACTTCATTTGTTATGTGCTTTACAGGCACATAAAAATAATTTTTCTAAAAATTTCATTTGTTTACCACTAAACATTATTACGTAATGGCGGACTTCACAGGAAACGACTGGGAAGGTTTTATGCTAGGCATTAAGCAAACTTGTGCTGTGACGAAAGGTAAAGATGTGAAAAATGGAGATTGTATATCAGAAGCTCATACAAATGTTTGAACATAAAGCCAGCTTGTTCTGGCACATCAGGTATTTTGAACAATATATTGCTGAGGATTTGAACCCCAAGGGACTTAGAGTACAGGTCTTTCCCAATATATGGGCACTTGATCCTGACCTTGGGAAAGCAATCTCCAGGAATGTTCTAAAAAAATTATGGAATTAATGGTAGAGTTTTATATGCAGGAACTTAAATTAGTGAACTGTGAAATTAAACGAATATATGATGAAAATGCTTCTATATTAAAAAATCCTGATTTTGAAGCTTTTGATGCACGTCTCAAAGAACACATCCGAACCTTTACTAAGGATGTTTTGTTAAAAAAAAAAGAGGACAAAATGTCCAGGGATAAATTGGCTTTTGCAGGTAAATATGCGTACAACTGGCCACTTAACAATGACCAACGAGGGGGTTGTAAATATGCAGGCCCTCAGAAGAATGTTTCTAAACAAATTAAAAGATAGAGCCAATGATTCAGATTCTTCCACTAACTCTCATGTTTCACATAATTTGCAGGTCTCTGATCGGGGACGCCAAAGAAGTCGCAACTCGAGGAAACGACAACAGACTGGTGGTGGTTACCAGACAGGTACTGATAAAAATGACGGGTAGATGAATCTATTCAACCATCAGGTAATAATCATACAGAATGACAACGACAGGACCTCACCTCCCCGGTCAATAGGGGGATTTCTATGTTTTCGGGGGTGCTTTATTTGACACACCTACCACTTCTATATCCTCAACTCTTACTATTGAACCAGACATTCGATCTAGTATTGTTGACTGTGCACAATCTCTTGCTTCATCACGACCAACCAGCACAGCTATGGTTGGAGCAGTTAAAAAAGACCAGAAAAATTATGTATTGATCACTTCTTCCCTAGCACTAAAAATAAAGAGCGTATTATCAAATCTGATACTGATTCTTTCCCGCCTCCTTCCTCTATGGGTGTACCTATATTAGCCACAGGGGAGTGTAACCCAGATGGCCTAAAATTGGAGGTTATCAATCTATATGAAGATTGATATGAAGCTGATCTGCTTTATGAATGCTTACTGGCCAGGGGGTACAGCAAAATCTGCCTTAAGAAAGCTTTTAAAAAAGCCCAGGGCAGTCCAAGGCACGCGATTCTATTCTCAGGAACCAAAAAGAAAGAATCCAATACAGTTAGACTTATTACAACGTACTGCGAGCAATATATTAGCCACAAGGGAGTGTACCCCAGATGGCCTAAAATTGGAGGTTATCAATCTATCATCTTATTCCCTTAGTAAAGTGGAAAATTAATTATTACAACTAGGGTTAAGTTTCTGTCCCAACTCTATACCAAATACATTCGACATTATCAAAGATCTTTATCTATTTGCTAGAAAGTTAACATACAAATTTGTGTTTGATAATGATAGATGAGAAAAACAGACTAATTCCTCTGAGCAGGAGATTTGGAAGGATTTTACGGTTGCTGAATTCAGAGCTCTAAAAAATTTGGTCCTCATTTTGGAGGAAAGAGAGAGCAACTCAGTACAGGAAGAGGAGTCTGAATCCGAAGAAGCTATTTGCCTTCAGGTACAGAGTGCACAATATCAGAATGAATTAAAAACATTAGGCACTGCAGTTAAGAAAAAATCTACCCAATTTCCATCTTTCCATACGAACTCTAATATATGTACTTTTCTTACCCAGACTACAAAAGAAATTGAACTTTCAATTTCCAGGAAACTGGGCAGTCATAACCTGAGTCGTGCACATGGAATCGCACTCGACAATCTCAGCAAGAATTCTCATTTGGTGATCAAGCCCTCGGATAAGGGTAGAAATGTGGTAGTAATGGACGAATTACAATATAGAAACGTGCTGGGATATATTGAAAAACAGATACTGGTATAAACCAATTTCGGAAGACATCATTGCTAAATTTAATCAAGAATACAATGACATTATACACTCTGCCTATGCCGATGGCTTGATTACCAAAGAGATCTTTGAGGGCATACAGGTCCCCTATCCCAGAACTCCTACCTTTTATGCACTCCTGAAGACACAAAAATCTCAACAATCCACCGGGACACCCCATTGTCTCAGGTGTTGGCTCCAAGACCAAACGCGCAAGTAAATTTGTAGGCGAGTACCTTCGCCCTCACGTAACCACACTGTCCTCATATATCAAGGACACGGCAGATCTTCTTAAAAATTTTGATGGCCTAAATGTACCTGTAGGTTGCCTCCTTGTCGCTATTGACATCGAGGCCCTATATTCGTCAACTCCACATAACCAAGGCATAGAAACTGTTTCTAGATTTCTGGGAGAAAGAGGCCCCAAATCGTCTGGTCTTAACCAATTTGTACTACAACTTTTACAAAGTTACATAGTTACATAGTTAGTCAGGTTGAAAAAAGACACAAGTCCATCCAGTTCAACCTTAAAAACAATAAATAAATAAAATAAAATATATCGTGCAATCCAATATGTCCAATTTTATACCCTCAGTTGATCCAGAGGAAGGCAAAAAACCCCAGCAGAGCTCCAATTTTCTACAGCAGGGGAAAAAATTCCTTCCTGATCCCCCAAGAGGCAATCGGATTTTCCCTGGATCAACTTTACCTATAAATGTTAGTACCCAGTTATATTATGTACATTTAGGAAAGTATCCAGGCCTTTCTTAAAGCAATCTACTGAGCTGGCCAGAACCACCTCTGGCGGGAGTCTATTCCACATTTTCACAGCTCTTACTGTGAAGAAACCTTTGCGTATTTGGAGATGAAATCTCTTTTCCTCTAGACATTTTTTTTGTTTCACATTCTCACCAAAAAGTGTTTTCTTTTGACAAGTCCCACTTCCTCCAGGTACAGGGTGTCGCTATGGGCACGTGTTGTGCCCCTTCATATGCAAACCTGTACCTGGGGGGGTGGGTATGAGACCTATTTTCAAAAGAGGACCACTTGAACCTCCTTTTGAATGTCTTACAGTGGTATTGTTATATAGATGACATTCTGATGTTATGGGTTGGATCCAAGGAAACATTACAACTATTTATGAGAATGTTGAGTAGGAACAATTATAACTTAAAATTAACCATGGAGTCCAGTGAGAACAGAATCGCATACCTTGATGTCACCATCGAGAGTGATGGTACTATTAACACCTCACTGTATCGTAAACCCACTGCTGGGAATACGCTTCTACATGCTTCTAGTGTACATCCTAATGCACTAGTTCATAGTATTCCCTTTGGCCAGTATTTGCGCCTCAGGAGAAACTGTTCCAATTATACTAGTTTTAAATATGAAGCTGATCTGCTTTATGAATGCTTACTGGCAAGGGGGTACAGCAGAACCTGCCTTAAGAAAGCTTTTAAAAAAGCCCAGGGCAGACCATGTGATTCTGTTCTCAGGAACCAAAAAGAAAGAATCCAATACAGTTAGACTTATTACAACGTACTCCGAGCAACATTATGTTATTCGTTTTATCATTCAGAAACATTGGCATACTCTGTTAGCCGACCCCATACTCTCTAAATATTTGGGATCACGACCTAAAATAACATACAGGCTCCCTGGGTCAATTAGGGATCGCCTTGTAAGAAGCCAATACAAGAGGTCGCAAAATAGACAGCGGGATCAGCCTGGTCTTTTTCGTTGTGGGAATTGTGACTTCTGCCATTTACTTTTGGAAGGACCTTCCATTATCCTTCCAAATGGGCAGACCCACACTCTGCGGCATCACATATCCTGTCTGACCAAAGTGGTCATTTACATCATCTTTTGCCAATGTGGAGCATTCTACATCGGCAAAACTATTAGACCCCTTTGGAAAAGGATAAAGGATCATATCTACTATGCCACCAATGGCCTGCTAAACACGGCCATTGGTCACCATGTGGCGTTTAAACATAAATATGACCCCCACGTTTTCAGGGTTGCTGCCCTTGATCGCATCTATGAGGACCCTCGGAGGGCAACTTTGACCAAAGGTCTTACAATGGGTGTATAATCTACAGGCTACATCATACCCTGGTCTGAATGATATGCTTAGCTTCAGACCGTTCCTATAGATACCATATTATGGAGATATTTATGCACTTTCCTTGTCTCCTTTTCCTTGAAATGTGATGCCTCAAGCTGTTTTTGCTGTCTGTTTGGGTTTTAATCTTCCCATACAAACTTTCTTTGAACACTGTTATAGTTTATAACAGCTTATGTCAACCTCCGCTACAGTGGTAATAACAAGTAAAGAGAAATTTTCCCTGAATAGGGTTATTTATAGATATCATGGCAATAATATTATGCTATGTGAGTAATACAATGTAACATGCATTAATGCTTAAATGCTACTATTAAACTGTATCTACTTGTAAACAATATTTTTTATACTTTGTACTTATTGGAATTATTTTGTTTGTGGTATTGGGATATTTCATTGTATAAAGCACTGTGTGTCTTGATGACCGTTTTTGGCATGTGTTATATTGGGAAAGACTTCCCCTAATTCTGGGGGGCATTTCTTGGCCTTGCTTGTCCTATGATGATGGTACCATTATGTACATGCACCTGATCTTATGTTTGGACTGTATGACGCTGTTGGGTTTGCTGATATGGTTGCGAGCGTCCCTGCCTGCTTGGGTGGGGCTGCTTACATGGGCTCTATGTGTCGTGCCCTTCCCTCCGGCCAGACTGTGCGCCGCTCGTGCTATGCGGCTTCTGCTGCCGGCGTCTGTGTTACCATTGTGACGTGATGGCGCCGTCGACGTGATGGCGGTGCTCTTGCATTGGGACTCTGCTCACGCAGGCGCCGCCTAGTGACGGCATCATCAGCGGACCAATCTCCCTGTCTCCCTGGCAAATTTTTTGCCGCAAACTTTTTGGCGCCAATTATAGCTATAAATAGCTCTTTTTCTCCTCAACAAAAGGAAGAGCATCTCGCTCTCTCCCAGGGGATCATCTTTATATTGTCACAATATGAGTAAGTGTATTTTTTTCTATACCCACACTTTTACCAGTTTTTATTTTTGGACTGATAATAGGGGTTTTTCAATATATGCAATACCTGTATTTTCTCTTTGTAGACTCTTTGAATGACAACAATATGGCTTGGATCATTATTGAGCTTCACTTGGGTGTAGCCAAGCCTCCATATTGGTTACTCTGGATTACTCTGGATTGAAGGACTATCTCCATTCATATTTATACAACCCTTATATGGCTGTTTTTTGTTCTCCATCTAATATCTTATCCTCTGTCTGAGGTTACTACATTAGGATACTCATCTTTATGAGCCAGTAGGTATATATATTTTGATACATACCTCCATATGCTATTTTTCTTGTGAGAAACATATATTAGCCATATATAATCTAAGCTATGGTTTTATATTGATTTTAGTCGGCTCCTATGAATCTTCATGTTGCGATTTGCTCTTGTTGTGAGCCAACCCTTTCTTTGTTGGAAACTTTTCCTTCTTTGACCACTTGTTGAACAAGGCTGACTCTCCTGCAAGGTATTTTTGTCTTAGTCTTGATATGTGTGCACATGCCATGATCTCTCATCTGGACAGAACAGTGTTTTTTCTTTTTATAAATGTGTGTTATTGTCGCTATAACTATGAATATATTTATTTTTATGTTAGAAAGTGAGACCTTTTTTCCTCTTTTCTTGCAACCAACAAATCCAGAATGTGTCCTGAAGAAGCTTAACAGCGAAATGCGTTGATGCACTAGGGCTCACATCATATATCATGCATCTTTATGTATATGATTTTTAACACTTTTTTCTATGTCCCTTTTCATACCATGTATATATTTACATCTTTGTTTCAATGAAAATTACTATTTTTTCATATCCTTATTGTTTACTGTGCCTTTAAAGTCCGACCCTGGGTCACCTTCTGGGACCCCACTTTTTTGTATTTCCATAACTATTCACGGATGAGGCAATGTGAGTGCTTTTTTTCTCTTATAGTCAGGTTTATTTTAATGTAATGGCAAAGTTATTTTTTTGTTGTCCTTTTGTTATAGTTTTCCTTAAACAACATTGACAGGATTAGGGAAAATTAGCAGCGATCCCTTATGTAAACACACCTGTAGTTGAATAAATGGCAAAAATAGCATAATGATATAAATGTAAAAAAAAAAAAAACTTTGCTCTTGCATTCCAGCAATCAGAAAGAGAAAACAGCAAGAGATAAATTAATGGGCAGGATGTATCGCATGAAACAGAAAACACCATCAGCATTTAATGTGAACAGGAAACCAAACAGGAAAGTTAAAGAGTTGAGGATGGAAACATAGACTTGTAAACTAGAAACAAAACTGTGAAATAAGAAAAACAGTGGCATAACCTTAACCATAGCAGCCCACACAACTACTATGGTGAAGGGGGACCCGTTAGGAGCAATTTTGAGGCAAACAACAGAAAATCAGCAGTGTATCACTAAGGATTACAGAGGTTGCTGTTGAAACTGACCATGTGACATGACAAATGAGAAAACTGAATGTACCAAGAAACACAATTCCATACAGTTTGAATGCCACAAGCCCAATAGGGCTATACAGCATAAAAGGAAGAGTGGGTACATTGGAATGAAGACAGCAGCTCGACTAAATAGTTAACTTTCAGCCCAGGAGGACTGGTCTGTATACGCCTTCAAGAAGTACCGCAGTATGCCAACTGTGTACCATATCCTTATAAAATTTTTAAAAACCCCAAAAAAGTGTGATGGTCATTATTATTGTACTAAGTTTTATTATTTTTTTTAATCTTTGTGCTGACTACTAGACCACTTTTTTTTTTTAGCATGTGCTTGTTTTGGCGGTGGAAGCAGTGCATTTAATGAGTACATAGTAGTTAGTTGGAAAATAAATGTTAAAGTGGTTGTAAACGGCTTGTTGTTTTTTTTTTTTCTGGACCTGCAAGGCATACTACATCGCATTGCATTGCATAAGTTGCACATCATGTGAAACTTACCTGAAAATGAAATCCTCCACTGATGCAATGTTGTCCATCTTCATCCGTCTTCCTTCCGGGTCGGCGGACTCTGGCTATGCGGCTGTCCAGAGCCACTATGACGTCACTCCCGCGCATGAACGGCATAGGATTCCAAAGGGACGGCACGTCATTGGCTGCATATATAGTAAATATCTCCTAAACGGTGCACATATAGGAGACATTTACATTACCTGTAGGTAAGCCTTATTATAGGCTTACCTATAGGTACAAACTATGCATGGGACTTTACTTCCTCTTTAAAAGTTTATTCCCTGCACTGATGCCCCCCTCACTTCTAACTACACCTCTAATCCCTAGTAATGTTGACAGTTCACCTGCTGCATGTCCTTGATTTAGAATACTTTGGAATTGATCTGGCGCAGCCCTGCATAGAAACCAATCAGCTTCCAGTTTTTCTTGTCAAAGCTTAATTGAACAATGTGTTCTGCAACCTGCTTTTGGGATGTCGTTAAGTTTTAATTGATGCCCGCAGCAGAACACAATGTGATTGCTATGTGGTGCAATGCGATGTGGGAAACGCAGTGATTCCTGGGCGTTTCCCTCATCGCATCAGTGTGAACTGAGCCTTAGGATCAACCCCTTTATGTTAAGATCAATAAAAGTAGGGAGGTCGCTGGGGGGGCCCTATCAAAATTTTGGTATGTGGCAGTAGGGTCTGTAGCTGCGCCCCTGAAGAAAACAGTAACGACTTGTTCACAATTTAAATACTTTCTACTTAACAGAGAAACATATTCAAGGATGTTTTCGAAATAAGTGTCTGCAGCAACAGGAAGTACATTTTATAATAAAAACATGACAATACAGAAAAATATAAATAGAGAAGAAAGAAAAACAAAAATAAATCTATGAGATAGCAAAATACGAGGTATTATAATGTGTACAAAATAAGTGTGATTTAACAGTGGATATCCTCTTGAAAAACAACAATGCCACTGAAATATGAAAACAAGCATTTTGTTATCTATTCTGATCCATGTGAAGGTGACATTAGACATATAAGGGGTGTTAACAGTAAAGCCATGATCCTATTGCTCAAAGATATTGCCCTAAGCTGACTGTTTCCTAAACACCACCCAATTGTACGTGTTTGAAGGAAGGGAGGAGTAACAGGGGGAGAAATCTCCTGTGAATTAATTATCTGGGAGATGGGGGGGGCTATTTCCCAAGGTTTTCAAAACAGTCAGACTGATAATTCCCCTTGCTATTTGTTAGCTGTGTATATCTGCTACCAATAAAGACTTTGAGAACTCAAGGGGAGGTATTTATCACTAGGCCGCCCCCTTTAACAAAATCTTACCAATGTGAAAAAAGCCTGCCACCCCACATTAAAATACTTAGAGGTCTATTTATAAACTATTTTCCCTGCAAATATTAAGCATTTGCACAACTGTCACAAATAATCTTTATAATTTGTTAGGTGTTTAGTTCCTATAAATGTCAGCTCCGTCTGGTGGGCATAGTGCAGTATTTTCTTGAAATACCTCAATCAGGGAAATACTGCATTATGGTCACTAGATGGAGCTGCTGATCATAGAAAAAAATCATATCAAACAAATTACAGGTATTATTTGTGACAGTTTCCTGACACATTCACACAGCAGGTTTTTTTGTAAATAGTCCCCTTAGTGTTTTAGGGATCCCTACAGCTTTAAAAATCATTTAGATTCAAGCATGCATCATTTCCATGTGGCTCCCTTATCTCCTCTGCATGTCATTGCAGGTAGGTAAAACTCATACAAAGACAGACGCCATGCTATATCCCTTGGTGCCCTACAGTTATGACTTTCATGTTGAGACACTATGGCGTTGATATGGAAAGTATATATGATCAATAAGAAAATACAACATATTAAATATGCTCTGCTGCCAGAACCTACATAACAACCATCCTTTATCTTCCCTAAGATAAACCATGACTCATACCATCAACTAATTATTGCAATGGTCAGGTTTAATAGAATAGCTCATTTATATATACAGGAATGGAGCAGAGTTCAACAGGCACAATATTTGTTACTGCCAAGTACTGCTACATATTTGCTCCAAAGACATGCTGGTAGGTTAATTGGATCCTGTCTAAAATTGTCCCTAGTATGTATGAATGGGAGTTAGGGACCTTAGATTGTAAGCTCCTTGAGGGTAGGGACTGATGTGAATGTACAATGTATATGTAAAGCGCTGTGTAAATTGACGGCGCTATATAAGTACCTGAAATAAATAATAATAAATAAATATTTGCAGCGTAGTCATTCATAGGTATATTTTATTTTTGGCTGAATCTGGAGTTCTTCTTTAATGTTGACATTAATGGCAAGTCTTATGAGTGGCTGTAATAAATCCACATGGGATTTTAGAACTCTGGCACAGCACCATTCTACTTATATGCAAATATGCATGAATAAAAATATTTGTACATTTCTTTTGAAAATTAGTTGCAATTATGTCTTTAAAATAACAAAGAATCTATAATTTGTATTGTTTCATATTCAAGGTAGGCTTTTAGTTTGCTGAAAAATGCTTACTTAAAATAACCTAAAATGCTGATCTACATCTGAAAGCATAACAAGCAATTTGAATTTGTAAATTGTTTTCCACAAATAATAGCTTTTTTAGCAATAGAGGTTATTAGATATGATTGTCTATAATAACAATGTTCCCTTTTGCATTTAGTTATTGTTATTTTCATCAATATCTATATGTTTAATAAATATTTTGAAAGCATAATCTTATCCCAGAAACTTGGCCAAGTAGGCATTTTGTCAGGGGGCCTAATGTGCCTGAGTATAATTGGGTTGGTCAAGGCATTTTAACATCTGTTGGGATTTACTTTTTTTATCAGATTACTAATTTTTATGATGTTGAACAAGTGAGCTTTGTGTAACAGTACCATGATAGGAAAAAGAAAAAAAACCCCTAGGAGTGGGACTTTAAGGGCACTACCAAAGAAATCGATGATATAAATAAAATCAATGATATAAATAAAAAATTCCAAACAGGAAAAAGAAAAGAAAACCTAGGAATGGGACTTTAAGGGCCCTACCAAAGAAATCAATGATATAAATAAAAAATATAATTTATTGAAAAAAATATGTCATAAACAAAAAATAATGAAGGTCATGAATACTAGAAGAGAATAATATACAACCACTGTAGTAGATACAATATCCTGTACCCTACATGGTACAGGATATTGTATCTACAGTGGTTGTTTATTATTGTCTTCTAGTATTCATGACCATGTTCAGTATTTTTGTTTATGACATATTTTTTCAATAAATTATATTTTTTATTTATATCATTGATTTCTTTGGTAGTGCCCTTGAAGTCCCACTCCTAGGGTTTTTTTTTTTTTTTCCTGTTTCTATGGGATGTGGCACACTGGGAACTTTATATCACCAGAACTCCCTTCAGTACCATGTTAGTAGCATCCTCATAAATTCCCATATCTTGTGTTTTATTTATAATATTTTACGGGGGTATGAACTACTTTTTTTCTTTGCTAATTTAGATATCTATTTATGGATCCAAACACGTGTTCCTTGGTACTGTAAATCATGACAATGTTTTTTTAAATATATTTTATACTAGCAGACAATGTGCAAAGAAGGCAGCAGGTTTGGTGATACTATATGGGATATTTAGGATACTTGTTGTTACATTATGTATTCATTATTTAGTAGAACTCCAGTGAGTGCAATATGTAGATGGAGTGATTGTTCCCTCTGGTGGAATAAAATGTAACTGTGTGAGCTACTCTAGAACTAAATGAGTAAACTTATTGTCATTGTCTTTTGGAGCTCTAATTGGCTTTAGTCTAATGTTCCTTCTTTTCTATTAAAGTAAGGCACCACCTAATGCACAAACACACTGCCTTGAACAAAATAAAGCATACTGCCTACAATACGGATACAAATGGAAATTGCAACAGATTTGAATTACTCTTGTTTACTAAAAACAATAGCATTGTGGCTACTCTATATTTGAGAGAATACATTAGTTCATCCTGTTAGCTGTTAAAGAAAATTAATTTTTATTGTCTTTTCAAGGAATGTTCCTGCAGGCGTGTATCACTTAAACAGCCAGTGCTAAAATACTTCAAACCCGTTTTTCACTTGCGAAAATGGCCCTTCCAGTCATATCATAGATGTGCTTGGTTGGAACAAATAATGTCACTTTTTGTTTCAATTCTTTGGAAGTTGTCTTATAGTGGTTGCACTTCGAGGATGGTCATTGTTTTCCTTTTTTACTTGTAGTCATAAGTGGCATGACAACTGAGATACACACAAAAATCTGCGCTAATTAGTCCCGTAATCCTTATGTTGATACTCATTCCAGATTATTATAATAATAACAATACAGGATTTATATAATGCCAACAGTTTGCCCAGCACTTTACAAAAAATAAGACTTCAGCTATCCCAAACTACACAAGGTGTAATATAAAATGTGAACAATACCAAAGGAAAAAGTGACTAAGTGCCCCAGACTCAAGGACATATGAGTGCAATTTTTAAACAGCTTTTAATCACACAAGTGAAAGTTTTAAAATCGCATCAGATCGGTGCACTCGCCCTCCCTTCTTTTTTCCATAAGTGGTATGACAAAAGACCACTTAGGCTGTTATAGGTCCCTTAACCACAGCCAAACAAGACTGTGGGGTTGATTTACTAAAACTGGAGAGTGCAAAATCTGGTGCAGCCGTGCATGGCAGCAAATCAGATTCTAACATCGACTTTTTCAATTAAGCTTTGACCAAAAAAAAAACTGGGAGCTGATTGGCTTCTATGTAGAGCTGCACCAGATTTTGCACTCTCCAGTTATAGTAAAGTACAGTATAGTCATACCCAACTGCCTACCTAATGTATTGATCTATGTTTAGCTAAAGCAGTGGTTCTCAACTCCGGTCCTCAGGACCCACTAACAGGCCAGAATTTAAGTATTACCTTGGGGAGATGCAAAAATAATACTGCAATCACTGAGCAGCAAATGATATCACCTGTGATGTATTTCAGTCATCCTGCAAACCTGGCCTGTTAGTGGGTCCCGAGGACAGGAGTTGAGAACCACTGAGCTAAAGCATGGAGCTTTCAGACAGGATTCTTCATTTAGCCTGACACAAACGAAGTGAGACTTAGCATTTTTCCATTCCCAGCAATGACTTATGCCGCGTACACATGACCGGACTTTTTGGCATTAAAGGTCTGACGGAACAAATCCGTCGGACAATTCGATCGTGTGTGGGCTTCATCGGACCTTTTCTGTTGAAAAATCTGACGGACCTTAGGAATAAAACAAGTTTCAAATCTTTCCGACGGACTCGATTCCTATCGAACAAACCGTTCGTCTGTATGCTAGTCCGATGGACCAAAAACGACGCAAGGGCAGCTATTGTCTACTGGCTATTGAAGTTCCTTTTCTAGTACATCATCACATTCGAAATGATTACATCACATACAGTATATTATGGATGCCTCTATAAATACTCTGCCTCCCAGACTACAGGACACAGGATTGAGTCTGTGATGTCTTTTACTAGTTGGATTTGAGAATTACGTACTTGCTGCTAATTAGGAGGACATACCTACTGCTAGAAATGAGTAAGCTTATAATAAAGCTTACCTGTAGGTAAAATGAATATTTCCTGAACACGCTCTGTTTAGGAGGTATTTGCTATTTCAGCAGCTGGTGACATCACCGGGCATGGGCTATAAAGGAATGGCATACTCATGCCCTTCCTTCAGTGCTCTGTGCCACAGCTGTGACTAATGCATGGGCGGCAGTGAAGTCATTGCAGTTCGGCCATTCAAGCGGAACCCAGAAAGAAGACCAGGTGAAGATGGAAGCCCTGTCAGCGGTGACAGCACGCCACTGGAGGACTTTGTTTCAAGGTAAGTCCATCATAATGTGCTAGTATGCAATGCATACTGTCTGTGTACTACCTAAGGAAAGCTGCAAGAAGTTATTTAAAAATGAACAACTTACTGCTCCTATTGTGAAATTGATTATTTATCTTGGAGACCATATTCCTGTGCTTGGTTGCCTGCTAGTGACTGTAACATTTCAAATCAACTAATGTGCCATGTGAGCTCTTCATTGTAAAGAACGGCACTGCTATACTAGGTTGGGATCTTTTTGCTGCACTAATAAATCCACAATCAGTAGATGTTCTTATCCCAAATCTTTGGTCACTCTGCGTCATCTTACTGGCCTATGCAAACAACTTTAAATATATAATTGAAATGCAATCAGATGTGTCAGAAATTGGGATGATTACCCTTTTCTGTGATAGAAGCTGTTTCCCAAGAACTTAAAGCAGAGTTTCGCCACCCCAGCAAAACACATACTGTAGCTGCTGACTTTTAATATTAGGATACTTATCTGTCCTGGAATCCAGCGATGTTAGCACCCCAGCCGATGTTTCCATCAGCTCTCGGGTGCTGCTGCTGCCATTGTCTGTAAGGAAGACCGGCAGTGAAGCCTTGCAGCTTCACAGCCAGTTCTCTACTGCGCGTGCGCAAAATGTGCTGCACTTTTTGAATGGCTTGACGGCGGGGGATGGAGGAGCGGGCCAAACTTCCAAGTGATCTCGCCGTTGGAGAGATCTCTCGGAAATGGGGATGGGTACCTGTCAAAAACAGCTACCCACTCCCCCCAAAAGGTGCCAAATGTGGCACCGGAGGGGGGGGGAGTCAGATAAGCGGAGCTTCCACTTTTGGGTGAAACTCCGCTTTAAGATATTACTAGAGCAAGCTTGTCTTGTATGCCCAGTACAGATACAAATATGGGACATTCTAAAAAGCAAATTGCCAAGCTCAGAAAATAAAAAGAGCCTTGTTTTAAACCTTACTACAGTATTAGACGTGTGCTGCCCTTATTTAATAGTTACAGTATATTAACTATATTGTCTGTGGATCTCATCGCCTACTAGTACCAGGGACCTTGAGAGAGCACCTTATACAACTTGCACATGAGAGTCACCAAGGAATTGTAAGAATGAAGCAAAGACGACATTGAACTATACCGGGGGCCGGGCATGGATGCCCAAGTACTAACTGCCATTCAGTCTCCTAGATTCACCTAGAGTCAGAGGGCCTCCTGTATGGATCAAGTATTATGTGCTGTGTTCTAAATGTATAGCACTGTTTTGTGATATGATTCTTTACACTATTGTCTTGTGTATTTTTGAATATTGAGGAAAAAAATGTATGAGAGGAATATTTGGTGTTCAAACATCTGGCCTATGGATATTACTATTCAAGGTTGTTACATATAATACCTTTTATTTACCACTAGTTCCTGTTATCATGTACATAGAAGCCTGCACATCAGTTATGAATGTCCTAACTTGTTAATAAAGCACTCTATAACTACTTTGCCTGTCAGACTAAAGAACGCAGTAAGCTCCACAAGCATTTTGTGTTGTGGTAAAAGATGTGCATTGAGGCCATCCAACTTGATATTAGCTTTAAGGTGAACTTAGACAGTAGGGGATGGCAGACACAATTGGATTTGGCTATAAATATACACTTTGTCCTGACTTATCAGTGGAAACAAAAGAATACAGTGGAACCTCAGATTACGAGCATAGTCCGTTCCAGGAGTATGCTCGTAATCCAAAGTACTCGCATATCAAAGCGAGTTTTCCCATTGAAGTCAATGGAAACGAAAATAATTAATTCTGCATTGACTTCAATGGGATGCAATACCGCATGCGGTCAGAGGTGGGGGCGCCGGAGAGCCTCAGAAACATCCGAAAAGGCCCGAGCACACTATGGCTGACCTCGGCAAACCTAGGAAAGACTCCGTTCATGAGCCTTTCCGAGGTTTGCCAAGGTCAGCCGAACTGTCCTCGGGCCTTTCCGTGCATTTCCGAACGCCGACGATCGGCGCTGTTCAGCTCCGGCGCCCCCCACCTCAGGCCAAAAGCGGTATTGCACACTGCTTTTGGCCTGAATCCTGCTCGTTTTGTGAGACAACACTCGCAAACCGAGTTAGGATTTTTAGAAATACAGTGCTCGTTTTGCGAAACACTTGCTAACTGCATTACTCGCAAACCGAGGTTCCACTGTATACACAAAATGTACTTAACTTTACACCAATGTTAATTGTCTTTTAGCTATGATCAACTTAATGATCTTAAGGGTCTGTGCCCGTTTATCTGCCATTATTTATTATTTGCTTGCACCTTAACTATCCCTCCTAATGTGTGTGTGTGTGTATGTGTGTGTGTTTACTCCAGTGCATTTTAAAAAAGAAGAATTGTAAAACTTAAGCACAAATTACATATGTATAATAATGATTTGTGATGCATTTAAAATGCTTCAGTTTTTGTATAAGCTGTATGCCATATTTTGCTCATAAGTCTGATAAACATCATGCCTTGTCAAACTGGGTATCTTTGACACCAGTTAAAGTGGATGTAAACCCAATGCCATCCCGTCTAAACTACTGCCATAGGGGTTATCTATAAGGATATACATGCCTTCTGCATGTATCTTTACCTGTCAAATGTCTCCCCTCTGTCTGTTATGAGACCCGAAAAACTGCAGATTCTGTGGGTGGGTCTGTTGTCTGGAGCTCGGTGGGTGGAGTCGTGATGTCAGTAGACTCCCCGCCCACCTCTACACTCCCCTTGTCAATATGCATTTTCTCTGTGTATTTCTAACACTGAACTTCTGCTATGATCTCTAACATCCAGTGAAAAGACAGGAAAGTAACCACATGACTTCAGCATGCCAAATCATGGTGAGGTGTGGAACAGCCAATCCTTGCAGAGCTGCTGAAGAAAGGAGTGGGAGGGAATTAAAAAATAAAGCATGTGTCTTAGGCTAGTGCACAAGATATGTAAATCACCTGTCACTCACAGCAAGGGGGAGGATTTGACAAAGTTTTTTCTCTGTTTGTCAAGATTTATCTCACTGAACAATAAAAGAGGATTGCTCAGAGATGGATTAACTCTGTGTGGCAAGACTGGGCTCAAATGATAGGAAATCTTATACTCTATATTATGACATAAAAAAAAAAAAATCAGGTTTACATCCACTTTAAGGTAAACTGTAGTGACAGGCTTCTTGTTTTGTAGCTACTTTTTATACATCTCTTGTCATCAACCCTGACCCCAAATAAGGAAAAATATGAAATAGAAAAAGAAAAACAAACTAATGGCATTACTTAAAAGCAAATAAGAAAAAGTAAATACGACTATGTAATTTTGACGTAAATTTTGTAATAGTTATTTTCTTCATATGTTAAGATAATATTTTTTGCTGAGTTGGGTCTGTTGCGCGATCTGCTCTTCAGTCTAAAGCCTCGTACACACGATCGAATTTTCCTCAGACAAAACCTCGGACTTTTGTCTGAAGGCGTGTGCCTGGATTTTGTCTTGCATACAAACGGCAAGGAATTGTCAGCCAACAAACACGAACGTAGTGACATACTACGTGGTTTTTCAGCTCTTTAGCACCACCCTTTGGGCTCCTTCTGCTAATTTCATGTTAGTAGAAGGTTGGTGAGTGTTGATTGTCGCTTTTCATTTCACGCTTTTCATTTAGCGCTTTTCAGTTTGCGATTTTCATTTAGTTTCTGAACGGCCGTTCGTCACCCAGACATGTTGCAGAATCGGAGGAGATAAAGTGTTATTTATTATTGGCCTTGGAGTTATTGCTTTGACCCAAGTCCAGTCCAGGAACAGGAGGAGGAGGATTTCTTGGACCAAAAATTGGTTGCTTTATTAATGGCGACCAATTATATCATATGCCTTTGCTGCAGGAGCTCCAGGAGAATAATCTGATTGATTTTCCTGAATTATCTCTGGATGACAGACCCCTGCTTTCACCAACTCTTGGCATTGGTGACCTCCTATATTAACCACTTGCCGAACAGCCACCGCAGTTGTACTGCATCAACATGGCTTGTCTGCGTGAATCGCCATCATGTTACGTTGCATCCATATTCGGCGCGCCCCCTGCTCGCCCACGGAGCCAATGCGATTGCCCGGCAGTCGCGATCACCGGCGGGCTCCCGCGATCGCTCGGGGCACACCAAGAACCAGGATCTGTGTGTGTAAACACACAGTTTCTGCTTCTCTGAGGGGAGAAGAGACAGATCGTCTGTTCATGCAGAATATGAACAGCGATCTGTCATCTCCCCTACACAGTCCCCTCCCCCTTCAGTTAGAGCACACACTAGGGAACACAATTAACCCCTTGATCGCCCCCTAGCATTAACCCCATCCCTGCCAATGACATTTATACAGTAATCAATGCATTTTTATAGCACTGATCGCTGTATAAATGCCAATGGTCCCAAAAATGTGTCAAAATTGTCCGACGTGTCCGCCATAATGTCACAGTTCCAATAAAAATTGCAGATCGCCGCCATTACTAGTAAAAAAAAAATAATAATAAAAATGCCATAAAACTATCCCCTATTTTGTAGACGCTATAACTTTTGCGCAAACCAATCAATATACGCTTATTGGGATTTTTTTACCAAAAATATGTAGAAGAATACATATCAGCCTAAGCTGAGGAAAATAGTTTTTTCTATATATTTTTGGGGGATATTTATTATAGCAAAAAGTAAAATTTATTGCATTTTTTTCAAAATTGTCGCTCTTTTTTTTGTTTATAGCGCAAAAAATAAAAACCTCAGAGGTGATCAAATACCACCAAAAGAAAGCTCTATTTGTGGGAAAAAAAGAACGTCAATTTTGTTTGGGTGCAACGTCGCACGACTGCGCAGTTGTCAGTTAAAGCGACGCGTTGCCAAATCGCATAAAGTGCTCTGGTCAGGAAGGGGGTAAAATCTTCCAGGGCTGAAGTGGTTAAGAAGCAGGACACATGCATGAGGCTTTTATTTTTTGGTTGAATAATGATTTGATTTGGTATATTTTCTATGTTTTTGGATGCGTAAAATGCACTTTTTGGTTAAGTTCTATTGGCAGATAGCATGTCTAATTTTATTTGTTTTCTTTTTTTAATGCACAATAAAAAAAAAGTGAGGAATAATACTTGGCTATGTGTTTTACTTCAAATGACAGTTTGGGAGTAGGCAATTACATTTAAAAAAAGGGAACACCAACATAGTTGGATCTTTGATCTTAAAAACTATGGGATAATGGTGTTGTGGTAACTCCCCCCCCCCCCCAAAAAAGAGCAATAATATTATTCTTAATATTATTCTTGATTCTAGAAAATAAAAGCCTTTTAAAATACGTTTGGCAGAACTCCATCAGTATCACCAGCAAAGCAGCTTCATTATTATCCCATTAAAGAAGAAGAGAATGTGCGCTGCATTTCGAGATTTCATAATTTGCAGCGTCATGAATGTCTCCATTACGAACGTTAGTTTACAGGACCGACCTCTTCTGGCTCGTCCTTGCTTCCGAGCATGCGGGTTTGTACTTTGAACTTTTGTCTGACGGACTTGTGTACACACGCTCGGAAAATCCGACAACAGACATTTGTCCGCAGAAAATTTTAAAGCCTGTCATCCAACATTTGTCCATGGAAAATCCGACAACAATTGTCCGATGGAGCATACACACGGTTGGATTTTCTGCCAACAGACTGTTATCACACATTTCCCATCGGAAAATCCATTCGTGTGTACGCGGCTTAAGAATAGCCTGCCTGCGCCTCTTAAGATATATTTTGTATTACTATGCAATCCTAAAGGTTGTACCATGCTAGTTGTCCTACATATAAGGAAGATTGAAATTGAATTTGTACTCTAATCTGCATCTTCCAATAAACATTTGGACGAAGAATAGCCTGCCTGCCTGCTGTGTCTTTCAATAAAGCGTACCTGTCAATGCCCAAAGCTATCACAAGGGATTTTGGTCACCACTTGTGATGGCCTTTAGGTTAAATGAAAAAAAATAAATATAAAAAAATGCATTTAAATAAAATAAAAAAAATTAAACAACTTGCCAACCAGCCGCCGCAGTTACACTGCGGCAGGTTGGCACGGCCGCTCAAACTGCCATCATTGTACGTTAGCCGCTTTAAGAGCTATTGGAGGGCGTGCGCACGTCCTCGGGGCGACGCTGGAGCCGATGTGTGTGGCCCGCAGCCGCGATGTCCGCCGGCCACCCGCGATTGCTCCACAGAGAGCCAGAATGGGGATCTTTCAATGTCAACAGACAGATTCCAGTTCTGACAGAGGATGAGAGACAGATCTGCTGTTCCTAGTGATTAGGAAGCGCGATCTCTCTCCTTCTCCAGTGAGTCCCATCCCCCCCACAGTGAGAAACACCACCTAGGGAACACATTTAACCCATTGATCTCCCCCTATTGTTAACCCCTTCCCTGAGAGTGAAATTTACACAATAATCAGTGCATTTTTATAGCACTGATCAATAAATGCCAATAGTCCCAAAAAAGTGTCAAAATTGTCTGATCTGCCCGCCGCAATGTTGCAGTCCCGCTAAAAATTGCTGATCACCGCCATTACTAGTAAAAAAAAAAAAATTATGAAAATGCCATAAAAATATCGCCTATTTTGTAGCCGCTATAAATTTTGCGCAAACCAATCAATATACGGTTATTGCGATTTTTTTAATCAAAAATATGTAGTAGAATATGTAGTAGCCTAAACAGATGAAGAAATTTGTTTTTACACTTTTTTTGGGATATTTATTATAGCAAAAAGTAAAAAATATTGTTTTTATTTTTCAAAGTTGTCGCTCTTTTTTGTTTATAGAGCAAAAAATAAAAACCGCAGAGGCAATCAAATACCACCAAAAGAAAGCTCTATTTGTGGGAAAAAAGGACATAAATTTTAGTTTGGGTACAACATTGTACGACCGAGTAATTGTCAGTTAAAGCGACACAGTGCCATATCGCAAAAAATGGCCTGGTCATTAAGGGGGCAAATTCTTCTGGGCCTTAAGTGGTTAATATATATATATATGTTTTTTTAATGAGCTCCTGTCCCCCTGTGTTCATGCACAAATGTAGACAAGCACGTAGGTCTGGCATTTGATTTTACCACGCATATGAGGTATCACAGGGAAAGTTGGAAGGAGAGCAATAATTTTAGTGCCAGAGCTCATGTTTAACTCTAAATTGATAACCTGTAAAGGCTTTTAAAGCATTGCCTATGAACAATTTTAAGTATCGTAGTTTGTTTCCATTTCACAAGAGTTCACAATTTTAAATCTTGACATGTTTGGTATCTATTTACTTGATGCAACACCATCGTTTATATTTTACCATATATTGGGTATTATATTGCATTCATTTAACATAATTTAAATGTATTTTGTTCTTGAAAATTTTTGTTTGATAAAAGGCTGCACAAATATCGTCAACATACAAAATTGCAATAGCCACTATTTTATTCTCCAGGGCCTCTGCTTTCAAATATGTAATTTTTGGTGGTTCTAACTAATTTTCTAGCTAAAAAATGCTAGTTTTAACATGTATATGAAAAATGTCAAAATTGCCCCGGACTGCAAGTGGTTAAATAACACAGAAATTTACTTTTATCTGCACAAAATATCAAACACAAAAGCAAATGTATTTTTGGATGAGAAGAAGAACAATGATCCACTTGGATATGTAGAGAATGTACAGGCATGAGGATAAAACCAGCAACAATCAATGAAATTAAAGCTGTCAGTCTTTTTGTGATGCTTTAAATGTCTTCCATTATGCTGTAATTGCAGCTCTAATTAGCTGAGTGTGGAATTAGATTGTTCTAGGTTCTACCTCCTCTCTAGATGAGGTTTCATTTCACACTGCAGTCTATGCTTGCTAATAATACGCACATCTCTTACATAATATGTCTGATCAATATTGTAAAATGAAATCATGTCTTGTCAATAAACCTTGTGTTGTCTTATAGCACGAGAGTCTTAACACTTCCTTGTTAAAGGACCGTACTGTAGAAATATGTAGGCTGTTACTGCTAACCTCTTCTGTAATAGGACATGTAAAGTATTATATTAAATATATTTTCTTTACCTGTTATAGTCAGGATTAGACAGTACACTTCAAATAATATTTTTTTTTTTTGCTCAGGCGCATATGAAATATTTTACACTTTAGTATTTGTGTTCTCCTTTTCAGCCAATAGGTGGAGCTTTAGGCACATGTGTTTTTTTTTTCTATCTATTAGCTACTTTGTTGGAAAAAGTCCTGTTTACAGAGCTGGATAGCTGAAGCTGAAATTGAGACACACAAGTCAATAAGTCGATGATGAGGCAACGATATCCCCGCTCTACTCCTCCTCCCTTTGTAAAGTTATACTGATCCAAATGTTTAAATATTTTTAAAACAGGTTTGTATGTCAGGAGTTCTGACTTTACTCTGACTTTGACTGTTGCATGCTTACTACTGGTCAAAGAGATAGCCAGGCAACTAGCATTTTAGAAAAAGGCCAGCCTACATATTTCACTCAGTAGACATTTCCTTTAAAGCAAGACCCTATATTCTAGTCCTAAGAGCCCTTTCACACTGGGGCGGTTTGCAGGCGCTATTGCGCTAATAATAGCGCCTGCAAACCGACCCGAAAGTGCCGCTGCACACTGGAGCGATGCGCTGGCAGGACGGTAAAAAAAGTCCTGCTAGCAGCATCTTTGGAGCGGTGAAGGAGCGGAGTGTATACCGCTTCTTTACCGCTCCTGCCCATTGAAATCAATGGGACGGCGCGGCTATACCGCCGGCAAAGCGCCTCTGCAGAAGCGCTTTGCGGTGGTATTTAACCCTTTCTCGGCCGCTAGCGGGGGGTAAAACCGCCCCGCTAGCGGCCGCATACCGACGGTAAAACGCCGCTAATAATAGCGGCGTTTTACCACAGACGCCGCCCCCCGCCCCAGTGTGAAAGGGCTCTAAAGGAACTTACATTTTTTGACAATTTAAAGGCTAAGTTTACCTTTCTAGGCAGAATTTGCTCTGTTCATTAGCACCGCATGCTTGAAAGTTTAAAAAATGCTTTCTGCTTCCATCACTTCCTGTCGATCATATCCCATCATGCATTGCCTTAGTGCATCACAGAACAGGTGTGCATTACCACCCTGGACTACACCTGCCTCAATACTATACCATCTCTTGTTTTATTTGCTCCCACTTTCCTAATTCTTCCTTTAAGGTGACCATACACCATACAATCTGGCTGTACAATCTCTTTTAGATCTACCATCAGTTATGCAGTGCAAGGGCCTGCCTGATTATATAACAATTGAATTGATTGCTCAGGTGTGTCCTTGTATTCCATGGTTTTGTTAAATCTAAAGGAAATTGTACAGTAATTGTACAATCAGATTGCATAGTTTGTGACCATCTTTATACAAGTATTTAGGAGGGAATTCCCACATTCCCTAGCGCCTTGAGGCGATTCAGTTCGCATTTGCAACGCTATACAAATCATTCACTCATTCATTCATTCACATGTGTTTTTTTTTTTCTGGGTGTTTTGAAGAGTTTCCACTCATCACGCATTTGAATGGGCTACCCTACGCGCTACAAATGCCCCAAAGAAGCACCAAAACTTTTTTCTAGAGTGGACTGTGGCATGTTTTTTTACCGCACTTTTTGGTGCACTTTACAGCATGTTTCTCGCATGGCAGACACACAACTGCTATCCATGGCTGCTATTAACATTTATTGGCAATGCAACTGTGATGCGTGTTTGAAGAGCATATCCAAAACGCCTATTAAAGCGTCCATTTTTTTGTGCAGTATGCAGTGTGTTCGGAAACGCTCAGATGGTAATGGAGCATCACTGTTCTTGTGTAAACACACCAATTTCACTTTCAGGCCCCATTCACACCTAGCGTAGTGGGAGCGCACATTTTTTAGTTTGTTTTTCCTGGAACATGCATCGGGCAGCCCCATTATTTTATTAGCATGTGGCAAAGTAGCTCATGGGACACTTTGGCGTCTTGTGGCTTGCACATTTTTTACTGAGTGTTTTGCTGTGTTTGTCACTTGTTTTTTCATGTGGCAAAATGTGTGCTTGCATCTGCATTTGGGCTACCGTTAACAATTAATCAGACTGAAGGTGTGACTAGGTCATTTTAGGTGTATAAAGATGGCCATACACTACACAATCTGATTGTACTATCTCTGTATGATCTCCTTCAGATTTGCCAAAACTATATAATAGGAGGACACAATTCTGTATCCGATCACTCTGTATCCAATCAGGCAGGCCCTTGCACTACATAGTTAATGGAAGATCTAAAGGAGATTGTACAAGTAGCAAGATCCCCGGCCTCCTTTGATCTAATGAGAACCTCCAGGGCCAGGGACAGCTGACATCCTTCAGTATGTAGTGGGTTGTGAGGCATGGTGGGTGCAGAGTAGTCAAAGTTATTGGGTGCCAGACACTTCTTAAATGCAAAAGAAAGTTTATTTCTCTTAAACTTTTTTGGGGGAGAGAGGGTTAGGGCCAGGACACTCTTAGGTAGTTGGAAGCTTAATTGACAGACTCCAAGACTTCAACAGGAAGACAGCTATGCAGGGAAAGGCATCCAGCAAGACGCCACATCTGCACGTGTAGGAATGCTGTCTCCTATGGCAACAGTCTTTAACAGTTCCAAACACAATGCTCAACAGTTCCTTCACTTTCACTACAATCTCTCCTTGTAGTTCTTCAGCCCTCTGAGCTCCTGGTCTCTCACTAGACCCACCGATTCACTGCCACTGAATCCCTTGGGCTCCTTCAATCTTCAAGGTGGTATCTTCCTCAAGCGTCACCCCCGCTTCTCTGCTGGGTCCCTAGCTAGGCACTCTAGATACCTCTCAAGCTTCACCCACACTGGCCTGCTCGGTCCCTAGCTTGACACACAAGGCTGCTCTGCAAGCATCACCTCCGCTGGCTGGGTCCCTGCCTTGATTCCCACTGAAAGTTACCGATTCTTCACCGTCTCCGGTTGGTGAGAATACTGCTCCGGTACTTGCTTCAGTTGCTCACTGTGGTCCCTGGTAACAAGGCAGATAGTCCCTTACTGGCCACAAACAGAGTATTGGTAACTGTAAGCGCAAACACACAAGTCCATATATAACAGGAGATATAAAGGGCTGAGCAACTTAGTCCATAGGGGACAGGCTGGAAGTTCAAGGGTTAAGTGGTAACCGGTAATGTAATGGTTAAAGTAGGCTGGTAGGCTAGGTGGCTGCTGTCCTCAGAGAGCTGGCTCTGTGATGGATGATAGAGGGGTAGAGAAGGAAGCGCCACCTGAGTGTAGTATTAACAAATGATGTTTAATGGCACCAGGTAAAAACAAACTTACAGGATAAAAACATATAAAAGGCTCATCTGTATAGATATGTGGTCCTCAGTGTTCCCTCTGATCCTGTGGTGGTGACGCTGCAGGGATTCTGGGCTGCAGAAGGTGGATTACCAGCCGGGAGCTCCTTCTTCAAGGCCTATTGAAGGAGCAGTGGCTTCGAGCGCGTAGCCTTCTCTCAACCTCCCTGCTAGCCCTCCTCCCTGGACGACCCCTCCTCTGGATACCGAACCCGGAAGCAGATGGACGACCTGTGACGTCATGCACGCTCCACGTGCGCTCCACGCCGGCCCCTAGTCTCTTCCTGATGGCCACAGAAGGAGCTCCCGGCTGGTAATCCACCTTCTGCAGCCCAGCATCCCTACAGCGTCACCACCACAGGATCAGAGGGAACACCGAGGACCACCTACCTATACAGATGAGCCTTTTATATGTTTTTATCCTGTAAGTGTGTTTTTACCTGGTGTCATTAAACATCATTTGTTAATACTACACTCAGGTGGCGCTTCCTTCTCTACCCCTCCCTTACTGGCTACAGCTTCCCCTCTATCTCCGACCACGACAAGTTCTCCGGCCGACAGAACTAGCTGCAATCCCAACCCTGCACTGCTCTCTTGCTTCTGGATAGGCCCTCAGACAGCCTAGCAGCCAAATGTGCCTGGGATAGGCCCCATCTCCGGCCTAGCGACTCGGGGCAATACAACACACGTCCACCCAGACAGCCATCCAGGTGGAACAGACGTAGATCTCCTGACTCCACCTGAATATATAGGCTCTCCCAGCAGGCCAAGGGATTCAAGAAAACCCCTGCCCATTGGCTGAGATATCCCACATACCCATAACCTGACCTTGGGTTGCCCTACCCGGCCACCTAGTGGTAGAAGAGAAAAGTTCAACAAGGCCAAACTTAGGGAGAAATCAATGGATCTCTAACAACCAGGATAACTACTCCTGGCAAGTAAATTTGTTACATAGTTACATAGTCAGGCCCGGATTTACTCCCTTTGCCGCCCCAAGGCCGGGTCCTTCAATGCCGCCCCCCCCCCCCCCACACACACACACAATAGATCAATTAAAAACATATCTCCATACACGAGAACACTGAAAATAACTGGCTTTAATTGTACAGACTAAAAATACTTCAGGGTAAGCGCGCGAGGGGTAAGGATTTTTCGCAGGCAAATTTTCAAGGCAATGGCTGGTGTTAGTGCTTCAATCATCCCCGGCACCATGGTTGTTATGGTGTCAGGATAATTGAAACACATTATTTCTATCATTACATTGTAATGTAAACTGAAATAGTTCAACTCACCATAATGCAGAATCATTGGAAGCCCTGAGCGTGTCACTTGCCACCATCTCTTGTCACTTGCCACCATGCCTGCCACCAGATGGGGATGTCACTTGCCACGCTGCCTGCCACCAGATGGGGATGTCACTTGCCACACTGCCTGACACCAGATGGGGATGTCACTTGCCACGCTGCCTGCCACCAGATGGGGATGTCACTTGCCATGCTGCCTGCCACCAGATGGGGATAACTCAAAAAAACACCGCGCTTGCTCCAACAAAGCAGCTCACACACAAAAGGAGATTTTGTAAACCGTATGCATATAGACAGTGTAGCGCTAATGTTAAATCATAAACAAATCCCAAAGGACATAGTAACCAATTTGGACCACCAAACTGAAAGGATGATGCCAAGAAGAACCTAAATCAATATCTATTCTCCTAAGGGAATATATAAACCAATAAAGGTTCCAGTAGAATGACAAAAAGCGATAGGAAAAAAAAAAATTGTATATATATAACCATTTAGTTCCCAACACTATATATCCTAAATGGTTTTTACATGTCCATAAATGTCTATTTATATGGAAGCTGGAAATAATAAGGATCCAGGGTAGATGGTGATATCTCTACGTCACATAGGTTGAAGACAAACGATGTATAATGGTGGAGGCTTACCGGAACCGTTGGACTCACAGAGACGTATATCCCTTGAGTCAGAGATGCTTATATTGCCACCGGGCAAGTAGGTGAAGTGTCACACTGGACAGATCTGAAATCCGGATGCTGTATCCAGGGCTCCCAGCAAATTTCTTTCTTGTATGGCCCAACTCAGTGATGGCTCATGAAAAGTAAAGAAGGGGGGCCACATAGTGTGATATCGTTTAAAAGAAATAAAATTTATTGTGGTAGAAAACTTACATGTTCCATGGTAAAAAAGCGCTTAAAATAGATTAAATGGCAGGCAGTGGAGTCTCCCGACGCGTTTCATCTCATTAGACTTCCTCTGGGGTACCTTGCCACTGCTGCCATACTTACTTATATACCCACTAAGACCCCCTTTGATGAGAATCCGGCGTGTGCCGCTTGTTTACTTTGCACTTCCGGGTGTCGCCAAAATGGCGGCCCCGCGTGCGTTCCAAGCCTCTTTCTAATGGCTTCTATGCGTTCCAACCCACTTTTATATGGAAAATAAAGCACATAAATGCCCAATTGTTGTCCTGTTACTGTGTTTTATAGATGATAAGTAACGTCAGTGCTATGTAAAGGGGAAAAAGCGGGGTTACCAGCACAATTTAAAAGAGCCGACTCGCTCCCCGGAGATACTTAGATCCGGACATCCTGTACCTGGCCCTGGCTTCCGCCTAAATGAAGCGCAAGCCAGACGGCCATTCACCGTATGCGCACCACGCCTCCCCAAGGCGCGATGTCGTCACCGGTGATCCGCTCTCTGACGCACGCGCACCAGATCGCTGGTGATCCGCTCTCTGACGCATGCGCACCACATCCCGATATAGTGGAAAGCGCAATGTCGTCATGAGCGATCCGCCTTCTCAGTGCGTCTCCCTTTAGAGGTGGCGTTCTACCTCTGTATGTGATGCATATACAAAGTGATAGGTGATAATGATTGAACCAAAAGTGTTCAAGGAAAGTCAAAGAACGTTTAGTGCTAGAGCTATTCTTACAAGATCCTAAAAATATGACGAAGAAAAACGAAAAAAAGGGGGGTGCAAGGAATAAGGTCATGAATGACTCGTGATGTGTCCACAGTATTTATGACACATATATATATCATACTAAATGTGTAGATTACACTTAAGTCTAAACAATAGTATATGCGTGTGTAAATTGTTATCTACATAATGAATGTGATTAATGTGTGAAGAAGGGAAGGATTCCCAAAGCAGTGAAGTCAAATTGCCCAAAAAAACATATTCTTAATTTTTAAATGTAGAAATGTATAAAAATGAAAATGAATATGTAAACTGGGATTTATAATGAGTAGGCTGGTATTAAATATAAAGCCATCTCCCAGATCCGTTGTTTTTGGATATAAAATGAAAAATAATGAAAAAGATACAAGCCCAGGACGGATTCTCAGTATGGGGTGTATATTCACAGATTAATTACACCAAAAATATCTACAAAAAATATAAAAAATATATATAAATATATAAAATCATATTCAAAAGAATGTCTAGACCTACATGTAACACAAATTCCGACGTATAATATATATTTATTTGGGCAAACATATCTACTCCCACCACCTATCAATCCTTGAGGATCGCACGAAATGGAGTGTATCCAAGAGCTTCATTGTTAACATTCCTGTTTCTAAAGCCAGATATTTTCCTATCCATTCTATGATTGATTAATGAAGGCATTAATATCCAGATCTACATTCATACCCTTAGGGTAAAAAGACTGTAGCTCATGGATCCAGAACATTTCTAAGCGAGAGACACCTCTAGTTAGGGCCCCACCCCTCCATGGGGGGGTATATTTATCGATTATCATAAATAATGAACCACTGGGGTCACTATTGTGCGCCTCTTTGTAATGTCTGGGGACGCTATGTTTTGAATCACGACCTTTAATGAGGCTGATATGTTCACTCACTCTTTTCGTGAAGGTCCTGGTTGTTCGGCCCACATATTGTTTGCCACATGGGCAAACAATTAGATAAACGACATATCTCGTATTACATGTACAGAAGGGTTTGACAGTATATCTCTTCCCTGTAGTTGTTGAAGTAAATTCCGTTAGTTTTCTTCTTATTGGTATATTATGTCGACACACGACACATTTTTTGCAGGGATAAAACCCTGTCCACTCATGGAAAAAGGAAGGGCGTACTGGTGGATTGATAATATTGGGTGCTACTCGTCCCTGTAAGGATGGTGCTCCTCTAAAGATAATCTTAGCTTGTTCCGGCACTATTTTTCCCAAGACATTATCTTGTTTTAATACTCCCCAGTGTTTTCTTAAAATACTTTTAATTTGTTTGTGTTGTATTGAATATGTAGTTGACAATGCCCATTTGTACGTGATGTCTGGGTCTCTTTCGTGTTTGGTTAGTAGAAGAGTGTTTCTATCTAAATTGGTCACTCTTTGAAGCTCAGTATCGAGATCTGTTTGGTTGTACCCTTTATCCAGAAATCTTTGTTTCAGGACCTCAGCTTGTAAAGTAAATGTGTCCACATCGGTACAGTTCCTATGAAGCCTTAAAAATTGGCTCCGAGGGACAGCACTAAGCCAGGAACTGTGGTGACAGCTGTCTCTGGGGATGAAACTGTTTCGGTCCGTTGATTTAAAGTAGGTATTAAACTTAAAGTGACCGTCTATAATTTTGATCTCTAAGTCTAAAAAATGTATCCCAGTTTTGCTAGCTTCGTAGGTAAGAGAAATGCCTCTATTATTCGAGTTCAGATCTTCAAAAAAATCGGCTAAGGTCTCAAAAGTGCCACTCCATAGGAGGAGGATGTCGTCTATGTATCTTGCCCACAGCACCAATGATGTGGTACGGTGGGCATAGACGACATCCTCCTCCCACTTGGCCATAAAGAGATTCGCAAGGCTTGGGGCAAATTTTGCTCCCATGGCTACCCCACGTTGTTGAAGATAGTAGCGGTGGTTAAACCAAAAGTAGTTGTGTTGCGTTGCGAACTCTAGAAGCTCTATTATATAGTCATTCTGGAAAGATGCTAAAGACTGCTCTTGATTTAGGAAATGTCTGACTGCTTCTATGCCCCTTTGATGTGGTATGCATGTATACAGGGATGCTACATCTGCCGTAGCTAAGATGTAGCCATCCTGTATGCTAATGCCTTCCAATAATTTGATTGTGGAACCCGTATCTTTCAAAAAGGAAGGCGTTTTTTTGACTATGGGTTGCAAATAAAAGTCAATATATTTGCCAATTCGTGAGGTTATCGAGTTGATGCCACTCACGATGGGTCTGCCTGGGGGGCAGGTCGGATTCTTGTGGATTTTTGGCAAAAAGTAAATGGTGGGGATTCTAGGTGCTTTGGGTACCATAAATTCTTTTTCTTTTTTATTTAAAATTCCACAGTTGTACCCCTTGTTCACCAATTTCAAAAGTTGTTTTTTATATGCGTTGGTGGGATCGTTGTTAAGTTCAGTATAAGTACCTGGTTCGCTCAGGATCCGGTACATTTCCTCCTCATATTTATCTTTGTCGAGGATCACTATACCCCCTCCTTTGTCCGCCGGGCGGACGACTATATTTTTCCGTGCGCAAAGAGACTGTAACCCCCTTTTTGATATTGGGGGATGTCTTATGCATTTCTCGGGTAGTTTCGCAAGGTCATCTAATACTAGATCTCTGAAGATCTTGACAGCAGGTGCCATAGGTATAGGAGGGGTGAACAGGGAAGGATTCGAAAGTCCTGAGTGCACAGTCCCTGAGGTGGCTACTGGATAATCCGTCCTCGTAGGGTTGGTGACAAGATATCTCTGTATGTTTATTTTGCGTATGTATTTGTGGACATCTATATATGTATGAAATTTGTTTAATTTATTTGGTGGGGCGTATTTCAAGCCTTTGTCTAATACTGATATTTCTTCCTGAGACAATGGCTGAGTACTTAAATTGAATATACCTTGCCCTGCTATACTTTTTTTCTCTTTCCTCCTCTGTAGTTTCCTACCTCCCCGACATCCTCTCTTCGATCTGGCCCTCGTTTTCTGGGGTAGCGGTCTTCGTGAAAACCCTGGTTATCATAGGAATTAGGGCCATATGTATGTGGTTGATCCCTATAGTCGCTCCCTCTGTCTCTGGAGTTGTGTAAGTCTCTAAGAGGTGAATATCGGTTATGAGTGGGGAGTGGAGAAGGGGGATAATGATAGTATGTATTTTCCCTATGGTTGGCATCATGCCATGTCCCTTGTTCACCCACAGGGCGACGGGACGGCTGATTATCATAGTCATGGTGAGGCAAACTGTCATGTTCCCAACGGAGATGGACATCTTGATATTGGTTGTTACCTCTGAAATTGCCTCTACCTCCACGTTTGCCCCTAAAGTTACCTCTACCCCTTGAAGGTCGTCTGGGGGTTTGTGGACTAAAATGTCGTATTGCCGATTGTGATGAATATGATACCCTTCTCTGTCTATCTTGGCTTCTAGAGGTTCGACCCCCATTTAGAGTGGGTGTCGGGACTCGGCTGGTTGAAGCTCCCTGTGTATGTACTGACAAATTCGTTTCCATGTCACTAGTGGAAGATTCTGTAGATGGGGCAGTCTTAAATAATTTCTGCCAATTAAAGACATTGTTTGTTTTATAGTCTCCTATGTCCCTAGAATATTTCTTCTGCTTTTTATATCTTTGTTCCCTGTCTTCCTTCTCCAGATGATTTAGAAGATTGGAAGACAGTGAGCTGTATTCTTGGGAGTTTTTATATGTTGATAACTTCTCCTTAAGTTCCTTAATCTCTCTGTCTAGGGAAAGGAGTTTATTGTTTTTCTTAGAGATTAGGACATTCAGAAAATTGATACCCACATCATTAAAGTATTTAAACCATGAGTCTGGGTCAGTTTCGCCCTGTTGGGGTTGTACTTCCCAACGCAGACTTCTGGGTACCATCCCTTCTGAAATATATTGTTGCAAGAAGACTAGATCCCACTGAAGGTGGAGTTCGGTTGTCATGACATTCTTCAACCTCATAAATAGCCCTCCTATTTCTGTCTCTACACCCGTAGCTGTAAAGACTCCTTCCGTATTAACCTTATGAGAGGCTCGGTAGTCAAAAATATCCATTTTCAAGAGGTGTTATAATACAAAACAGAAAAGACAATAATGAAGAGATAGCCACAGTGTATATCACAACACCAAGAAAAGGACGAGCAGCAGCAGTGTATATTCCAATAGATCTACACTGAAAAAATAACTCAAAAAAACACCGCGCTTGCTCCAACAAAGCAGCTCACACACAAAAGGAGATTTTGTAAACCGTATGCATATAGACAGTGTAGCGCTAATGTTAAATCATAAACAAATCCCAAAGGACATAGTAACCAATTTGGACCACCAAACTGAAAGGATGATGCCAAGAAGAACCTAAATCAATATCTATTCTCCTAAGGGAATATATAAACCAATAAAGGTTCCAGTAGAATGACAAAAAGCGATAGGAAAAAAAAAAATTGTATATATATAACCATTTAGTTCCCAACACTATATATCCTAAATGGTTTTTACATGTCCATAAATGTCTATTTATATGGAAGCTGGAAATAATAAGGATCCAGGGTAGATGGTGATATCTCTACGTCACATAGGTTGAAGACAAACGATGTATAATGGTGGAGGCTTACCGGAACCGTTGGACTCACAGAGACGTATATCCCTTGAGTCAGAGATGCTTATATTGCCACCGGGCAAGTAGGTGAAGTGTCACACTGGACAGATCTGAAATCCGGATGCTGTATCCAGGGCTCCCAGCAAATTTCTTTCTTGTATGGCCCAACTCAGTGATGGCTCATGAAAAGTAAAGAAGGGGGGCCACATAGTGTGATATCGTTTAAAAGAAATAAAATTTATTGTGGTAGAAAACTTACATGTTCCATGGTAAAAAAGCGCTTAAAATAGATTAAATGGCAGGCAGTGGAGTCTCCCGACGCGTTTCATCTCATTAGACTTCCTCTGGGGTACCTTGCCACTGCTGCCATACTTACTTATATACCCACTAAGACCCCCTTTGATGAGAATCCGGCGTGTGCCGCTTGTTTACTTTGCACTTCCGGGTGTCGCCAAAATGGCGGCCCCGCGTGCGTTCCAAGCCTCTTTCTAATGGCTTCTATGCGTTCCAACCCACTTTTATATGGAAAATAAAGCACATAAATGCCCAATTGTTGTCCTGTTACTGTGTTTTATAGATGATAAGTAACGTCAGTGCTATGTAAAGGGGAAAAAGCGGGGTTACCAGCACAATTTAAAAGAGCTGACTCGCTCCCCGGAGATACTTAGATCCGGACATCCTGTACCTGGCCCTGGCTTCCGCCTAAATGAAGCGCAAGCCAGACGGCCATTCACCGTATGCGCACCACGCCTCCCCAAGGCGCGATGTCGTCACCGGTGATCCGCTCTCTGACGCACGCGCACCAGATCGCTGGTGATCCGCTCTCTGACGCATGCGCACCACATCCCGATATAGTGGAAAGCGCAATGTCGTCATGAGCGATCCGCCTTCTCAGTGCGTCTCCCTTTAGAGGTGGCGTTCTACCTCTGTATGTGATGCATATACAAAGTGATAGGTGATAATGATTGAACCAAAAGTGTTCAAGGAAAGTCAAAGAACGTTTAGTGCTAGAGCTATTCTTACAAGATCCTAAAAATATGACGAAGAAAAACGAAAAAAAGGGGGGTGCAAGGAATAAGGTCATGAATGACTCGTGATGTGTCCACAGTATTTATGACACATATATATATCATACTAAATGTGTAGATTACACTTAAGTCTAAACAATAGTATATGCGTGTGTAAATTGTTATCTACATAATGAATGTGATTAATGTGTGAAGAAGGGAAGGATTCCCAAAGCAGTGAAGTCAAATTGCCCAAAAAAACATATTCTTAATTTTTAAATGTAGAAATGTATAAAAATGAATATGTAAACTGGGATTTATAATGAGTAGGCTGGTATTAAATATAAAGCCATCTCCCAGATCCGTTGTTTTTGGATATAAAATGAAAAATAATGAAAAAGATACAAGCCCAGGACGGATTCTCAGTATGGGGTGTATATTCACAGATTAATTACACCAAAAATATCTACAAAAAATATAAAAAATATATATAAATATATAAAATCATATTCAAAAGAATGTCTAGACCTACATGTAACACAAATTCCGACGTATAATATATATTTATTTGGGCAAACATATCTACTCCCACCACCTATCAATCCTTGAGGATCGCACGAAATGGAGTGTATCCAAGAGCTTCATTGTTAACATTCCTGTTTCTAAAGCCAGATATTTTCCTATCCATTCTATGATTGATTAATGAAGGCATTAATATCCAGATCTACATTCATACCCTTAGGGTAAAAAGACTGTAGCTCATGGATCCAGAACATTTCTAAGCGAGAGACACCTCTAGTTAGGGCCCCACCCCTCCATGGGGGGGTATATTTATCGATTATCATAAATAATGAACCACTGGGGTCACTATTGTGCGCCTCTTTGTAATGTCTGGGGACGCTATGTTTTGAATCACGACCTTTAATGAGGCTGATATGTTCACTCACTCTTTTCGTGAAGGTCCTGGTTGTTCGGCCCACATATTGTTTGCCACATGGGCAAACAATTAGATAAACGACATATCTCGTATTACATGTACAGAAGGGTTTGACAGTATATCTCTTCCCTGTAGTTGTTGAAGTAAATTCCGTTAGTTTTCTTCTTATTGGTATATTATGTCGACACACGACACATTTTTTGCAGGGATAAAACCCTGTCCACTCATGGAAAAAGGAAGGGCGTACTGGTGGATTGATAATATTGGGTGCTACTCGTCCCTGTAAGGATGGTGCTCCTCTAAAGATAATCTTAGCTTGTTCCGGCACTATTTTTCCCAAGACATTATCTTGTTTTAATACTCCCCAGTGTTTTCTTAAAATACTTTTAATTTGTTTGTGTTGTATTGAATATGTAGTTGACAATGCCCATTTGTACGTGATGTCTGGGTCTCTTTCGTGTTTGGTTAGTAGAAGAGTGTTTCTATCTAAATTGGTCACTCTTTGAAGCTCAGTATCGAGATCTGTTTGGTTGTACCCTTTATCCAGAAATCTTTGTTTCAGGACCTCAGCTTGTAAAGTAAATGTGTCCACATCGGTACAGTTCCTACGAAGCCTTAAAAATTGGCTCCGAGGGACAGCACTAAGCCAGGAACTGTGGTGACAGCTGTCTCTGGGGATGAAACTGTTTCGGTCCGTTGATTTAAAGTAGGTATTAAACTTAAAGTGACCGTCTATAATTTTGATCTCTAAGTCTAAAAAATGTATCCCAGTTTTGCTAGCTTCGTAGGTAAGAGAAATGCCTCTATTATTCGAGTTCAGATCTTCAAAAAAATCGGCTAAGGTCTCAAAAGTGCCACTCCATAGGAGGAGGATGTCGTCTATGTATCTTGCCCACAGCACCAATGATGTGGTACGGTGGGCATAGACGACATCCTCCTCCCACTTGGCCATAAAGAGATTCGCAAGGCTTGGGGCAAATTTTGCTCCCATGGCTACCCCACGTTGTTGAAGATAGTAGCGGTGGTTAAACCAAAAGTAGTTGTGTTGCGTTGCGAACTCTAGAAGCTCTATTATATAGTCATTCTGGAAAGATGCTAAAGACTGCTCTTGATTTAGGAAATGTCTGACTGCTTCTATGCCCCTTTGATGTGGTATGCATGTATACAGGGATGCTACATCTGCCGTAGCTAAGATGTAGCCATCCTGTATGCTAATGCCTTCCAATAATTTGATTGTGGAACCCGTATCTTTCAAAAAGGAAGGCGTTTTTTTGACTATGGGTTGCAAATAAAAGTCAATATATTTGCCAATTCGTGAGGTTATCGAGTTGATGCCACTCACGATGGGTCTGCCTGGGGGGCAGGTCGGATTCTTGTGGATTTTTGGCAAAAAGTAAATGGTGGGGATTCTAGGTGCTTTGGGTACCATAAATTCTTTTTCTTTTTTATTTAAAATTCCACAGTTGTACCCCTTGTTCACCAATTTCAAAAGTTGTTTTTTATATGCGTTGGTGGGATCGTTGTTAAGTTCAGTATAAGTACCTGGTTCGCTCAGGATCCGGTACATTTCCTCCTCATATTTATCTTTGTCGAGGATCACTATACCCCCTCCTTTGTCCGCCGGGCGGACGACTATATTTTTCCGTGCGCAAAGAGACTGTAACCCCCTTTTTGATATTGGGGGATGTCTTATGCATTTCTCGGGTAGTTTCGCAAGGTCATCTAATACTAGATCTCTGAAGATCTTGACAGCAGGTGCCATAGGTATAGGAGGGGTGAACAGGGAAGGATTCGAAAGTCCTGAGTGCACAGTCCCTGAGGTGGCTACTGGATAATCCGTCCTCGTAGGGTTGGTGACAAGATATCTCTGTATGTTTATTTTGCGTATGTATTTGTGGACATCTATATATGTATGAAATTTGTTTAATTTATTTGGTGGGGCGTATTTCAAGCCTTTGTCTAATACTGATATTTCTTCCTGAGACAATGGCTGAGTACTTAAATTGAATATACCTTGCCCTGCTATACTTTTTTTCTCTTTCCTCCTCTGTAGTTTCCTACCTCCCCGACATCCTCTCTTCGATCTGGCCCTCGTTTTCTGGGGTAGCGGTCTTCGTGAAAACCCTGGTTATCATAGGAATTAGGGCCATATGTATGTGGTTGATCCCTATAGTCGCTCCCTCTGTCTCTGGAGTTGTGTAAGTCTCTAAGAGGTGAATATCGGTTATGAGTGGGGAGTGGAGAAGGGGGATAATGATAGTATGTATTTTCCCTATGGTTGGCATCATGCCATGTCCCTTGTTCACCCACAGGGCGACGGGACGGCTGATTATCATAGTCATGGTGAGGCAAACTGTCATGTTCCCAACGGAGATGGACATCTTGATATTGGTTGTTACCTCTGAAATTGCCTCTACCTCCACGTTTGCCCCTAAAGTTACCTCTACCCCTTGAAGGTCGTCTGGGGGTTTGTGGACTAAAATGTCGTATTGCCGATTGTGATGAATATGATACCCTTCTCTGTCTATCTTGGCTTCTAGAGGTTCGACCCCCATTTAGAGTGGGTGTCGGGACTCGGCTGGTTGAAGCTCCCTGTGTATGTACTGACAAATTCGTTTCCATGTCACTAGTGGAAGATTCTGTAGATGGGGCAGTCTTAAATAATTTCTGCCAATTAAAGACATTGTTTGTTTTATAGTCTCCTATGTCCCTAGAATATTTCTTCTGCTTTTTATATCTTTGTTCCCTGTCTTCCTTCTCCAGATGATTTAGAAGATTGGAAGACAGTGAGCTGTATTCTTGGGAGTTTTTATATGTTGATAACTTCTCCTTAAGTTCCTTAATCTCTCTGTCTAGGGAAAGGAGTTTATTGTTTTTCTTAGAGATTAGGACATTCAGAAAATTGATACCCACATCATTAAAGTATTTAAACCATGAGTCTGGGTCAGTTTCGCCCTGTTGGGGTTGTACTTCCCAACGCAGACTTCTGGGTACCATCCCTTCTGAAATATATTGTTGCAAGAAGACTAGATCCCACTGAAGGTGGAGTTCGGTTGTCATGACATTCTTCAACCTCATAAATAGCCCTCCTATTTCTGTCTCTACACCCGTAGCTGTAAAGACTCCTTCCGTATTAACCTTATGAGAGGCTCGGTAGTCAAAAATATCCATTTTCAAGAGGTGTTATAATACAAAACAGAAAAGACAATAATGAAGAGATAGCCACAGTGTATATCACAACACCAAGAAAAGGACGAGCAGCAGCAGTGTATATTCCAATAGATCTACACTGAAAAAATAACTCAAAAAAACACCGCGCTTGCTCCAACAAAGCAGCTCACACACAAAAGGAGATTTTGTAAACCGTATGCATATAGACAGTGTAGCGCTAATGTTAAATCATAAACAAATCCCAAAGGACATAGTAACCAATTTGGACCACCAAACTGAAAGGATGATGCCAAGAAGAACCTAAATCAATATCTATTCTCCTAAGGGAATATATAAACCAATAAAGGTTCCAGTAGAATGACAAAAAGCGATAGGAAAAAAAAAAATTGTATATATATAACCATTTAGTTCCCAACACTATATATCCTAAATGGTTTTTACATGTCCATAAATGTCTATTTATATGGAAGCTGGAAATAATAAGGATCCAGGGTAGATGGTGATATCTCTACGTCACATAGGTTGAAGACAAACGATGTATAATGGTGGAGGCTTACCGGAACCGTTGGACTCACAGAGACGTATATCCCTTGAGTCAGAGATGCTTATATTGCCACCGGGCAAGTAGGTGAAGTGTCACACTGGACAGATCTGAAATCCGGATGCTGTATCCAGGGCTCCCAGCAAATTTCTTTCTTGTATGGCCCAACTCAGTGATGGCTCATGAAAAGTAAAGAAGGGGGGCCACATAGTGTGATATCGTTTAAAAGAAATAAAATTTATTGTGGTAGAAAACTTACATGTTCCATGGTAAAAAAGCGCTTAAAATAGATTAAATGGCAGGCAGTGGAGTCTCCCGACGCGTTTCATCTCATTAGACTTCCTCTGGGGTACCTTGCCACTGCTGCCATACTTACTTATATACCCACTAAGACCCCCTTTGATGAGAATCCGGCGTGTGCCGCTTGTTTACTTTGCACTTCCGGGTGTCGCCAAAATGGCGGCCCCGCGTGCGTTCCAAGCCTCTTTCTAATGGCTTCTATGCGTTCCAACCCACTTTTATATGGAAAATAAAGCACATAAATGCCCAATTGTTGTCCTGTTACTGTGTTTTATAGATGATAAGTAACGTCAGTGCTATGTAAAGGGGAAAAAGCGGGGTTACCAGCACAATTTAAAAGAGCCGACTCGCTCCCCGGAGATACTTAGATCCGGACATCCTGTACCTGGCCCTGGCTTCCGCCTAAATGAAGCGCAAGCCAGACGGCCATTCACCGTATGCGCACCACGCCTCCCCAAGGCGCGATGTCGTCACCGGTGATCCGCTCTCTGACGCACGCGCACCAGATCGCTGGTGATCCGCTCTCTGACGCATGCGCACCACATCCCGATATAGTGGAAAGCGCAATGTCGTCATGAGCGATCCGCCTTCTCAGTGCGTCTCCCTTTAGAGGTGGCGTTCTACCTCTGTATGTGATGCATATACAAAGTGATAGGTGATAATGATTGAACCAAAAGTGTTCAAGGAAAGTCAAAGAACGTTTAGTGCTAGAGCTATTCTTACAAGATCCTAAAAATATGACGAAGAAAAACGAAAAAAAGGGGGGTGCAAGGAATAAGGTCATGAATGACTCGTGATGTGTCCACAGTATTTATGACACATATATATATCATACTAAATGTGTAGATTACACTTAAGTCTAAACAATAGTATATGCGTGTGTAAATTGTTATCTACATAATGAATGTGATTAATGTGTGAAGAAGGGAAGGATTCCCAAAGCAGTGAAGTCAAATTGCCCAAAAAAACATATTCTTAATTTTTAAATGTAGAAATGTATAAAAATGAAAATGAATATGTAAACTGGGATTTATAATGAGTAGGCTGGTATTAAATATAAAGCCATCTCCCAGATCCGTTGTTTTTGGATATAAAATGAAAAATAATGAAAAAGATACAAGCCCAGGACGGATTCTCAGTATGGGGTGTATATTCACAGATTAATTACACCAAAAATATCTACAAAAAATATAAAAAATATATATAAATATATAAAATCATATTCAAAAGAATGTCTAGACCTACATGTAACACAAATTCCGACGTATAATATATATTTATTTGGGCAAACATATCTACTCCCACCACCTATCAATCCTTGAGGATCGCACGAAATCCCAGTTTACATATTCATTTTCATTTTTATACATTTCTACATTTAAAAATTAAGAATATGTTTTTTTGGGCAATTTGACTTCACTGCTTTGGGAATCCTTCCCTTCTTCACACATTAATCACATTCATTATGTAGATAACAATTTACACACGCATATACTATTGTTTAGACTTAAGTGTAATCTACACATTTAGTATGATATATATATGTGTCATAAATACTGTGGACACATCACGAGTCATTCATGACCTTATTCCTTGCACCCCCCTTTTTTTCGTTTTTCTTCGTCATATTTTTAGGATCTTGTAAGAATAGCTCTAGCACTAAACGTTCTTTGACTTTCCTTGAACACTTTTGGTTCAATCATTATCACCTATCACTTTGTATATGCATCACATACAGAGGTAGAACGCCACCTCTAAAGGGAGACGCACTGAGAAGGCGGATCGCTCATGACGACATTGCGCTTTCCACTATATCGGGATGTGGTGCGCATGCGTCAGAGAGCGGATCACCAGCGATCTGGTGCGCGTGCGTCAGAGAGCGGATCACCGGTGACGACATCGCGCCTTGGGGAGGCGTGGTGCGCATACGGTGAATGGCCGTCTGGCTTGCGCTTCATTTAGGCGGAAGCCAGGGCCAGGTACAGGATGTCCGGATCTAAGTATCTCCGGGGAGCGAGTCGGCTCTTTTAAATTGTGCTGGTAACCCCGCTTTTTCCCCTTTACATAGCACTGACGTTACTTATCATCTATAAAACACAGTAACAGGACAACAATTGGGCATTTATGTGCTTTATTTTCCATATAAAAGTGGGTTGGAACGCATAGAAGCCATTAGAAAGAGGCTTGGAACGCACGCGGGGCCGCCATTTTGGCGACACCCGGAAGTGCAAAGTAAACAAGCGGCACACGCCGGATTCTCATCAAAGGGGGTCTTAGTGGGTATATAAGTAAGTATGGCAGCAGTGGCAAGGTACCCCAGAGGAAGTCTAATGAGATGAAACGCGTCGGGAGACTCCACTGCCTGCCATTTAATCTATTTTAAGCGCTTTTTTACCATGGAACATGTAAGTTTTCTACCACAATAAATTTTATTTCTTTTAAACGATATCACACTATGTGGCCCCCCTTCTTTACTTTTCATGAGCCATCACTGAGTTGGGCCATACAAGAAAGAAATTTGCTGGGAGCCCTGGATACAGCATCCGGATTTCAGATCTGTCCAGTGTGACACTTCACCTACTTGCCCGGTGGCAATATAAGCATCTCTGACTCAAGGGATATACGTCTCTGTGAGTCCAACGGTTCCGGTAAGCCTCCACCATTATACATCGTTTGTCTTCAACCTATGTGACGTAGAGATATCACCATCTACCCTGGATCCTTATTATTTCCAGCTTCCATATAAATAGACATTTATGGACATGTAAAAACCATTTAGGATATATAGTGTTGGGAACTAAATGGTTATATATATACAATTTTTTTTTTTCCTATCGCTTTTTGTCATTCTACTGGAACCTTTATTGGTTTATATATTCCCTTAGGAGAATAGATATTGATTTAGGTTCTTCTTGGCATCATCCTTTCAGTTTGGTGGTCCAAATTGGTTACTATGTCCTTTGGGATTTGTTTATGATTTAACATTAGCGCTACACTGTCTATATGCATACGGTTTACAAAATCTCCTTTTGTGTGTGAGCTGCTTTGTTGGAGCAAGCGCGGTGTTTTTTTGAGTTATTTTTTCAGTGTAGATCTATTGGAATATACACTGCTGCTGCTCGTCCTTTTCTTGGTGTTGTGATATACACTGTGGCTATCTCTTCATTATTGTCTTTTCTGTTTTGTATTATAACACCTCTTGAAAATGGATATTTTTGACTACCGAGCCTCTCATAAGGTTAATACGGAAGGAGTCTTTACAGCTACGGGTGTAGAGACAGAAATAGGAGGGCTATTTATGAGGTTGAAGAATGTCATGACAACCGAACTCCACCTTCAGTGGGATCTAGTCTTCTTGCAACAATATATTTCAGAAGGGATGGTACCCAGAAGTCTGCGTTGGGAAGTACAACCCCAACAGGGCGAAACTGACCCAGACTCATGGTTTAAATACTTTAATGATGTGGGTATCAATTTTCTGAATGTCCTAATCTCTAAGAAAAACAATAAACTCCTTTCCCTAGACAGAGAGATTAAGGAACTTAAGGAGAAGTTATCAACATATAAAAACTCCCAAGAATACAGCTCACTGTCTTCCAATCTTCTAAATCATCTGGAGAAGGAAGACAGGGAACAAAGATATAAAAAGCAGAAGAAATATTCTAGGGACATAGGAGACTATAAAACAAACAATGTCTTTAATTGGCAGAAATTATTTAAGACTGCCCCATCTACAGAATCTTCCACTAGTGACATGGAAACGAATTTGTCAGTACATACACAGGGAGCTTCAACCAGCCGAGTCCCGACACCCACTCTAAATGGGGGTCGAACCTCTAGAAGCCAAGATAGACAGAGAAGGGTATCATATTCATCACAATCGGCAATACGACATTTTAGTCCACAAACCCCCAGACGACCTTCAAGGGGTAGAGGTAACTTTAGGGGCAAACGTGGAGGTAGAGGCAATTTCAGAGGTAACAACCAATATCAAGATGTCCATCTCCGTTGGGAACATGACAGTTTGCCTCACCATGACTATGATAATCAGCCGTCCCGTCGCCCTGTGGGTGAACAAGGGACATGGCATGATGCCAACCATAGGGAAAATACATACTATCATTATCCCCCTTCTCCACTCCCCACTCATAACCGATATTCACCTCTTAGAGACTTACACAACTCCAGAGACAGAGGGAGCGACTATAGGGATCAACCACATACATATGGCCCTAATTCCTATGATAACCAGGGTTTTCACGAAGACCGCTACCCCAGAAAACGAGGGCCAGATCGAAGAGAGGATGTCGGGGAGGTAGGAAACTACAGAGGAGGAAAGAGAAAAAAAGTATAGCAGGGCAAGGTATATTCAATTTAAGTACTCAGCCATTGTCTCAGGAAGAAATATCAGTATTAGACAAAGGCTTGAAATACGCCCCACCAAATAAATTAAACAAATTTCATACATATATAGATGTCCACAAATACATACGCAAAATAAACATACAGAGATATCTTGTCACCAACCCTACGAGGACGGATTATCCAGTAGCCACCTCAGGGACTGTGCACTCAGGACTTTCGAATCCTTCCCTGTTCACCCCTCCTATACCTATGGCACCTGCTGTCAAGATCTTCAGAGATCTAGTATTAGATGACCTTGCGAAACTACCCGAGAAATGCATAAGACATCCCCCAATATCAAAAAGGGGGTTACAGTCTCTTTGCGCACGGAAAAATATAGTCGTCCGCCCGGCGGACAAAGGAGGGGGTATAGTGATCCTCGACAAAGATAAATATGAGGAGGAAATGTACCGGATCCTGAGCGAACCAGGTACTTATACTGAACTTAACAACGATCCCACCAACGCATATAAAAAACAACTTTTGAAATTGGTGAACAAGGGGTACAACTGTGGAATTTTAAATAAAAAAGAAAAAGAATTTATGGTACCCAAAGCACCTAGAATCCCCACCATTTACTTTTTGCCAAAAATCCACAAGAATCCGACCTGCCCCCCAGGCAGACCCATCGTGAGTGGCATCAACTCGATAA